>NC_042616.1:110563563-110899174 GCF_901001135.1 Rhinatrema bivittatum
CGCCCAGCACTGGAACTGCTGCCCACCCAGCACTGAACCACTGAAGGAGAATGTGTTCACTCTGTTTACAATGCCCACTGCCTCACTGCCTGCCTGGCAATGCACGGAATGTGTCTGTGTGTGTGCAGTGAGTGCACAGAGAACAAGCTTCCTTTTCAGTAGATATGAGGCAGGGTACTCCCAGCCCTGGAACTGCTGCCCACCCAGCACTGAACCACTCAAGGACAATGCTTTTAAGTCTGTTTAAAAATAGCAAATGTAACAGACTCGCTGAAGGGCAATGTTCACTCTGTTTACAATGCCCACTGCCTCACTGCCTGCCTGGCAATGCACGGAATGTGTCTGTCTGTGTGCACTGCAGTGCACATAGAACTAAAGTAGATATGAGGCAGGGTACTCCCAGCACTGGAACTGCTGCCCACCCAGCACTGAACCACTGAAGGAGAATGTGTTCACTCTGTTTACAATGCCCACTGCCTCACTGCCTGCCTGGCAATGCACGGAATGTGTCTGTGTGTGTGCAGTGAGTGCACAGAGAACAAGCTTCCTTTTCAGTAGATATGAGGCAGGGTACTCCCAGCCCTGGAACTGCTGCCCAGTGCCCACCCAGCACTGAACCACTCAAGGAGAATGCTTTTAAGTCTGTTTAAAAATAGCAAATGTAAACAGACTCGCTGAAGGGCAATGTTCACTCTGTTTACAATGCCCACTGCCTCACTGCCTGCCTGGCAATGCACGGAATGTGTCTGTCTGTGTGCACTGCAGTGCACATAGAACTAAAGTAGATATGAGGCAGGGTACTCCCAGCACTGGAACTGCTGCCCACCCAGCACTGAACCACTGAAGGAGAATGTGTTCACTCTGTTTACAATGCCCACTGCCTCACTGCCTGCCTGGCAATGCACGGAATGTGTCTGTGTGTGTGCAGTGAGTGCACAGAGAACAAGCTTCCTTTTCAGTAGATATGAGGCAGGGTACTCCCAGCCCTGGAACTGCTGCCCAGTGCCCACCCAGCACTGAACCACTCAAGGAGAATGCTTTTAAGTCTGTTTAAAAATAGCAAATGTAACAGACTCGCTGAAGGGCAATGTTCACTCTGTTTACAATGCCCACTGCCTCACTGCCTGCCTGGCAATGCACGGAATGTGTCTGTCTGTGTGCACTGCAGTGCACATAGAACTAAAGTAGATATGAGGCAGGGTACTCCCAGCACTGGAACTGCTGCCCACCCAGCACTGAACCACTGAAGGAGAATGTGTTCACTCTGTTTACAATGCCCACTGCCTCACTGCCTGCCTGGCAATGCACGGAATGTGTCTGTGTGTGTGCAGTGAGTGCACAGAGAACAAGCTTCCTTTTCAGTAGATATGAGGCAGGGTACTCCCAGCCCTGGAACTGCTGCCCACCCAGCACTGAACCACTCAAGGAGAATGCTTTTAAGTCTGTTTAAAAATAGCAAATGTAACAGACTCGCTGAAGGGCAATGTTCACTCTGTTTACAATGCCCACTGCCTCACTGTCTGCCTGGCAATGCACGGAATGTGTCTGTCTGTGTGCACTGCAGTGCACATAGAACTAAAGTAGATATGAGGCAGGGTACTCCCAGCCCTGGAACTGCTGCCCAGTGCCCACCCAGCACTGAACCACTCAAGGAGAATGCTTTTAAGTCTGTTTAAAAATAGCAAATGTAACAGACTCGCTGAAGGGCAATGTTCACTCTGTTTACAATGCCCACTGCCTCACTGTCTGCCTGGCAATGCACGGAATGTGTCTGTCTGTGTGCACTGCAGTGCACATAGAACTAAAGTATATATGAGGCAGGGTATTCCCAGCCCTGGAACTGCTGCCCAGTGCCCACCCAGCACTGAACCACTCAAGGAGAATGCTTTTAAGTCTGTTTAAAAATAGCAAATGTAACAGACTCGCTGAAGGGCAATGTTCACTCTGTTTACAATGCCCACTGCCTCACTGTCTGCCTGGCAATGCACGGAATGTGTCTGTCTGTGTGCACTGCAGTGCACATAGAACTAAAGTAGATATGAGGCAGAGTACTCCCAGCCCTGGAAATGCTGCCCAGTGCCCACCCAGCACTGAACCACTCAAGGAGAATGCTTTTAAGTCTGTTTAAAAATAGCAAATGTAACAGACTCGCTGAAGGGCAATGTTCACTCTGTTTACAATGCCCACTGCCTCACTGTCTGCCTGGCAATGCACGGAATGTGTCTGTCTGTGTGCACTGCAGTGCACATAGAACTAAAGTAGATATGAGGCAGAGTACTCCCAGCCCTGGAACTGCTGCCCAGCCAGCACTGAACCACTCAAGGAGAATGCTTTTAAGTCTGTTTAAAAATAGCAAATATGAGGCAGAGTACTGCCAGCCCTGCCTGGCACTGCCCAGGATAAAATGTACAGACTCACTCAATAAGAATGTTCTTTTTTTTTTTTCCCTAACAAAGAATCTGTTCTGTGTTGTCTATCAAATCTGGTTCTGTTCTGTGTTGTCTATCAAATCGGGTTCTGCTATCTTCTCTGCCTCAGCCTGCCTAAGCCCACCCAGCACGATCCCAATCCCACCTCCCCACTGAATCGCTGAAAATGTCCGTCAGTCCTCGTGCTGCTGCTGCTTTTATAGTGCTGCTGGCTCGTCAGGAAATCCTCAGAGAAGCACGGAATGACAGCGCGATTCGCTGCATTCAGTGCTTCTCTGAAAAGGTGAACGCAGATTCGCTGCGTTCCGGTATCCATGCCGACCTGTCCCACCCTTTCCTGTGAGTCACTGAGACTCACAGGACAGGGTCAGACAGGTTGGCATGGTTACCGCAGGGGCGCCGCCATTTTCAGGTAATCCGGGGCTCCGAGCTCGAGTCGCAGGTAATGGCGGCGAGAAAGCGCGCGCATGGCGATTCGCCGTATCCGACATATCTATGTTCATTTATGTCGGAAATCTGCTCGTATACGCCCCATCTTTTTTTTAAGTTAAAAAAAAAATTTGAGTTGCGTTTTCCATATGCGGTCAATCCGAATGCACATCCCTAAACACTACAATACTCTGACTGGTTCCTTCTGTGAGGCCTAACCTGACATTCACACTCCCACATTAACCCACAGGGTGGGAGGCTTGCTCATTATAGCAGGCCTGCAACCGCCTCTAGGACCGCCGAAGGTAAGGGAAGTCGGTCCTACATCCTCGCACAGGGAAGAGCGACCTTTCCCTCGCCACCACCAGGGACGCCAGCAGTTCGATGTCCCTGGTGGTGAAATTGGGCTGTGTTCCACGTGCTGACATTTTGTGGTGTGGGCAAAACGGGAAGTCCCGCCCTCGCGTTCGCATGTGCACGGGCACGCGCGCACGATTGCGGGAGGCGCACAGATACCTGCGCGCACAAGTTTACTTGCGTGCACAGGCCGCGTACGCAGCAACTTGAGCTACGCGCATATATCAGGGTCCACATATGCGCGGATTTTGTATAGTGCGCGCACTATGCAAAATGTATGTGACCCGCTGTGTGCGCAGCAGCGCGCGCTGTTCTACAGACACGCGCTCTTCTTTTAAAATCTACCCCATTGAGTATAAAATTTCCCATTACACCAGCTGGTTCAAACACAGTATACCAGCTTTCATTTCCCAGACATAGGAAGTCGTGTCAGGAACATTTGAACTTTATATTTGGAATTTTTGGACTTTGCAAATCGGGTACATTGAAGAAAGATCAGTTGTGACATTTAATCAGAGATAAGTGATCTAATTTTCATTTTAATTGCAAGAAAAAAATGTTTAAAAATTTGAGTGATATGGCAGATTTATAATTATAAGTGAGGGCAAGTAACAGAAGTTGCTTTTAAGCTACCGAAGTTGTGATGCACATAGCCCTGTGATATGACGGTCTCGCTAATCTTATTAATTGGCTGGTTCTCTCTCTCTCTTTTTCTCTCTCTCTATACATACATACATAAATAATAAAGTCATTACGTTCAGTGAAGTGGGAAACCATATATTATGTTATGGCCATAAATTTGGCACACATGCTTACAACGATGTCACTATGTTCTGGCAGCTTCCTCCCTCTTGAACTTGCTGCCTTCATTACACCAAGACTTGACAGTGTAGTCATTTCAATTTATTTATTTATTTATTCAAAAAAATTATATTCTGCTTATAATAAACAAGTTATGCTCTGATTGGGCATCCATTATGCTCCCTTCAGGATTGTTAAAGCCAACCTGGGGGCTTGCATTTCCAGTTTGCTTACCCCTGTTTTAGGAGCTATTAAATGGTGCACAAGGCTGATAGGGGCAGCACTGAAGAGCTATACCAGTACGGCAGTCCTCTCTCTGTCTATGCTTGCTGATGCATTTCAAGTGCTACATGGTAGATTCTTGCCCATGGGAATGCTTGATAAAAGTTTTGTGGAGTAGCAGGAGGTGGTTGAGTAGGCCCCATGGAGCTGTTCTCCTTCACAAAAAGGAAGATCCAGTGAGTAAGAAGAGAAATGCCCTCAGATGATGTATATTGAAAGTTTATACACTTTTCTTTACAGAGGAGGAAACAAGCCATAATTATGATGCCCCCAGACTCAGTGGCCTTGGATGGGCAAAACAGTATTCATGGGTGCTGTATTTAAGCCCTGAAGAGGACAGTGAGGAGAAGGAGGAGAGGCCAGCAAATGAGCACAGATTTGCAGAGCGTTACCAGGCTTTCATGAAGGGGGAGGAGGAGACCAGAACCGAAAATGCTCAGCCACGCACGCCAGACATCTGGCAGCATGCAGTTGAAGATGGAAGGAAGGCAACCCAAGGAAGTCATCTTCTCTGATAGAGAAGAGGAGATTAAATTTACTCAAGCTGAGAGGCACATGCTACAAATCAATAAAAGAATGCAGATGAGATAAAATGCCTAAGACAGGTCATCCAGGACCTGAAAGATGTGGTCCATGAGGAGCTGCTGGGCATGCATGAGGAAATGCAGGTCCAGAGTGATGTGTGGCAGGAGACGCTGCACAGATGCAATTCCTGCCAGCTATTGCAACCATGGAATGCTCTCTGGCATCCTAAGGGTCTCTGGATGGATGCAGAACCCCACCAGCATTTTTTGCACTACCATCTGGAATTGTTTCTGCCCATGTGATAGTTTTGCCAGCCTTTTTTGCAGCTCCCCCTTTCACTCCATATCAGGTCATGATGATTCCACCTCTTTGCATGCCGATACCAGCTGTAGTGATGCAGCCTGCAGCAACACCACCACCACTTCAGAGAGAAACTCCTCCTCCCTGAGGGCACAGAAGGATCCTTACCCTATGCTGTAATGGGATGGCCTTACCTAGTGCAGCAACTAAAGAGAAAAAGTCCACCACTGCTGCAGGTCATCTTCTTACCAGCCTAGTATCATTTCTCTGGAGAAACGTAGCCCTCCATGCCCCTTCTGCATGCCCCCAGTTTACACGCCCTCTGAGGGCACCATCAATACTGAGTGGACACCGCTGCAGAGGAGCAGCAGACTGGGACAGTCAAAGCCACAGAAGCTTTCCCCAAAATGAGAGGATAATAATGGAAGCATTAATATTGTATTATTCTGCACATATAATTGTTAAAAATGTCTTAGTATTAAAGTGTTCCTTTTGCAGTTCCTTATGACTCAAATTGTATGACTTTTCCTCCTCTTTTTCATCTGGATGAAAAAGAGGCCTCTGAAGGAGGTAGGCCTCAAGTTTTGGCCAGGTTATAAAGCATGCAGCAGGCTAGAAAGATCACACAGACCTTTGAAGGGTTGTCCAGATTTATCCAGGCAGCAGAAATATGTTTTGAGAAGGCTAAACGTTTTCTCAATAACTGTCATGGTCTGTCTGTGGGCCCTGAAGAAGTGAGCATCTGTTACAGTCTGTGAGTTAGTTAACAGATCATGAGCCAAGTTTTGAATGGATATCTTCTATCAGATGTAGGGGAGAAGTCAGAGAAGAGAAGAACAGAGTAAGATATCCTTTCATGTTAGACAGTGAGATAGTTCCCAGTTTGAGGTTGGATTGGGCCTCCTCGGCAAATACTGTAACTCTACCTAGATATGAGGAAGAGAAAAGATGTTTGTTGCTATGTGGGGATAGTAAACAATGCATTCCTAACTCAAAGCCAACCTCTAATGATGTGCCCTTCCTGGAAGTGGTCATGAATTCCTGACTGCAAGAGGTTGTAGGCATTATGACAAGATCCTGGAATCCTGGGCTCTATGTCCATGATGATTCCCCCTAGCATCAGAAACCACCTGTATGTTGAGGGAGTAGAAGACCTTGTGATTGCAGAAGGTAGTCTTGTCTTCCCTTGGTACCCTTATAGGGATGTGAATGGAATTGATAGCCCCCAAGACAAAGGGGAAGCATGCAATTTGATAGAGATCAATCATTTGTTGTTGTTGCTGTCTTCTCTGAAGAAAAGATATATCATGATATGTTTTCCTGAGAAATGCAGCCAGGAACTAATCAATACACATGCAGTTGGCAGACTACCTTATTCTAGCTGGAATCCCTAGAGGTGTCTGGAAGGTGCAGGTGATTCAAAATGCCAAGGTGGAAGTGACCTTGATGAGTTCTGGCAAGGCATGGCTATTGCGGGTAGAAGGACACAGGTCCTGATCTAATTGTTGCATAACTACAGTATGGTTTCTTTATTAAACCTAAACCTATGCAAGACTTTTTCCTCTAACAAATCCAAAAACTGTGCTCTAGTCTGTATAATATCTGTAAAGGGTAACTCCTCCTCCTCTGTTCTCTCTCCTTCTTCTACAATTGTGCCATGAGTATCCATAAGTTTATTACAGTCATTATGAAGTTTAATTCTCCATCACTCACGCCCACCTAGTATGGCTCAGTCTGCCCAGTCACACTCTCCCCCCCCCCCAGGATTGCCCAATCTGCCCCAGTTACACTCACACTCTCCCTATCAGCAATGCTATTCTATTCAGTGAAAGGTTCCCCCAAAGCTGTACTGGAGACTCCAGACCAAATACATTTTTTAATATGCACTGTTTTGGGTGAGGATAAGAGTTTGCCAGTTAGCTCCCTTCTCACCACATCCTCTATCTCTCCTTCTAGCCCGTTGCTGTGTCCATTCATAGGAGAAGTCAGCCCGCCAAATACCTTGTCTAAAAAGGCTATGCAAGTTTGAACTTGGTGCATAAAATAGCTGTAGTAAATCTATTTGCACATTTCTGATGATGTCTATGCATAAGTGGTTTATAAAATAACTATTTAGTTGCATGCATGCAAACCATGACGTAACACGCTACAAAACACCCACATTTTATAGGCACGTATGTGACCTGTTTTAAAAATGCAACCTATGCATGAACATTTCATATTCATGCATATTTGCTGCTTTTGCACACATAACACTTTTGAAAATTCACCCCATCGTGGGCCAGATTTTAAAAGGGTTATGCACATAAGGTACGCACGTAACCCTTTCAAAATGCCCCTGCGTGCGCCGAGCCTATTTTGCATAGGCTCGGCGGCGCGCGCAAGCCCCAAGACGCACGTAAGTCCCGGGGCTTGCAAAAAGGGGCGGTCGGAGGCGTGGCCAGGGGATGTGGTGTTGGCTCGGGGGCGTATTCGTGGGCGTGTGGGCGGTCTGTGAGCGTGGCCGAGGGCCCTGACACAGCAGCCTGTGTCGGGGCCTGCCACGCCAGCAAACCGTCGGCGCGCGTAAGTTACTACTGCCCGGAGGCAGGCGTAACTTTCCGAATAAAGGTAGGGGGGGTTAGATAGGGCCGGGGGGTGGGTTAGGTAGGGGAAGGGAGGGAAAGGTGTAGGGGGGTGGAGGGAACGGGCAGCACGTGCAGGGCTCGGCGCGTGCAAGGTGCACAAATGTGCACCCCCTTGCGCGCACCGACCCCAGATTTTATAAGATACGCGCGGCTATGCGCGTATCTTATAAAATCCAGCGTACTTTTGTTTGCGTTTGGTGCGCGAACAAAAAGCGCGTGTAGATTTATAAAATCTACCCCAGTATCTTCTACTAAAATTAAAGACTAATGTCTTCTATTTCTCAGGACATGTACCTATTCCCCTCCATTTTGTTTGTGAACTTCTCATGAAAGTGGAGCCATGCCCAATCTCCAGAACTCTGATAAGCTTCAAGGATAATATCTATATAAGCTAGCAAAGGGCCATACCAGAATGGATCACTCCTCATGCTTACTAGATTTGTGCATTTGTCTCCAATTTCTAACATTTCTATGATCCTTACTCCCATTACCCCATCCGTCTTTTTTTAGAGTCTCCTTTTCACATTTTCTCTCCAACAATCCAAATGTATCAATATATTTCCTCCAGTGAATTAGACACTCTTTACCAGAGCTACATCGGAACCATTAGGGCAGGCAGCCCTCTCTCCTCAGACTCTTGTACCACCACCACATGTGTTAACCTCACCAACTGAGAGCTGCTTGATGTAGCAGAATCATCCAAATTAATGTTTTCAAATGATCCTGACTCCTTGCTTCTCTACTTTCTCCCTTTGTTCTCAGCTTTTTCCTTCCCTCATCAACCCTGCCTTGGGTCTCACTACCTTACATCATCTCAAATGTTTCCTTACCTAATGATGTTCCAATAAAATACTTCATCACCAAAACTGGACCAGTCTCATTCTGTGACACAATAACTCCAGCATCCATAGTCCTTCTGGCCCTGGAATGAAAAACCACTCTGCATCTCACTAGTGTGCTTAGTCATATATCCAGTCTGAAGCAACTTCCAGTCTGCAGCTACCACTGTACAAAAAAATAGCTGACACTCACTGCCTATGCGAAGTACCAGATTTGTAGAAGTAATTAATAGGCATCGACAGCTTTCATGGCAGGCAGGAAGAGAGAAGGCAAAGAGGCTTTGCCCTCACGAGCCTTTTCCTTTTATTGTACATTCATACAAAGGCAGATGATGTGTCATTACATGATTGGCTACTTTCCCATAGCAACAGAAGAGTCATTACACCATTGGCTTTGGCTCAGGGGGTGTGCACGGATCATATCATTGGCTGCTGAAATCTATACCTCCTGACTTTGTCCTGCCTCTGACTAGGGAACACCCAGCCCCTCCCCCAGGAATTCAGGGCCAACAGGTATCCTTTCCCAGGCAGAGACTTAAGCACAAGTGATGCTTTTATTCAGGCAAATGTCAGGGAGAAGGGAAGTTAGTGTTTAACCCTGAAGAAATGGCTTGCTGGCAAGCGCATATTTCCCACATCTCACCCTTTCTGTTTTTGTTTAGGGCAGCTCAGTAAAGCTTTAGACCCTTACTGAAATCTGTTATGTCTTGGTATGGGCTGGAAATAGGGGAAGGGGGATTATGGAGAGAAGAAAGCTATAATTCGACGTGGTGTGCCAGCTGTCGATGAGCTCCTGAATCTCCATATCACCCAGAGCTGGTGCAGGTGGTGTGCCAACGCTGCAGGGCTCATGATTCCCTATTAGGCATCTTACAAGACATCTTTGTATCCGGGCTGAGAGCAAGGTTTCAATATGGATATGAGGGTTGGGTATGCACTGAATACAGCATCACAGGCAAATAATTAAGACAATTACAGTAATTATAATAGAAATCACCCTTTTGAGACCAGAAATATCAGGGAGCCAGGACCATAGCCAGTCCCTTGGAGAAGTTGGTATTCTGTCTGAAAATGGTGCATCAGCAACCATGGTTTCTATCTGCTCTATGGTATGTGTGAGGTTTGCTTTATAGTCTGATATGTACACACAGCAATGAGATCCAATTAATGCACAAACACCACCCTTTAAGGCTGAAATGGTTTCTAAGGTTTAGCTGTTCTGAAATGCTACTTCTCTAATCTGAGAGACTTCTGTTGTGAGTAGTTTTAATGCATGGACTGTCTGATTAAATATGGCAGTCGACCAGTTAGCTAGGACGTGTAAGTCTCTGTAATTCATAGCTGTCCCCATTGGGGGAAACAGGCTTCTAGCTATCTGAGTTTCTGTATACTTTTCTATGGGATTATTTATCACCTCCCTTTTGTTACGGAGCCTTGCTTTGGGTAAATTTTTGACTGCATAGTATGAGGGGAGGATGTAGCCTAAAGTGCATCTGTCTATCCATCTTGGGGAAATGTACATATATGCTCTACGCCCACATAACATCCATATGTTTCCTAACAGATTAGTGGACATGTCATTGGTTATCATTTGGGCTATATAACTACAAAAGGTAAATCCTTCATCCCCTCTATACTTTCTGTACCTGCTTGGGTCTCCCACTGCACATCCTGAAATCTGCCAATTGCATACATATGTGGTATAACTATGCAAGTGTTCAGTGATTAATACAAAAGTTCAGTTACAATATGGATATTTCCCACCTGAAGTCCCTTTCCCATCCCCTGTATCATAGTCCCAACAAAGAGCGGCAGTCTCTTGAATACGGCTGCCGATGTGTAGTATGGTATTATTAACTGGAGAGTTAATGAAAACACCTCTCTGTAAAGGATAATTAGTCCATACTGTAAGGTTAAATGGTACAGCATGCATCAGTCATTCTCCGCGGGCTTGGGTTGGCATGTGTGCGCAGATCCAACAGTCTGTTCGATTCAACAGGTGTGAAAAGTTCTGATTCGAGGATGTACATGTTGTCCTGTCAGAGTCCTTGTTTTGAAATCGCCATAGCTGGAGAAATAAGGCAAAAGATGAGGATGCAGAACACAATTGTTAATGAGTTGGCATTCAGGCAAGAAAAAGCGGCTAATAAGTTCTCTGGAGTTTTCTCAAGGCCTTGCTGTTCTAAGAGTTGTGCAGATTGGTTGGATAGGGCCTTGATCTGTCCCCAGGTCATGTGGCGCAGCTTTTTGCAAGGAGTCCGGTCTCTGTCCTTCTGAGGGCTGAGGAGGCTCAGGGAGAAGTTGGTGATCGGGTCCTGTAGACCTGGACACCTTTCCATCTTTCCACGGCTTGATACCTGTGGAAGCAAGCAGAGAAACATATCCTCGTTCCCCATTTTAAGGGAACGGGACCGTACCAGACATTAAATATTCTATACAAAACTGATGACTGTGGGTAACTAACCCTAGTCCCATAATGATTACTCATGGCTGTGGTCTTAAATTTGATATGTTTGGATGATTTAAAGTGATTTAAAACAATACTTTGTTCTTGTTCAGCCAGTCCTTCTTAGGGGAAAATCCAGGGGCAATTATCCCTCCTTTTTGTTTTTGTTTTCAAGAGCTCTTAAGGGTATGATTGGCTCTCTCCACAATGGCTTGCCCTGTGGTGTTGTAGGGGATGCCAAATAAGTATTTAATGTTCAATTATTGACGAAATTCATGTAAAGGAATGGCTGCAGTAAGCAGAGCCATTTTTCAGAAAAGAGGGTAACCCCATTATCAAGAAAGTTTTTATGCAGTGATCAATTTTCATTCAGTAAAATAGCATAAATGTAAATTAATCCTTTAAAGGAAAAGTCATTTGCTGTAAGCTGAATCAAATGACAAGTATATTAGACATTACATGAAACATATGTTACACAAGACTGACATATATTCATTCATCTTGCAAATATTCGTTTACACAAAACTGACACATTCATCCATATTCATTCATAGTCTTCTTGGCATCAAGACAGACAACAGATAACACATAATTTGAGCTAAAAATCTTACCAAAAAGTTATCAAAAACAAAATTAGATCAAAGATCAAAAATCAAAAGTCAAAAGGTATTAGAAAAATGTTTGAAAAATGTTAAAATAAGCTGCAAAGTGTCCATCTTCACATCTCTTCATGGCAGGAAGGCTGTAAATCTGGAAAATATTAAAAACTGGCATACAGCAAAAATTTACTAAGGTAAGGATTAAAGTGAAATTCTTACTTTTTTAACCTTGGATAAATCAATTCTATTATTCAATTTAATAAAATCAATTTGGAGTTGCAAGAAAAGGCTTGTGAGGGATTGCTTTAGATGTAGCAACCTCTGTCAGTAAAAATTATAAGGTTCAGAATTCTGTATAAATTTTGTGAAAAAGAAAATAAAACTGAAGTGTCCTTAATACAGAAGGTCTGTAGGCCTGAAAAATAAAAACTATTATACAACAGAATTATTAAAACAATAATATAATATAACTTGTAGAATAACATAGCGCCTCCTAGTGGAGACCCCATCATTACTTTATAGATTGCAACTATTGTTCCAGGTTGCAATCAATAATACTCTGAGCTTACTTTCAATGTGGAATATCAGAATAGAATTTCTTCTTATAATTATTAGAATAGGAAATTAAACACGCTGTTTGCTCAGCTCTGTCTGCTGCATGCTAAAGTTTGAAAGTATTAAAAAGATTAATAACAGATGAAGGGCTAGTGTAGTAATGCATTGAAGGTTGAGGGAAAAGATTTGGATCAGCAGGATATCTGAACTGTCTCGTGCCCCCCTTTGAAAGCTGCAAGCACAGTTAAAGAAAAGTATTAGTTATATCAAATATAGAAAAGTTATAACAAATATATAAACTAGAGAGAGAAACTGCAGTACTAAGTCCAGTTTTTTTTCCTTTCAAAAGTTCTCCCTCCCTCCCCCATGAGTGGCTAGCAAGAGTTACAGAAAAGGGGGGGAGGAGCAGTGTTTCTCAACAGAAAAGAACTGCACCCAAGGAGATAATCCTTCAGTCAATAGGAACTGAAAGATAGCTTTGTTTAACAATTGATACCATCAACCACAGACAATGGCTGGCTGATTCCTTGCAGACAAACACCACTTCAATTCACTTTAGGGAGAATCACAGTAGAAATACAAGTTCTGTGTGCTGGCAATTCAAACTATAAACTTAAATCTCAGAGAAATGGAGTCATTTTAAATGTGAGCCAAATAAACTTTGCAAAAGGGAAACTTTCACATGTAATTTACACAGTAATAGTTCAAATTTCAGTACAGTTTTAACATAAGGTTCTGCATACAATTTGTGGGGGAAAGAACTCTCAAAGTATGCAGATTTTTTGTAACTAAATTCAAATAGAAACTACTCCTTAAGTATGCAGTCCCTCTGCAACTGAACATCGAAGACCAGGAGAAACCATTTTTTCCAAATTTGTACTGTCTGCACAGTTACTTTGCCTAATCTGGTCTGCAAGAGGTCATTGAAGTGTATAATTAAATCAATTTTTTCATAGTGATATTTTCTTTGCTTGTAACGCAGGAGTCTAATTAAATCCTTTTTTTCATATTGATATTTTCTTTGCTTGTAACACAGGAGTGCAGCTGCCTGGCCCAAGGTCTTATACGCTGATTTCTTTGAAGACCTGTGGGCATAGTCACTGCTCATGGCATTCCGGGCTGCACTCAACTCTATTGCTGCCACACCCAGCTCTTTAATCCCTTTTGTAATAGGAGAGGCTTGAATCCCTTTCAATAATTCCTCTCTTGTGAGATTTCCATGTTCTAGGTGAAATCCCATACTGACCGCGGCACATAAATTGTTACCGGGAGCAGTGGTCTGAGATAGTAATTTACCTGGACAAATTGATGATGCAGAATTAATGACTGTCTTAGGCAATGGCAAATGAATGTTCATGGAGTGGTTAGTGGTTGGTGGGGGAAGGGCTTGCAGGCAAGATGGAGGAAGGCTAGTTTTTCTGACCTCTGTGTTTTCTATTTCCTGGGGCCTTTTCTCTGAGGTGGATGCAGAGGAAGCCTCAGGAGCCATGTGAGTGTGTGTCCCCAGATGTTCTATTTCATTTTCTGTCCCCCTTTGTTCATGGTTCTTTTCTGGGATGGGGAAGGCTTGAAGTCCTTCTAATAATTCTTCTCCTGTAAAGTTTTCTTTCTGCGGTTTCTGCTGAAATTCAATGCTAATCGCCCCACCCAGGCCAGGTCGTAGCTCTATTGTTCTCAAGGACTGCTTTTCTGAAGAAATGGGGAAGGTGTGAATTGCTTGTGCCTTGGGTGTAGGTATGGGGAGCTGAGGATACAAAGAATTTGCTGTCTCTGAGGGAGACTGAGCATGAGATGGGGGAAGGGTATGTCTGCCTGCTTCTAAAAGCACATGGTTTGAAACTGCTGTCTTGGAACTTTTTTTTTCTTCCATGTGTTCGATGGCCTCTGTACATTTTTGCCATATTAATCTTAGCTTTATGGGAGCTCTGGGAGCCATATGAAGACAATTGCCGATTGAGATCCATTCCTGGGTATTTAGAGTTCCAGCCTCCATCAAATACCAAGGGTAACGGCAAGCTATTTCACTTATTAATTTTTCTAAGTCCCCCAGGCTGACTTGCGCTATTTTTCTTCTGGTGATGAAATAATGATTATTGATGATTTTCTGCAGCTCCTTGGCATGTAGCCTCTGCTGCATAGATAAATCACTGCCCATGCTTACGAGTGTGGGGAACAAACTTGCTGAGAATTACTTTTAAAAATTACTAAGAAGTACTTTTTTTAAAAAATATTACGATTGCAAATCTGTTGAACGGTACGTACCTTTAAGCTATGACCAGCCGAAATAAGCATGGAGTTTATCATCACGTTCGGGCTCACCAGATATAGGAGTAATGAATAGGCATCGACAGCTTTCATGGCAGGCAGGAAGAGAGAAGGCAAAGAGGCTTTGCCCTCACGAGCCTTTTCCTTTTATTGTACATTCATACAAAGGCAGATGATGTGTCATTACATGATTGGCTACTTTCCCATAGCAACAGAAGAGTCATTACACCATTGGCTTTGGCTCAGGGGGTGTGCACGGATCATATCATTGGCTGCTGAAATCTATACCTCCTGACTTTGTCCTGCCTCTGACTAGGGAACACCCAGCCCCTCCCCCAGGAATTCAGGGCCAACAGGTATCCTTTCCCAGGCAGAGACTTAAGCACAAGTGATGCTTTTATTCAGGCAAATGTCAGGGAGAAGGGAAGTTAGTGTTTAACCCTGAAGAAATGGCTTGCTGGCAAGCGCATATTTCCCACACAGACTGGGGAGGAAAATCCTACCCCAGTGTAACCCTGGCCATGCTTCATATACCCACCTACCCTCTCTGAAGCCCTGTCATAAAAACCTGACAAATCATGAGATATGGAACCCTGAATTCCCCCATCCCAGTATCTAGCAGACTGTATCACATACTGAGCTACTGCTCTTTCATCTGCCAAAACGTGTCCACTCCCTAATAGACCAGGACCAATCTGATCTGTCTCCTTAAAACCAAAGGGGCGGATTTTCAGAGCCCTGCTCGCGTAAATCCGCCCAAAACCGGGCGGATTTAAGCGAGCAGGGCCCTGCGCGCCGGGAAGCCTATTTTACATAGGCCTCCCGGCGCGCGCAGAGCCCCGGGACTCGCGTACGTCCCGGGGTTCTCGGAGGGGGGCGTGTCGGGGGCGGGGCCGGAGTGCGCGGCGTTGCGGGGGCGTGTCGGCAGCGTTTTGGGGGCGGGTACGGGGCGTGGCCGCGCCCTCCGTACCCGCCCCCAGGTCGCGGCCCGCCACGCAGCAGGCCCGCTGGCGCGCGGGGATTTACGTCTCCCTCCGGGAGGCGTAAATCCCCCGACAAAGGTAAGGGGGGGGTGTAGACAGGGCCGGATGGGTGGGTTAGGTAGGGGAAGGGAGGGTATGGTGAGGGGAGGGCAAAGGAAAGTTCCCTCCGAGGCCGCTCCGATTTCGGAGCGGCCTTGGAGGGAACGGGGGGAGGCAGCGCGGCTCGGCGCGCGCAGGCTATACAAAATTGATAGCCTTGCGCGCGCCGATCCAGGATTTTAGTGGATACGCGCGGCTCCGCGCATATCTACTAAAATCCAGCGTACTTTTGCTTGAGTCTGATGCGCAAGCAAAAGTAGGCTGATCGCGCTTCTTTTAAAATCTACCCCAATGTGTTTAAGAGTAAGCAAATATCTGACATTTTATTGAAAAGTTATTACTAGAAGGATGAAAGAAAAATTAAATTAATGGAATTTTAGAAAATCAAAAATGATAGGGTTCACAATAAGACTGATGATAATAAAGATGACTGTAGAAACGTGAATTAAATCAAGAGGCAAAACTGAAAATTCCTTTCTGCTATTTACTGCACTATTTTATGTTACATAATTTTGTCTCACAGCTACAGTATGTGAAAAATATCAGAGCCAGCTGGTAAGGGGAATATCAATGCTACAATTCCCATTACATACTGCTGCTGGTTTGTTTAAATGAGAGCTATAGCCAGTTTTATCTAATTGACTGTAATTTGTTCTTTTCCAGCGAAAGAGATAGTTACAGGTAGTGTGCAAGGTCTGCATGAACTGAGCTACATGAAATGTTTATAGTAGGAATGTAGGCGTACCCTGAATAAATTCAATATAAACAAAGAATTAGGGGATTAATAAAGAATAATTTTATAGGTGATGCTTTTGTAGCCCCCTACTTCAGTTTTAGCCCTGAATTAGTGAAGGGAACACATTCATCCTCGGGACTAAGACCCAGTTCTCGTGCATTAGTCTTTTCAACCCCAGGGCATGGGTTTTCTCTGTGTGTGGGGGGGAAAGAGGCTTAACTTCCTGGGCCCAAGGCGTGCAGGGAAATGGGAGACCCATTTTTAGTTCAGTTGCACTCCCTCTTTTGGCTTTGTACTCATGGTGCATTGGCTCACAGGGACAGTACATTTCTTCAGGGGAAAAAACCTGGAAGGACACTGAAGAAGGTATCCAAATAACATTTACTAAAACAAAAAATAACTGTAAAATCCATTAAAAATTTAGGAATCTTCAAAAAGGAGGAGAAAATTGTTGGCATTGGCAAAGAGCTTTTATTATCTTTACTGCTGCATTCACAGTGCTATCATTGTTGGAGAGAGACAAAGGCACTGCTTTCTATCTGTTCACTGCGGCAGGACAGTGGACACAGAAGCAGTGAACAACAGAGTTTTTGTCTCTGTCTGAATCTACACAGTGACTGCATGGTTATCTGTAGACAGATTGCTAGCCTTCTCAGACAAGTTGTGAGTATAAGAACATAAGAAATTGCCATACTGGGTCAGACCAAGGGTCCAATAAGCCCAGCATCCTGTTTCCAACAGTGGCCAATCCAGGCTACAAGTACCTGGCAATTACCCAAACACTAAGTATATCCCATGCCACTGATGCCAGTAATATCTGTGGCTATTTCCTAATTCACCTTGATTAACAGCAGTTAATGGACTTCTCCAAACCTTTTTTAACCCAGCTACACTAACTACACTAACCACATTCTCTAGCAACAAATTCCAGAGCATTGAGTGAAAAATAATTTTCTCTGATTAGTTTTACATGTGCTACTTGCTAACTTCATGGGGTGACCCCTTAGTCCTTCTATTATCTGAAAGAGTAAATAACTGATTCACATCTACCTTTTCTAGACCGCTCATGATTTTAAAGACTTCTATTATATCCCTCCTCAGCCATCACTTCTCCAAGCTGAACAGCTCTATCCTCTTTAGCCTTTCCTCATTAATAGCAATTAATAGCAGTGGTTAGTCCCTAAGTAAACTTGATTAATAGCCGTTAATGGACTTCTCCTCCAATAACTTATCCAAACCTTTTTTGAACCCAGCTACACTAACTGCACCAGCCACATCCTCTGGCAACAAATTCCAGAGCTTTATTGTGCGTTGAGTGAAAAAGAATTTTCTCTGATTAATCTTAAATGTGCTACTTGCTAACTTCATGGAATGCCCCCTAGTCCTTCTATTATTTGAAAGTGTAAATAACCGAGTCACATCTACTCATTAAATACCTTTCATGATCTTAAAGACCTCTATCATATCCCCCCTCAGCCGTCTCTTCTCCAAGCTGAACAGCCCTAACCTCTTCAGCCTTTCCTCATACGGGAGCTGTTCATAGTATTCAATGTATTCAATGTGGCATATTGGGTCAGACCAAGGGTTCATCAAACTGAGTATCCTGTTTCCAACACTGGCCAATCCAAGTTATAAATACCTGGCAAGTACCCAAACATTAAATAGATCCCTAGCTATTAATGCTAGCAACAAGCAGATGCTCTTCCCTATTGATTAATAGCAGTTTATGGACTTCTCATGCAGGAACTTATCCAAACCATTTTTAAACCCAGCTACACTAACTGCCTTAACCATATACTCTGGCAATGAATTCCAGAGCTTAATTGTGTGTTGAGTGAAAACATTTTTTTTCTGATTTATTTTAAATGTGTTACTTGCAAACTCAATGGAGTGCACCCTATTCCTTATATTATCTGAAACAGTAAATAACCGATTCACATTTACCCATTCAAGTCCTTTCATGATTTTGTAGACCTCTATCATATCCCCCATCAGCAAAGCAGCCCTAACCCCTTTAACCTATCCTCATAGTGGAGCCATTCAATGCCCAATATCATTTTGGTCACCCTTCTCTTTACTTTCTCCAGTGCAACTATATCTTTTTTGAAATGTGTTGACTAGAATTGCACACAGTATTCAAGGTGCAGTCTCACCATGGAATGATACAGAGGCATTATGAAATCCTGTTTGATTTGCTATTCCATTCCTAATAATTCCCAATATTCTGTTTGCTTTTTTGACTGCTACAGCACACTGAACCAACAATTCAATTATGATGCCCAGATCATTTTCCTGGGTGGAAACTCTAATATGGAGCCTAATATCGTGTAACTACAGCATGGGTTATTTTTCCCTATATGCATCTCAAGCTATATCCTTTGACTACAACAGTTTAAGTTATACCTATCCTGGAACACATTCCCAGATAACATTAAAACCTAAAAGTCTATTTAAAAAAATAACCGTTAGATTTCAGGTTTATCCAGTTATGTATATCCAGATAATTGTATTCATCAGTATTCAGTGGCACATTTACTTCATTGAATTTCATAGACAACTTCTCTGACTAATTTTAGCCAGATAAGTTATCTATTTCAGGCTTTAAATATTGGCCTCTGTATATCTTATGAATTCCAGGAGGTTTTCTTTGCAACAATGCAATAGGAATGTGCATTCTTTGGAAATGAATAGATAAGACATAACAAATTGACCCATATTCATTTAATTCATGGCTATCTGCCATGACCTTTATATACTAGAGATGTGGTTCGTTTTTCGCCCTATTTAGGAAATTTAACGAAATTTCCTAATTCGTTTCTGTTTCGGAGTATCCGAAACACGACATAAACGCCATTATTTCGGAGCCCCCGAAACCGGAAACGAAATTTTCCCCGCAATTTGGGGGAAAATTCGTTTTCGGGTTTGCCTGGGGAGAGGGGCAAAAATTATTTTTTTTTTTATTAAAAACCACCCCAAATTTAAATTAATTATAATACACCACCCCCCGATCCCTCCCCAAGACTTACGAAGATCCCTGGTGGTCCAGCGGAGTCCCGGCTTCCATTTGCCATGCCCTCCGTGCCCTAGTTCGTGCCAGTGCAAGCCGCGCGCCAAAATGGTGCCGAATAGCCCGAACGACCATGTCACAGGGGCTTTTGGCGCTATTGGTCAGCCCCTGTCACATGGCCATCGGCGCCATCTTGTGCTCCTATCATGTGACAGGAGCTGACCAATGGCGCCGAAAGCCTCTGTGACATGGTATGGGCAAAGGCTATCGGCGCCATTTTGGTTACTGGCAGCCGAAAACGAAATCGCTTTCGGACCCTTGCTGGACCCCCAGGGATTATTGGCAAGCCTTGGGGGGGTCAGGAGCCCCCTCCTGACCCCCCCAAGGCTTGCCAATAAGCGAAAAAAAAAAACCACCCCAAGCATTTAAAAACAATTTTAAGCATTTTCGTACATATATAACAACCCCCCCCATCCCAATCCCTCCCCAAGACTTACAAAGATCCCTGGTGGTCCAGCGGAGTCCCGGCTTCCATTTGCCATGCCCTCCGTGCCCTAGTTCGTGCCAGTGCAAGCCGCGCGCCAAAATGGTGCCAAATAGCCCGAACGACCATGTCACAGGGGCTTTCGGCGCTATTGGTCAGCCCCTGTCACATGGCCATCGGCGCCATCTTGTGCTCCTATCATGTGACAGGAGCTGACCAATGGCGCCGAAAGCCTCTGTGACATAGTATGGGGGGGTCAGGAGCCTCTGTGACATAGTATGGGGGGGTCAGGAGCCCCCTCCTGACCCCCCCAAGGCTTGCCAATAATCCCTGGGGGTCCAGCAAGGGTCCGAAAGCGATTTCGTTTTCGGCTGCCAGTAACCAAAATGGCGCCGATAGCCTTTGCCCATACTATGTCACAGAGGCTTTCGGCGCCATTGGTCAGCTCCTGTCACATGATAGGAGCACAAGATGGCGCCGATGGCCATGTGACAGGGGCTGACCAATAGCGCCGAAAGCCCCTGTGACATGGTCGTTTGGGCTATTCGGCACCATTTGGCGCGCGGCTTGCACTGGCACGAACTAGGGCACGGAGGGCATGGCAAATGGAAGCCGGGACTCCGCTGGACCACCAGGGATCTTTGTAAGTCTTGGGGAGGGATCGGGATGGGGGGGGGTTGTTATATATGTACGAAAATGCTTAAAATTGTTTTTAAATGCTTGGGGTGGTTTTTTTTTTTTTCGCTTCGTTACCGATTCGTTTTTCGGTCCGGTTTCGGGTTTCTCGTTTCGTTTTCGGGCAAACGAACCGAAAACGAAACGAGAAGACCCGAATTATACCACGAAGTATTCGAACCGAAAAACGACCCGGTAGAAAAAAACGAAGCACATCTCTATTATATACCACCTTAGTGATCTTGCTGCTATCATTTTACCTACCTGCCTTGTCCCTGATATACCACCTTGGTGGTTATGCTCAATATGCCTACCCACCAATCATACCTATTATGTACCAGCAAGGGAGCTGTGGTACCTTCATGTTGTTTGCTGTTTGGATCTCAGACTAGTTCTCTCACCCAATTTGTTTGTTTGATGTTTATACTGGGGTGTTTTGTCTCCAGAAAATAAATTTGAAAAAAAAACCAAAAAACTTTCTTCTCTCACCCCTCCACTTTTACAGCTCTTTATTTTGACCACGGCTTCAATCAGTTTTGCCAAAAACAGCGATGATGGAATTGGTCTGTGATTGTTAGGATCAGATGGATCACTGCCACACTTTTTTAAAAGAGGTCTTACAGCGGCTCTCTTCAATAGAGCTGGATGTTTACCTTGAAATAAAGATAGATTGACCAAGTCATGCAGAACTGGATAAAGGTCAAGCATACTGGATAAAGGTCAAGCATACTTGCTAATCCTCCTGGACCTCTCAGCTGCCTTTGATACGGTTAACCACTCCATCTTACTAATTCAACTAGCAAATATTGGAATAACAGGAACAGCTCTATCGTGGTTCAAATCGTACTTAGGAAACAGAAAATACAAAGTTAAACTACACAACAAAGAATCTCAGCACTACGCTTCCTCTTCAGGAGTTCCGCAGGGCTCCTCCCTCTCACCAACGCTCTTTAATATCTACCTGCTCCCTCTTTGCCAACTTCTAAACAAATTAAACCTTAAACACTATCTATATGCAGATGACGTCCAGATAGTCATCCCCATCAAAGAATCCTATACTAAAACTCTTGAATTCTGGGAATCTTGTCTTCAAAAAATTGATGGACTCCTCTCCAACCTAAACCTAATACTAAACTCTTCAAAAAGCGAACTCCTCCTAATTTCCACCGAAAACAGTAATACAGACACAAATCCTCCACCGAATTTACAAACCCCACAAGTAAGAAACCTAGGAGCTATCTTTGATAATAAGCTAAACCTTAAATCATTCATAAATCAAACCACTAAGGACTGTTTCTATAAACTCCAAGTCTTAAAAAGAATAAGACTACTGTTTCACTTTCAAGACTATAGATCAATTCTTCAATCAATAATATTCACGAAACTAGATTACTGCAACTCCTTACTATTAGGTCTTCCCTCTTCTCACACTAAACCCCTTCAGATGGTTCAAAACACGGCTGCTAGAATATTAACAAACTCCCGGAGAAGAGATCACATATCACCAATTCTCAAAGACTTACATTGGCTGCCAATTCACTACAGAATTATTTATAAGTCCATTACCATTATTTACAAAACCATACATCAACACTCTCAGCTCAACCTTCAAATTCCTCTCAAAATATTTACTTCAAATAGACCAATCAGAGAGTCCTACAAAGAATCCTTACAAATACCACATTCCAAAACTATGCGACACATAACAGCCAGAGACAGGGCTTTCTCCACCGCAGGACCATCACTGTGGAACTCCATCCCACCAGATTTGCGACAGGAACCCTGCCTCCCCACTTTCAGGAAAAGACTCAAAACATGGCTTTTTATGAAAGCATTTCCTGACCTAAACTGAACCTTAATCAGTCTTTGACTAATCACTCTGACTTTACCTTAACATAGAAATTAACTCCACAGCATTAGGGCAATTCGTTATTACCTCAAATGCATTGATATGCATACATGTATCATATGTATCTAGTTAAAAACCCCAGCTTCTTTTCTCTGTTCCAAGTTATTACTACCCTGTTTTATTGTAACTGCAACCCTTAACTTTCACTTGTATATTGTTACTATTACTACTACCTTTTTTAATTTTTGTTATTTATTGTTATTTATGACCTCTTGTTACCTCTTCACTTGTTAATTGTAAACCGACATGATGCAATACCCATCGCGAATGCCGGTATAGAAAAACTTAAAATAAATAAATAAATAAATGATGATAAGATATAAAGTTATCCTTTAATAGCTTGTTAAACTACTCTCCCCCGTTATGTTCTCCGAGTTCCACGCCCTGTTGCAATGTAACCCACTTATCTCGTTCCATGTAAACCGATGTGATAACACATGTTGAATGTCGGTATATAAAAGCAAATAAATAAATAAATAAATAAATAATAGTACCCCTCTACACCCCCAGCCTAGGTCCCCACCCTATTTCTTTGTTATTTATACTGTGGAGTTTTGTCCCCAGAAAAAAAAATAGTTCTCCTCCCATACATCTGGATATCTATAATACTGCTTTGTTGTATATCTCTAAGATACCAGACTAGTTCTGTCACACTTTTCTTTCTTGATTATACTGGGATATGTTGTCCCCCAAAAACCCACAGTCAAAAGAAGAAATGCAAGAACAAGTGAAAAGATGCACAGGAGAAACCAAAAACATGTTTTGAATGTGGTAAAGGTTTCAGTAGGAAGAGAAAACTAATGCAATACCAGAAAATCAACAGAAGAAGAAACTGTTTAACTACAGAATATGGGAAAAGCTTTCTTAATAAAGTAAACCTCACAAATTACAAGAAAAGCAAACTGATGACAGACCATGGTCATGCTCTGATTGGGACAAAAGTTTAAATCTGAAAGCAAATTTCACAGGAAACCAAAAAAAAATCCACCCAGCAGCTAAATCAATTTTAAGTAGGGAATTTGATAAAAGCTTATATCACAGAAGTGGTGCTGATGACTTATCGTTTTCTTGAACTAAATCTGAGAAGTGACAAATTATGTAAGAGGGAGACAGACATTTCCCATGCCATTCTGCCTTGCAGTTATGCCTCTTATCCCAGTGTTTCTCAATCAAGTCCTTGGGGCACACCTAGACAGTCTGATTTTCAGAATCTCCACAATGAATATGCTTGAGATAGGTTTGCATACAATTCAGGCATTGCATGCAAATCTCGTGATCCAACAGGTGCATGATGAGGTGGTTCTTGACCCTCTAGCCATTTAATTTCAAAATGCATCAATGAGTTAAAAAGGAGAATGCAAACCCTAACTCTCTTTTCAGAGTGGTGTCCCTGGTACAGGCAGGCATTATTTAAGGAAGGTGTATAAAAGAGTGGACATGAAGGAGCCCCAGAATACCTTAAGGGCCCGGCTCCAGATATCTGGCCTGGTCCACTTTAGGAGCTACACCAAGAGGGAATCCTTGTTCCATGGCATTTCCCTTACCAGTGGAATAAGTAGCTAGGCCCAGGAGGGGCTAGGGAGGCCCCAGAAAGAAGGAAACAGGGACTATGCCAAAAGTGCTTATGTGCAACTGCTACATTTCTTGTTTCAAGCACTGCTGAGGTAATCAGGCCTTTTTTGCTTATTTTGCCTTGAAAATAGTAAAGGTTTTGTGAAAGAACAGCAAGAATCCAGATACCTCTGTTCTCTGGTACTTGTCCGAAACCACAGGCAGCTCTCACGGTTTACAATCATGAATATCTGTTGTTTTAGTTTTGATTTTCTTCACAAACCACATTGTGACCTACCTTCAAGTCCTTTGGAGCCCAGCCCATAATTGCTTAAATATCATACACATTCTACATTGGTGGTTGTACCAGTCTAGTTACTGAAATACTGAACAGCCATAGCTAAGCAGTCATCTGAGTCAGAAAGTTACTAATCACTGCTAGGGGTTATTGATGATAGTCAGTTGAAAAACCAATAATATTCCTGTGTGATCAGATATAGTGATTTGCCTTCTTACTTGTGCACAAAGAAATATTTTAGGACTCCAAAAATAAGGTTTATATTTTTGATGACAGCAGTGGCTTTTATGATAGTAAATGCTTTTATTTTTTTTTTTTAACTTTTTGTTAAGGTACTTAGGCAAATATATTCCTACACTTAGGATTTTTTTTTTAATGGTTTTACATTTATTTTCTCTGGTTCCAGTCTGGTTGTTGCTGCCAATGCAGCTGCTTCACTGAATACAGAAAAAAAAATGTCTTCTAGCAGACCCAGAAAAAACTCCTCAGAAAGTGAAATTGCTTGATCTAAGAGTCACATCAAGCTCTCTTCCCCCACCCCCATTTCAAATCCTTATCTATTGGTGCACCTTGCATTTTCAAAGTACCGCATCCTGTAATGGAAAACTTGTTTATTCAATCTGTTGCAAGCATTTTAAGATACTGGAAATGTGAACAGAAAAAAAAACCTCTCTTCACAGGGTACAATTAGAGATCTCTAGACATTTGAAACCCATGACCAAGGCTAATATAACCTATACTAGGAAACCTTAAATTACTATGCAGGCAATAAACATGCAGAAATAAATCCTTGAAATACCATATTAATGTGTTATCATGGATTAGTGAGTCTACAATAACCCAATATTTTGGATTAAATTAAGAGCCTCATATTTAACCTGATAATGCAATTCCTTCTAATTATATTTTTACAGAAAGTAGGTTCTGCTCCTTAAAATATAAATGTATAATTTCTAGGAATATATTTATTATTTGTTACAAGTAGGAGGAGGACAAAGGTCTCACAGAAAAAAAAGTTTTAAAATATCATTTGTGAGACATTAAAAGAAAGACATCAAATAAGTAACTTTCAAATTTAAAGCAATTAAACATGAAGAAAGGTAAATGGTCAAATACATTTAAAACAACATTAGTAATTAATCCACAGGAGGTACATGAGTGCTAGAATTGCAAGAGGATTAGTAACATACACTGCACACATGTCTGCAAAACTAAGGAAGTGATTCACTAAGCCAAAAAGCCCTTAGAATCCAATATTCAGTAAGTCACTGAGTGGACAAGTTATGCAGCTAAAATTAACCGGATAACTTGTTCCGAATATTTAGCAGAATTAATGTCCTGCTAAATATTCAGAACAATATCCCAGGTTAAAGTTATTTGGCCACTTTAGCTAGATAACTTTAAACCTGTCTTTTGAATATCACTGGTTATCTTTAAATTTATCCATTCTTATGTGGCTGGATAACTTAGAAACATAGAAACATGACAACAACAAAAAAAACACTGTATGGCCCATCTAGTCTTCACATCAGCCTAATTAATTTAGCTTTATAATTCCCATCACTCCCTTACAAATCCTCCGTATTTATCCCATACACAGGAGGTGCAGATGAGATATGATACAGACCTTCAGATACTCGAAAGGTTTTAATGATGCATGAACTTCAAACCTTTTCATTTGGAAAGGAAACAGTAGAACTAGGGGTCATGAAATGAAACTTCAAGGGGGATGACTCAGAACCAACGTCAAGAAATATTTCTTCACTGAGAGGGTGATGGATGCCTGGAATGCTCTTCCGAAGTAAAAAAAATTCAAAGGCACATGGGATAAACACCTTGGTACGTAAAGGCTAGAGGACAAAAATGAAGAAAAGAATGCGGGAGTGACCCACTCAGTGTGACAGTTACTACCCTTAGCAGAAGCACAGGGATTACTACCCTCAACCAGTAAGACTTGATACTTTTGATGCAACTGCAACATCACTTTCTGCTTTGATGGCGGGTGGGAAATAATGGCGCCGACTTTTACGGTCTGGGGCATTGATATGCATAAATTAGGGAAAAAGCACAGGACTGCTTCTATGGAGAAGTGACAGAAGTCTAAAAGCAAAGCAAGTCAGCATTGCCTGAATTTTCAGAAAGCCTCCTCACCAGTAAAAATGTTGCTATCAGTAATATTTTATGGGTTTGACAGTTCTTTGGTTTTTGATTGTAAACATTATTATCCTTATCATAAGGATTGGGGGTAACTGGATGAACTACCCTTAAGAGAAATGTGGGGATGACCCATAGGGCATGGCAGATATTACTATAAGAAGCTTGCTGGGCAGACTGGATGGACCATATGGTCCTTTTTTGCCATCAATATTTTGTTACTATGTATTTTACTATGATACCATTTTAATACAAGTAAAAGGGTCTGGGGTTGGTTTTCCCCCTCTCCACCCCCCTACCAGCTCCCAGGTTGCAACTAAATTTTCAATCATCAGTCCTTCTGTGCTCCCCTCCCTCCCAACCCCAACCTCAAAGACCATCCCTAACCGATCCACACTCCTAATACATTTTAAATTCTCTACCTTTTGCCAGGATCATGATATACCGATACTGAGATACTGACCAGTGTGGAATTTGTTTTTTTTTTCATTATTGGTTAAATTTTTAACCTGGTTATCATTTAGTTTAATATTTATTTCATTTCTTCCCTTTGCAGAAATAAACTAAACTTTACAAAAAAACCCACAAATCAAAATATTAAACAAAAATTGAAAGATGTCCTTCCCAGGCCCCATCTCACTCATCCCCTAAAATTACCGGAGATGGAAACCTCTTTGGTCCCCACTTAACCATCAAAGGAGGGTCCCATTAATGCAGCCTGATCCTATCATCAAGGTCTAGGCCCAGTGCCAGAATCTGGCCTGAGAGTTGGTCCTGTTGTCTAAACCTAAGTAAAGGCATATGCCCTAATCCAAGACACAGTCCAGGCCTACTACTGTGGTTTGGACTGGAGGCCAGATTCTATTGCTGAGACCCAGACCAAGCACTTACCTGATGCTGGGGGCTGGCCCAGAGGCTGGGTCCTATTATTGAAGCCCAATTCCAGGTCAAGGCCAGATGACAGGTCTCAAAACAAAAGTCATGCCTAGGCTAGATGCCGGGGTTGGCAAAGGCCTAAGCCCAGATCCAATGCCCTGCTCTGGACTGGTGGCAGATTCCCTTGAATGAGACCCAGACTCACACTCAGGCCTGATGTCAGAGCCTAGTCTAGAGGCACGTTCCTATCACTCAGTCCCAGCCCAGGCCCAACCCATTGCTGAGGCCTTGGCCTAGGCTCAGGACTGTTACTGGTTCTTGGCCCAGAGGAGGGGGCTTGTCACTGAGGCCCAGGCCTAACACTGGGCGCCAGGCCCAAATATGGGACCTGGCCCAGAGGCTGGTTTTAGACTGGGACAGGCCTAGTCCCATGGGCATAGGACCAGGCCTCCATATAGTGTTTTCCATCTGATGTTCTCTTCAAATGACACCTTCGCTTGGAGGTGAGCTGGAGTGCATCCCTTTGTTGCCTTCTTCCTAAGCGGAAGATGCCGTTTTTATGTATCTCAATGGCTGTACATCAACATGAGTAGGGATCTAGCAAAGCTCAAGGAATGGTCTATGGTGTGGCAGATAAGATTTAATGCTAAAAAATGCAGAGTAATGCATTTAGAATGCAAAAATACTAGGGAAAGGTACAGTATTGGAGGTGAAATTCTTCTAATCACAAAGGAAGAGTGGGATCTAGTTGTAATTGTATCTGATGATCTTAAGGTGGCCAAACAGGTAGATAAAGCAACAGTAAAAGCCAGAAAGATGTGTGGCTGCATAGGGAGAGGAATGGTCAGTAAAAACAGGGAAGTGATATTGCCCCTATATACGTTCCTGGTGAGACCTCACTTGGAATACTTTGTACAATTCTGGGGACTGCACCTTCAAAGGATATAAACAGGATGAAGTTGGTCCAGAGAGTAGATACTAAAATGGTCATTGTTCTTCATTCTAAAGCATATGGGGATAGACTTAAAGATCTAAATATGTATACCCTAGAGGAAGGGTAAGATAGGCAGGGCTGGTGCCTCCATTATACAAACTAGGCAGTTGCCTAGAGCACCAGGATTTTGGTGGTGGCAAAATCCTGCCATTATGAAGTCTAGATGGTTGTACCAGAGCCATTACCATCAAAGAAGGGAGCACTGTGCTGGAGCTATTGCCATTGGTAGTTAATAAGGGGGAGCAGGGGGTAAATGGCCAAAGGTTCACCTAACGTACCAAATATGCTTGTGTCAGTCCGGGAGATAAGGGAGTATTGATACAGACATTCAAATATCTCAAAGGTTTCCATGTACAGCAGGTGAGCCTTTTACAATGCAAAGGATGCTCTAAAATGAGGAGTCATGAGATGAGTTTGAAAGAGCATAGACTCAGGAGTAATGTTAAGAAATATTTCTTTTTGATAAGCCTCCAGTTCAAGTCAGGCCTGGACCTGGGCCTGGGCTTCAGTGATGGGACTTGTCTTTTGGGCCAGTCCTCAGCATCAGGTTAGGGTCTGGTCCTCGGTGACAGGATCTGTCCTTTGAGCTTGGCCTTGGCATTGGTCTCTGGGCTAGACTCTGGGATCAGACCTGTGCCTCTGCCTCAATGAAGGGATCTATCCTTGAACCTTGGCCAAAACCTCTGCAATGAAATCCACCACTTTGCTGGACCCCTGAGTCAGGCCTGGGCCTGCAATCAAGGCTGGGCCTAGGCCAAGGTCTCAGTGATGGGACCAAGCACCAGTGACTGGACCACGTTCCATTGTTAGGCATAGCCTCTGCAATGGCACCAGGCCTTGGGCCGGGCCATGGCTCTGGGCCTAGGTCTAGGCCTTAGTCTCATGGAGGCCTTGGGGAATCCTTTAGTTAGCCTGAGGGGTTTTTCCCTTTTTTTCCCCAAAATAGAACAAAAGAAAAACCAACAAATCTTATTGGTTTTTATTTTGTTCCTTTTTTTTAAAATGTCATGAAATGAAATAGGAAATCTTGAGGTCAATATTCAAAAGCCATTTAGATTACCAACATAGCATATTCAGCCAATTATCCAGCTAAATTATAGCTGGATAAATGGTTATCCTGCTATAATTTTGCCAGTGAAGTAGTCATCTGGCTATCATTTAGATAAGTAGCACTGTCAATAAATGAAAAGAAAAAATAAATAATTGTGCCAGCGGACCAACCTCTCACTCCCACAAAAAATATCTATTAAAAGCCCTGTCGGCTATGCCCATTGCACCTCCCCAAAATGTTTAAATATCCCCGAGAATCCTCCTGCCTGTATTTTTTAATACCCAAATCAGGCTTCCCCCTCCCTTCCCTTCCCTCCCACCCACCCACAACCCCCTGCAATGTTTTAAGAGATCATGGCATGACTCATTCTCAAACTCTCCTGAGCCCCCCCCCCCCCCCAATACCTTATAGTTTGCTGGAAGCAAGGGATCTTCCGCCTCACTCTAGCGCCTCTACACTGCTCTAAGAGAGTCAACGCTGGAAGTGTTAAGCTTAATTTAAGTTTATGCTTCGAGCACTGCCTCTCTTAGAATATTGACCATGCGCATACAGGATGCCCAAATTTCAATAGTCTCCATAAATCACTAAATGCACATGTGACAGATCCCATGGAGATTTATGCATTACACCTATATTAGAAAAAAAAAGCACCAAATAAATATTTTATGTGCATAATTGTAAACTGTACACATAATGACAGAGAATTAAACATAGATGCAGCTATTTTATGACAATTTCATATTATGCTTTTAAAAATACTTGTGTTTGTACTTGGAATCACCAGTTCACCAACACCTTCACCCTTAGCTCCACCAGTTATCTCCAAGCCTTTAGCACTTCACCCTGAACCCAACCACTTAACTCCGACGTCTCATCCATAAACTACAGACAAAAGACAAAAGAAATTTCACTTCTGTGACTTAATTAGCAGCTGTAATAGCTTATGGTCAAGTTTAGTAATGTAAGCATGAATACCACTTACAAAATAGAACTTTCATGCTTATTTATTTACATGTTTTTATACATCGTATTTCCAAATGAAGAGCACAATGGTTCACAATGTAAAATACATAATATACAAATAAAATCAATACAGTAAACAAAGCATTAAAAAAAATCTCAGCAAAATAAGAATACTGGTCTGGGACATATATGCATGCATATATATATATACTTACATATGCATAGATGCATAGATGCCAATGTTACTTGAAAATTAAACCCTAAAATTTTAGCATGCTAGTTAAATAGTGAAATAAAGGCAGCTACTAATGCTTTAGTATGCTTCATTTTTTCAGCACTGCACAAAGCCACTATCTTCTGGAATATTTCCGACACTATTGCTGGCAGTAAGACCCATTTTATGCATCAACCACCGCAATTTTCAGATGCATGGCCATGTCTATTGGGCCTTCTGTCTTCACTGTATGCACAGAGGCACAGTGATCACTGGGCCCTACTCCCAAAATGACAGCATAACACGTAAACATCTTTGTGACTAAAGTAAGAGCCTTATGTTGTTGATGTGGCACATTTAACCGCTCTCACTATTTATGCCAGCCCTATTTCTCTCCCAGATACACAGTTTTTTCCAAAGCCTCTCAGTGTGGCCCTCTGATGTGGCCCATATCAGAGGCCAGTTTGGAGATAGCTTGTTTCCCTCCAAATCTTCAAGGGTCAGCTACCCAGGTAAATAAACATATAAAAAATATGTTATATGATAATACACATTATGTAAAGGCAAATTAATATCCGCCAGCAACTGGTTCACAAATGCGCATGAAAGGCAACCTCACTGCCAGATCTACTGATCAATCATTACCACCCATTAAACATGGCCAGAGAGACAGGAATTATGGGAATACCTGCAATGCTATCCAGTACACCAGACTGTCAAAGCCTAATCTTCAGGATTTGACCATGCTATTTCCTGTTTCTAGGTGACACAAGAAATGGAATCTGACTCCTCACTCCTGTACTTTTCCCAAGAAGTTCAGTGAGAAAAGTAAAAACAAGGCCCAGTCATTCATTTGATTTGACATCAATTGCATATTTGAAGTATTTCAGATATTTTGATCACTTTGGAGGTGCCTGCTGTATGCCTCACAATTTTTCTGTTAGGTATTGAATTCCAATGAACATTAATTCATATCTTGAAGAGGATACCTGTGCCCCCTGCTAGATGTAGGAGCAACCTAGGGAACAGGAGTAAAATGAAAAGCAAGATAATATTTTATGTGATTTATGCTAGAAAGATGGTGTATTAAATAATAAATTAAACTATTGCTACTTATTTTACATGTAAGTGCCAACCTTGTTGACATCTGATTACTACACATTATGAAGGAAAGACCTTTTGCAACACCTTATTCACAAAACATTTTGATTTTATAAAACATGTCTATGCTCATATTCTCTTCCCCTGAAGTGGCCTATTATTTTCCCAACTCCTGACTGGTTAGCCTCATCCTCTTTGTGAAATAAGCGGCTTTTAGAGAATGTGGTATAGTAATGGAGAGAGATGGAAGTGTATCAGGATCCTCTGTATGGCACTGTGGACTATGGGATGGAAGGAGTCAAAAGCCAGGGTGGAAGAAAGGAAGGGAGTTGAGTAGAATGTTGGGAAGATGAAGAGAATAAATAACAGGTAGGGTGGGCTATGGAATAGCATTCAGCAGGTTACAGAATCATGAACATAAGGGGAGAATGGGAAGAGAGATGGCAAAGAGAGGGATGGGAACTTCATCTCTTTTGAACCTCTCCTTCTGCTCTCTTTTCTACCTTTAATCACTTCTTAGGGAAGGAAAGATGTACATGGAAGGTCCCTTTCCTCCAACATTCAAACCTACTCAATAATCAAAAACTCAAAATAATTTCCGAAACACTATTTTATTGAATACACATATGATGGAAAAGGTTAGATACAACAAAAATCAATAGTATAGCAGATGCAATAGAAGATATATAAGGCAAAAATTATATGAATATCTTTCTCTTATATAATTGAAGATACAAAGTAAGGAAATATGCCTAGTGCTCATTAATGGATGGGCAATTGTAATCTTCTAGTCATGGACCACTAAAGGGCCATTAGGATGTCTTCTGCTCCTTACAGAACGGATGTCCAGTTCCACCCTGGTCTATAACTGATTGATACATGGCCCCTATGGGGTGTGGATGGTATGAACTCTATGAACATGGTAGACAAAATATTGTTTTTGGAGGATCTAAAAACCCTGCTGGAGGGTAATAGTGAAGTAAACAAAATATCTATAGTCAGTTTTTCAATGGAAGATAAGAAGATACAAGAAAGTATACATATAGAATAAGTAAATCAAAACCAGAGAAAAAAATATATGTATATTTACAATGTAAACTAAATCTGCTCACTTCCCTGATGTTATCACATGAATCTCAGCAGTGGAACAGGTCTTCAGCACTGGAGAACTGGTACATCATGAAAGTCTTGCGTACTGAAATATTGGTTTCATAAGTTGGTTTATATTAGGGATGTGAATCGTTTTAGGACGATTAAAATTATCGTCCGATAATTTTAATATCGTCTTAAACCGTTATGGAACACAATACAATACAGATTCTAACGATTATCGTTATAAATCGTTAGAATCGTGAGCCGGCACACTAAAACCCCCTAAACCCACCCCCGACCCTTTAAATTAAATCCCCCACCCTCCCGAACCCCCCCCCCAATAACTTAAATACCTGCGGGTCCAGCGGCGGTCCGGAACGGCAGCGGTCCGGAACGGGCTCCTGCTCCTGAATCTTGTCGTCTTCAGCCGGCGCCATTTTGGAAATGGCGGCGGCCATAGACGAAAAAGATTGGACGGCAGGAGGTCCTTCCGGACCCCCGCTGGACTTTTGGCAAGTCTCGTGGGGGTCAGGAGGCCCCCCCACAAGCTGGCCAAAAGTTCCTGGAGGTCCAGCGGGGGTCAGGGAGCGATTTCCCGCCGCGAATCATTTTCGTACGGAAAATGGCGCCGGCAGGAGATCGACTGCAGGAGGTCGTTCAGCGAGGGTTCCGGCGCCTCGCTGAACGACCTCCTGCAGTCGATCTCCTGCCGGCGCCATTTTCCGTACGGAAAATGGCGCCGGCCATACGCATATGGCCGGCGCCATTTTCCGTACGAAAACGATTCGCGGCGGGAAATCGCTCCCTGACCCCCGCTGGACCTCCAGGAACTTTTGGCCAGCTTGTGGGGGGCCTCCTGACCCCCACGAGACTTGCCAAAGTCCAGCGGGGGTCCGGAAGGACCTCCTGCCGTCCAATCTTTTTCGTCTATGGCCGCCGCCATTTTTCGGCGCCATTTTGGAAAATGGCGCCGGCTGAAGACGACAAGATTCAGGAGCAGGAGCCTGTTCCGGACCGCTGCCGTTCCGGACCGCCGCTGGACCCGCAGGTTATTTAAGTTATTTGGGGGGGGTTCGGGAGGGTGGGGGATTTAATTTAAAGGGTCGGGGGTGGGTTTTAGGGGGTTTTAATGTGCCGGTTTTTCAATTTTTCGATTTTTAACGACCCGCAGGTTATTTAAGTTATTTGGGGGGGGTTCGGGAGGGTGGGGGATTTAATTTAAAGGGTCGGGGGTGGGTTTTAGGGGGTTTTAATGTGCCGGTTTTTCGATTTTTCGATTTTTCGATTTTTAACGATTTTTCACGATATTTTACCCCCCCCCAAACGGCAACAATACGATTCCCTCCCCCTCCCAGCCGAAATCGAGGACACGATTCACATCCCTAGTTTATATAGGATATCTGTTCTTTGTCTCACTTTCCTATCAATAATTTGCCATCAGTCATGCTGTGCACTTTCTTTTCCATGCATTCCAGCCCTAGGGCAGAGGGGCTCTAGCAGGTGTTGGCATAAAAAGGCAAGTGGAACATTTCACAGGTAGCTTAATAATGCAGATATCCTGAGGGTCTCAGAGACAGACCACTAGCACACAAAAATCAGTGGTTTAGTTTCCCAGAAAAGACAGAGAGCTTAACAAAAAAGAAGCACCAAAAGGATTAACAAATCCTAAATGTATTCACAATTCATACAGCTTAGTCAGTGGTTTAATTCTTCATGGGGGGGGGGGGGGGGTGTAACTGGCTCTTTTACAGCAAGATTCTTCATATTTGTGGTCCCTGTCTAACGGTGTTACAGCCTGGATCAGTTACCCCTGATGCAGACTAGAATGCTGAAACATGGCCATATTGGGTTTTGAATCAGGGTTGTATTGTCATATTTATTACTGCATTCTATTATATAAAAATATGTATCTGATTACATTTGTTTTCTTTTTCTCTCTCTATCATATATATATATATGGTTTTGACTTATATTTGATTTTTTATGTTATATTAATTATTTTTTATAATATATTATCCTATTTTTGTATTTTTTAATGAAATTTTAAGCATCCCTTTTTTCTTTCTGTGCCTCTCTTTGTTAAATTTGAAACTCAGAAATGAAACATGCATATATACATAGAAACAGATCCATACATACAATCAACATGTTGTTATTTTATGTTTAAAACTTTTTAAAGTAAACAAAGTTCATGTTGGAAGGGAAAGGATTTGGGTTTCATAGCATACCTTTATTAGAAAATCACCATGAACACTTGCAACAAACATAGGTATTCATTAGATGATTAAATGATTTTAAAGCAAGGGTAAATAAAAAATAAACACAAGGAAATAGAGAATCCGAATTTGATCTATGTCCCAGAACAACAACAACAACAACAAAAAAAAGACAATGCTGAGATTTTACTCTAGGCTGTGCTGTCAGTATGTACTACCAACTATAAAAGCTTATTTTGAATCTTGTGAAACTTCACTTACATAAATTGTAAAGATTGGTTGAAAAACAGCATGACTTGGTGAACACAGTCATTTAAAACATTTGGCAGCAATAAAAAGTGACTCAAGGTTATGCCCCCTCTCTTTTTTTTTTCCTTTATGTGTTTTGAACAACTGTGGACTCTGACATTTAGTTAATTAAATTTGGCCACCACAATATCAAACTTAGTTGAGTAATCTCTCCGGAGGATGTAATTTTTGAAACTAGTGTAGACAAGAAGAATGGATAACCTTGATGATCCAGTTTACTATAGTGGCATGTTATTCAAGATAAAAACTCAAGAACTCCACATCTGTTCTGTAAAATAATAAACCTCCAGACAGTGCATAGGCAAAGAATATTGAAAGAGTTCCTCTTTAGTAACAGCCATTAGATATTAGGAAGATAATAACTGATGGTTGTATCTCACTGTGAATAATATTTTTCTCAATAATTTAACTTATTGATGTTTTCCTGCTGTCTATTTTAGATCAAACATGAGCTCAGAACCACCCTAAGCAGAGGGTTTCTTTTGTATTGGATGGCATAAAGGTAGAATATTTGGGGTTGAAATACAAGGAAGTTGGAAAGCCTTAGTATATCTGGAAAAAAATACAAGTCCCCATTATTGTGCCATTTTATCCGTAGGTAAATCATTGCCTTGGCATAGGGCTGGCTTTAGCACTGGTGGTACTCAGTGTGAGCCCTGGGAATGTTGTCCCACCCTCCACGGCAGTATAAGGGGGGTGTAAAGGTTGCACATTCGTAAAGTTGATCCCCTCCTTCCTCTTCCTCCATCACCCTCCCCCATCTTCCATCTCCACCCATGCCAGGAGAGAGGAATCAGCAACTGATGGTTCTAATATACTCCTGCCTCCTGATTCCTCTCTTTCCCAAGTGGTTCAATTTACAGATCAGCTGTTTGAAACCTTGTGTGCGAGTGCAGCCGTAGTAAGAGGGAGGTGGTTAGAAGCACCCAGAAACTGGCTCTGGTCTCCCTATCAGACAGGCTGCAGGGGAGGGGCGGTGGAGGGGGGGGGGGCACAACAAATATTCTTCAATACCCCTAGGCCAAATCAAGAGACAAGGCAGAAGCTATTGGGCCCTATTGGATAGAGTAGGGAAACCTGCAAAGAGCAAACGATGTAACTCTAAAGAGCACACAGTGGGATTGGGATTGGGTTCATTGGGGATTTCTTTTTTAATAATTCTTTATTTAAGTTAGTTTTTTTGGCACACAACAACATATATCCTGAACAATAATATAAAGGAAAACTTGCAGCCAACGTGATGCCATATTACATTCTCCAGACTTTCAATAGGTATCTGACAAAGAACATTATCTTCTACATGCACTATTACAGCAAAATTTCACAGAGAAATGGGAGGTGGTAGACTCTGAAACTGATGATAAATACCCCAGATTCTTTCATATTTGTATTGTTCATTCTTCAACCACAGCTTTTCCAGGTCTGCAATGTTTCACACTTGAATTCTCCAGTGCTCCATAATGGGAGTATATTCCAGAAGGTCCAAATTGTGATTCTGGTCACCAACAGTTGTTCAATCAATTTACTAAATTTCTAGGTTTCAGGGAATATTCCAACCATCCCAAAAGGATCAGGACTAGCAATGCATGTAGAGGAGCCTCAAGAAATCAGAAACTTCCTGTGCTACCTGGTACCAAAATTGATGCACCCTCTGACAATGCCACCACATATGTACCAGTCTCCTTGCTTCCTAGCCAACATAGAACACTTTCCCCAGAGGGTAAACCTGGTATAAAAACAAGGACATGCGATATGCTCTGTGCAGCAGTTTAATCATAGGTTCTGTCCTCCTAGTGCAAATGGTTAGATGATGCACAGTCTGTCCATATCCACCTCCACACTTTAGCATCAGGTTATATGTCTAAATCTTGATTCCAGGCATTAATTAGAGATGGCCGAGTATCTGTACCATATTTACCCATTAATATACCTCCATAGATTTCAGCTATTCCTTTAATTGAGGCATCAGGGTCACTTAGGAAGGATTCCATGTCATTTAAAGGTCCTCAATGGTTTTGTTAAGTTAAAATGGGCCCCCAAAGCTTGTCTCAAATGGAAATATTGAGCTTGCAAGTTGGGATTTAAGTCATACCCCTGCATGAGTTCTGCAAAATCTAAATACCCATCATTGTCCATAATTGAGCTATAAATGCTAAGACCTTATCTCTCCATTTGCATAAAATTAAGGAAAAGGTATGAGCCAAAGAGGACTCTAAGTAGAACTCAGTGATAGAAAAAGAAGCATAGCCAGATTAACAATGAGAACATTTGATCTACTTGAGTAAATGCACATAAAATTGCTGCTGTGCAGACTAGATGAGCTTTGTGGTCTTTATCTGCCATTATTGTTATGTTATTATGTAACAGGCCATGTTGGGGTTAATTAGTAATGGCAATGCAGCAGATTTTTATTCCATGAGCTGTACTGGGAGGGAGTAGAAGCTCCTTTTCAAACTGCATTGAGAAGGAATGGTGGTGTCTTCTAGAGCATAGCACCTATATGACAGCAACATGTCCATACCCAAAAGCTGGGTCCTGTCTGTGCATCAGTAAATGTCAGAGCAAAAAGACTGGACTAGTTTCCAACTAGTTGATTGCTATAGTGAGAGGCAGAAGCTCTTCCTTGGAATCATTGTATGGTTCTGCTGATCTGAGACTTAATTCTCCAAAGAATGCTTGTAGCTCCATGCCTAGACTTACAGGCCACCTCTGGAGGATCTGAATTGGTCAAAGATTCAAAAAGGTTGTTGAAATGCCAGGAAGGCTGGTGGGCCTTGCTGTACATTCTAAGTGGAGACCCATAGGATCTTGATCTAAAATTGCATACGCTTGCAATGAATCCCTGATAGGTTTTGAAGCAAATTGGATTGCCTTTATTGTTAAACCTGCATTGAAATTCAAGTCAGTACTGGATTTCTGAAAATTATCTATCCAAAATAAAACCAACTTTGGGATCCGAAGGAGTTTATGGCTTGAATTGACCCTTCCTTTGTTGTTCTTGGAAATGAAGATACATGTGGATTGCTCCAGAGGCATTAAGGTTGGTTACAAATGATATGATTGTACACCCTGAAGACTTTCCAGGATGCTACGAAGGATTTGATAGGGGTGTGCATTCGTATTGACCGCATATGTAAAACGCTACGCATATTTTTTTTTTACTTAAAAAAGTGATGAGACATAAACGATCGGATTTCCCACATATCCAACATAGCTATGTTGGATATGTTGGAAATCGCGATTGTTGATCCAAAATTAAAAGTTAAACCCCTCACCTTCCTTAATCCCCCCCAAAGACTTACCAGAAGTCTCCTGGTGAACTAGCGAGGAGTGAGGACGCCATTTCTACAATCCTTTGCGAGGAGCACATGACGTCGGCGCCACGTCGAGTGACGCGGCGTCACGTGATTCCCCGCGGGGTCGCGCCGGAACGCTCGTTCGGCCCAAAAGGAACTTTTGGCCAGCTTGGGGGGGTCAGGAGGCCCCCCCAAGCTGGCCAAAAGTCCTCCTGACCCCCCCAAGCTGGCCAAAAGTTCCTTTTGGGCCGAACGAGGATACCGGAAGCGACCCCGCGGGGAATCACGTGACGCCGCGTCACTCTGACGTGACGCCGACGTCACGTGCTCCTTGCAAAGTTGGTCAGAAATGGCGTCCTGACCCCGCTGGACCACCAGGGAGTTGTGGTAAGTCTTGGGGGGGGGGGATTAAGGAGGGTGAGGGGTTTAAATTTTTATTTGCACATATGGACATATACTCAACTCATTGAATCTATTTATGTCCATATTGACCGCAAATGGGACCCCCTTTGGACATATGGACATATGGACATAAACTTTTGCTCTGCACATCCCTAGGATTTGAGTTCATCTGAGAGGTAATCCTCAAATCAATAACAAGGAGAAGTTAAAACATTTTTGTCAGGAACAAAAACTGAAACCAAAGGTGTTGCTGTTCATGGATTCCTTTCAGCTGCAAATAAAAAATAGACTGAACCCACCAACCAGTTGAATCCTTACAGCCATGCTGTGTATGTCCTACAATCTCATTTACTAGGAAAGGGGGGGGGGGGTCCTAAACTTACTAGACTGCATCAGTGATATCAACAGACCTTGCATGTAGTGAGTGATGTCAGAGTAGAGCAGGAGTGTTAGGGTATCATGAATTTTACAAAACCTCTGTCCCATCATAGTTGAGGGTCTTCAAGCTTCTCTTTCCAAATGAGACAATTCTTCAGGTCTCTCCCTCCAAGAAGGAGTCATGTTTATTGAGGGTACTATTTCTATCCTGGGAAGGTGGCTGGAGCACAAGGTCAGGCCTTCAGGATTAGTGAAGTCATGTCTCAGGTTCCCAGAGTGATTCCTGAAATGTTGGAGAAGATTTCTAAGTTTCCTGCGGTCCATAATAGAAGGATTTTTCTAAGATGGAGAAAAGGGTTTTATTTATTTACTTATTTATTTGTAGGAATCATATAGAAATCTGTCTAACAAGGGAAGGCCCTATGATTTGCTGACCCAAATGAAAAATAAATCAGCCAGAGCTCAGCTGATTTGAATATTGAATAAGAAAGAAAGAAAAAAAATGGCATCCAGAGAAGCAGGTACCAGGGAAAAGCCCAAAAGGAGGGTGTGTGGAAATTGCTACTATATGCAGAAATTGCTAATGGACTTTAGTTTTAGGTAGTGATTTGTACACTAACCTTTAGTGTAGTGTCTGTAGGCTTTGTTTTCTTGCAATCAGAGACCAATAAAATATATATATTTTTTTAAAATCTGTATAGTATGGAGTGTGTTTTTATGTTCCTTGCTGGACTGATTACAGAGGACCCTGAAAGATGGACTCTTCCCCTCTATTCAGGAAGAACTTGTGAGCATGAATCCAGTCCTGGCCCTTGTCCTCGTCTCTGAACCTTTGCTTGCCAGGAGAAGTTGGGGCACAGGCAACAACTGGATGGAGATGCTGGTGGATAGGGTGCAGGAATGGGAGGGCCAGAGGTATTGGGGTATCCTCCACCCTCCCATAGCCATCACAGAACAGGCTCTGCTGACACAGGCCACAGCTACTGTGGTTGGCAGCATAGGCAAGTATCTCCCAAAATATGGGACCCATGCACAAATTGTAGTCATGTGCTACCTCACACAGACCCATTGGCATACTGGGCACACAAGGCTGCAATATGGCCAGTGCTCGTTCATGTGGCCGAGCATTTCCTTTCCTATCTATCAACTAGTGTGCATAGTGTGCCTAGTGAATGGATATTCTCAGTGACAGGGGGAAATGTGAGTCCATATCATTCAGGGCAGGAACCAGTGGTGGTAGAAGAGTTAGTCTTCATTAAAATATACCTCACTGCTGGGGTTCCCTGAATTTCCATGCGAGTGAGAGGAGAACAGAGTGCACAGTTACCAATGCCCACAGATTTTGCTCTTAGCACCTTGTTATGCTGTTGCCACTGAGGCCTTGTCTTCTCTTCCAATCTTGACTGTCCTGGTTCAGTGCCTTGCTGTGTTGTTGTACCATTGTTGTTGCCTGGCCTGCTCCTACTGATGCTTCCTTTTCCTCATGCTTTGTCTCTTTCTTGTTTCAGCACATTGCTGTGTTGTTCTGCCAGTTACTGCCCAGCCTATACCTACTGTCCTGCCTGCTCCTCCCGCCCTGCCTATCTCTTCTTTATACTGGGATGTTTTGCCCCAAGACAAAAGCATTGCTCCTGTCTGGATGCCTTGGGATCCTGGAGCCTTGTTGCTGTTGCTTTCATGCCTGATCCTCCCGCCCTGCCTCTCTCCTGGTTCAGTGCCTTCCTGTGTTGATCTGCCACTGTTGCTTCCCAGCTTCCTTTTGCTCCACTCATGGGGGCCGATGTAATAAGGTGCTCTGAAGCTGCCATGGGTTTGTGCATGGATGTAAGCGTGTTTGTACGCATGTTTTCCCGCCTAAAGCCCTATACAGGGCTCTAATAAGGGAAGAAAGCGCATACAGACGTACTTACAGTCCCATGGTTTTTCCAACATGAATGCATGCTAATGGCATACAAAGGAGTTGATTAGCTAATCATAGGCAATGCAGGGAGCCACGCTAATGCTAGTGTGGGTTTTTTGTGTGGGTTTTTTTACCACCATGGTCAGGGCATGAATTAAGTGTCAGTGCCAACTCAGGGGGCCTATGTCAGCATATGAACATCCTGAAAACCACCTAGCTGAGTTCCTATCTCAGTGTCCAAGTGGCCAACTTAGCTAAGTGCTTTTCTGGGTGTTGGAATGGCCAGCTTAAGTAGGTGCGTCCCTAGGCACTGAGCTCAGTGCCCGAGTGGCCAGATTCACGATCAGAAGAGCACCTGAGCAGCAAGATTAGCTAGGTGCATTTCTGGGTGTCTGATCGTGCAGATTTACAAGCAACTAAGCGATCAGCTCAGCGCCCAAATGGCAAGGTAAGCTAGGTGCCTTTCTGGGTGCCCGGTCATGCAGATTTTTCTGCATGAACAGAAGAACACGTGCAGCCTGATGAGCACCTGGCTGAACACTTATCTGAACGTCAGAGTGGCCAGCTTAGCAAAGCGCTTTCACGGCATCTGAGGTAGGTGCTTCCCTGGGCGGACAGACACACGGCCAGAAGAGTGGCAAGATTGTTATAAATTATCACCCATGAAAATATTTGCCATGTTTTCTGCAGTACAGTTATTGGAAATAAAAACATATTTTCCAGGGTTATACCTTCACTTTATAGGGAGACCCATTCGCTCGCTCACTTGCTTTTATGCGCGGATTAGCGGCATGGGTTTTGAGTGCGGATGCGGCCGCTTATTACATAAGCCCTGTATCACGCTTAGGTGCCTGCATTTTTCCGTATGTGTGCAGATTTCTGCGCGCAAATCATTTGCATTATATATTTTTTTTTACATCCCGCGGAAGCAGCAGCTTCAGCCACAAGCAGTGATCAAAACCCGGGCACATAATGGGTGCCTGTTTTGCCGTGGGTCTTATTACATCAGCCCCATGGTACCTTAAGGAACTTCTGCCATTGTTGGGCTCACACTCAGGCTGCCTTGAGGTATTCATGACACTTTTGTTGTTGCCCTTGTCCCATTCACAGTGCCTTGGTGTGTTCATGCTATTGCAGGAGCTGCTTTGCCTTGGGCTGTTCATGCAATTATTGATGCTGTGTTGCCCCTCTCACATTGTCTTCTCAGCAGATAGTTATGTTTAGTTTTCCAAATATTACAGATGTTGGTGGAGAAATGTACCCTACTACTTTTTACCTTGGTTAGAAGTGTCTGCATCCAGGCACAACACTGCATGTACAAGATAGGAATGACACCCCATTGATTGTGGACCTACGTGGAATTTTGTAGTTGGGGGCTAACTGGTACTGCAGCTGCTGGAAATCTACTTTGTCAATACCTGTAGGAGCTGATCCTTCAGAAAAATTATTTCCCCAATATACCTTGAATGCTGTCTGCCTCTTTCCCTCAAACAGTGCTGTGGGACACCATCGCATGTTGGAACGGCCAGCTTAGGTAGGAAGACTGCCACTGCTGAAAGAGTGGGAGCTCTTCACCCGTGCCATCACTGGGGATGGGCAAGGGTCAGTTTAGGAGATTGACAATCATACCCTTTTTACATTTTCTACTGTTGCTTCTTGCAGCCGGGACTGAGCGGCTCAGAGTGCTGGACTTCCTTGCAAGAAACACTGTCAAATGTTGTTTGTTTTTTTTCCAATGGTTTTGAACTGAGGCATTGGGAAGTGACCCCACTATCTTTCCCTACATGACTTTTTTTTTTTTTTTTTTTACAGTGAAAGCATTCAGCAACCTGCTGATCTTCTACAGCATGGAAGTGCCTCCAGAACTGTGATTTATTTCATGAATCCCTCTTTGTGTCCACATGTGCTGCTAAGGAATCATTTGGTGTAACTGGGGTTTTGGTTAAATGATATGTTAAAGGGCAATCTCTCACACTCTCATCAACACATAGTATGTCCTTTGTCCAGCATAATCTGATATAGAGGTGCAGGAAAATAGCTGTCCTGCCTTGTCTTGATATTTTGGAGTATTGATGCTACTGAAAATACTGTCCTACCTACTGAACACCAATGTCCAGACCTTTGGGGGTTAAACCCCTAAACCCCAATGCCCAAATCTTTGGGGGTTAAACCCCCAGTGCCCATTCTTTTGCCTTCGGATGTTTTTCACTGTGGTCGCTTATTCCATAGGTCCCGTACCATGATTAGGTTCGCACAATTCTCCGTATGTGCGTATTTGCATAATTTTTTTTTTATTTACATCCCGTGGAAGCAGCAGCTTCAGCCGCACGAGGTGATCAAAACCTGTGCACATAACGAGCGCCTGTTTTGCCGCGGGTCTCATTACATCGGTCCCTTAGTGCCTTGCAGTGTCTTATTTTTCCCTCTGCTTCTTCTGCTTTGGCCCATACTCAATACCTTGGCTGTTAGGATTGTTTACACATGACAAAGCATGGTAGAGTTTGTCATGACCACTCTGAGTTCTGGGTGTAAACCAAAGAGTATGCAGCACTCTACCACTGCATGTTAGTGAACATCGCCATCTTCTGCTCCCATGTCTTCAAGCTGGAGGACATTATTGTGAAACTCCATCCTGGCCTGCTTTACTATACCATGTTCAAGTCAACTGCTTTTATTGGATCATGGTGGTGGCCATCCACGACAAGTTTATGAATGTGAACTTCATGGACTCAGTCAACATGAAGATAAAGGAATGGTACAACATGAATGATCTACTGCCCCAGTTCAAGGAGCTGTCTACCATGATCAGGGATGGAATGATGGAAAATATCGGCCCAGGGGATTTTTTCAAAACTAGTCCATGAAGTATCTGATGCTCTCATGCGCTTTCTGCAGCAGAACATGTATCTTCCGCCCCCAGCTGGATGGGCTTTGCCATGGACTCGCAGGCCTCCAGGGTCGATGCTAGCTTTTTGCTGCCCTGTGCACACAATTATTGTGCTTCCCCCTCCCCAGCATCATTCAGTCTCTGCCCCATACCCAATCAAAAAAAGCCCAGCTCCCTCCAGCAATCTATATTTTTTAAAACTGACACCCTCCCAAATGGACCCCATGGTCAAGGGTATTAGGTACCCTAAGCAAACCTTACAACCTTGTACACACAAATACACACACACAACCTCTGCAGATGCATACACACAATTCAGTTATGTATTTATAACAGATTTTGCATTAAAAAAAATTGAAAAGCACAGTCTTCTGAGGCAAAATATCACTTACAACATGCATATTATATTTACATGCACAGCTGTGAGGCCAATAAGAAAATCCTGCAAAAAAAGACACTCAGAACTCCTATGGAATTACATTTAGTGTAATATGTGCTGGGTGTGGGCTTGGCCCTCAGAAAGCCATAAATACATGGAATTACTATTACAATATAGTAAACCCAACCACCTAACATGAAAAAAAGCTATATTCAAATTCTAGGGTCTCCTCACCAAAAAGAAAAAAGAGAAAGACTCCTTCACTGCTAAACATTTTGTGAAATAACACAAACCCCTGCAAAAAAAAGGCACCTAGAACCTTGCCATACTATATAAAGGAACTGACTCTCAGGATTCAAATAAGAGCAAACTTATGAAAAAGAAGCAATGCAATTACTACACCAGGGCTTAGTACGTTAATATACCAACTACTGGGATAACAGAACAAGTCAGAGTGCTGCAAATCTCTGCAGAGAAACTACATGTTAGCAGCAATACTGCACCTCAGTCACAAACAGGCAGAACATAGACCGACCCTTACCTAATACAGAAATAAGGTACTACAAATTAGAAATAGAAATGTGCAAACAATACTGAAATAGAAAGCCTAAGAAACCAGACTCTGAACAGTTAAAGGCTAAAGAGCAAAATACAAAATTATAAGAAATGCATATACTCAAAGATGACATATTCCAATTGCTAAAATCTCAAACATTTTTTTTTTTACATAGAAACATAGAACATATAGAAACATAAAAACATAGAAGTGACGGCAGAAGAAGACCAAACGGCGCATCCAGTCTGCTAGCAAGCTTTCAGACCTTATTGTTTTCATACTTATCTGTTACTCTGACCGCTGAAGTCAGGGCCCTTATTGGTAACTTTTTGGTTCCAATTCCCTTCCACCCCCACCATCGATGCAGACAGCAGTGCTGGAGCTGCATCTAAGTGAAGTATCTAGCTAATTGGTTTGGGGTAGTTACTGCCATAATAAACAAGCTACTCCCATGCTTGTTTACCCTGTGCAATTCAGTCCTTGGTTGTCTGAATATAAATCCTCTTTACTTCATTCCCCCCTGCTGTTGAAGCAGTGAACTGCGCTGGATATGTATTCCAAGTGAAGTATCAGGCTAAATTGATTTGGGGTAGTAACCGCTGTAATAAGCAAGCTACACCCATGCTTATTTGTTTACCCAGACTATGTATTTCATTCCTTGTTGGTTGTTCTGAATATAAATTGTCTTTTCTTCATTCTCCATTCTCCCTGCCGTTGAAGCAGAAAGCTATGCTGAATATGCATTGAAAGTGAAGTATCAGACTTATTTGGTTTGGGGTAGTAACCGCCGTAACAGGCAAGCTACTCCCCTGCTTTTTGAGGATGCAAATCCTTTTTTCCACATTTCCTCTTGCCGTTGAAGCATAGAGCAATGTTGGAGTTGATTTACTGTGTGTGTGTTTATTGAATAAGGACATTAATCTCCAGGCAGTAGCTGTCATTCCCGCAAGCAAGGCACCCCCGAGCCTCTTCTCTTCATTCACATCCTCTAGACTTTATGGATCCACAGTGTTTATCCCACACCACTTTGAAATCCTTCACAGTTTTGGTCTTCACCACTTCCTCTGGAAGGGCGTTCCAAGCATACACCACCCTCTCCGTGAAGAAATACTTCCTGACATTGGTTCTGAGTCTTCCTCCCTGGAGTTTTAAATCATGATTCCTGGTTCTGCTGATTTGTTTGCAACGGAAAAGGTTTGTCATTGTCTTTTGATCATTAAAACCTTTCAAGTATCTGAAAGTCTGTATCATATCATCCCTGTTCCTCCTTTCCTCCAGGGTGTACATATTTAGATTCTTCAATCTCTCCTCATAAGTCATTCAATGAAGACCCTTCACCTTTTTAGTCGCCCTTCTCTGGATCACCTCCATCCTGTCTCTGTCCCTTCGGAGATATGGTCTCCAGAACTGAACACAGTACTCCAGGTGAGGCCTCAACAAGGACCTGTATAAGGGGATTATCACTTCCCTTTTCTTACTCATATTCCTCTCTCTATGCAGCCCAGCATTCTTCTGGCTTTAACTATTGCCTTGTCACATTGTTTCGCTGACTTCAGATCATTAGAGACTATCACCCCAAGGTTTCTCTCCTGCTCCGTACATATTAGCCCTTCTCCCCCATCGAATACAGTTATTTCGGATTTCCATACCCATATGCATGACTCTGCACTTCTTGGTATTGAATCTCAGCTGCCATATCTTCGACCACTCTTCCAGCTTCCTTAAATCCCGTCTCATTTTCTCTACTCCTTCCGGCATGTCCATTCTGTTGCAGATCTAGGAGTCATCCGCAAAAAAACAAACCTTACCTTCTATCCCGTCTGCAATGTCGCTCACAAAGATTGAACAGGACCGGTCCCAACACCGATCCCTGCGGCACTCCGCTTAACACCACTCTCTCTTCAGAGTAAGTTCCATTTACCATCACACATTGTCTTCTGTCCGTCAACCAGTTTGCAAACCAGGCCACCACCTCGGCACTCACTCCTAAGCTTCTCATTTTATTCACCAGTCTCCTGTGCGGGACCATATCAAAAGCCTTGCTAAAATCCAAGCAGATGACATTGAGTGTTCTTCCTTGTTCCAATTCCTTGGTTACCCAGTCAAAAAGTCAATCAGATTTGTCTGACAGGATCTTCCCCTGGTGAATCCATGCTGCCTCTGGTCCAGTAATTCTCCTGATTGTAGATAGTTCACTATTCTTTCTTTCAACAGTGACTCCATTACTTTTCCCACCATCGAAGTGAGGCTGTCCAGTCTCTAGTTTCCAGCCTCTTCTCTGTTCACACTCTTGGGAAGGGGGACCACCACCGCTCTTCTCCAATCACTCGGCACCACTCCTGTTTCTAAGGATCTATTGAACAGGTCACACAGAGGACCCGCCAGCATATCTCTGAGGTCCCTCAGTATCCTGGGATGAACCTCATCAGGCCCCATGGCTTTGTCTACTTTCAGTTTCCCCAGCTCTTCCCATACATTCTCTACTGTAAATGGAGTTACATCTACTCCATTCCCCTCCAATTTCTTGTTACTAGTGACGGTCCTTCTCCAGGGTCTCTTTAGTGAACACTGAACTGAAGTATTTGTTTAATATTTCTGCCATTTTCATCTCTCTCCACACATTGATCCTTTTCATCTTTCAATTTTACTATACCGCTTTGGACTTTTCTCCTTTCACTGATGTATCTGAAAAATGTTTTGTCACCTCTCTTTACCTCTTTGGCAATCCTTTCTTCCACTTGACGTTTTGCCATCTTGATTACTTTCTTTGTCTCCCTCAGTTCTACTAAATATTCTTCCTTGTGCTCCTCCCTTTGGGATCTTTTATATTTCTTGAACGCTGTTCTTTTAGCCTTTATTTTGTCAGCCACCTCCTTTGAGAACCAGATAGGTTTCTTTTTCTTTTGCTTTTCTTTACTTTTCTAAAATATACATTAGTTGCCTTGGTAATTTCTCCTTTTAGTTTGGTCCACTGTTGCTCCACTTCTCTCTCGTTCTCTCAGCCTACTAGTTCTTCCTCCAGGTACTTCCCCATTTCATCAAAGTCTGTGTTTTTGAATTGCAAAACCTGGGTCATTGTGCTTCTTTTCCATATCATTTTTGTGATATTAAACCATACTGTATGATGATCTGGTGCTGAGGTGGGCGCCTCCTGGACATCAGAGACATTATCTCCATTAGTGAGCACTAAATCGAGTACAGCCCTCTCTCTTGTGGGTTCCATTACCATTTGTTTGAACAAAGCTCCATGCAGGGCATCCATTATTTCTTTACTATTGTTAGATTCTGCAGATGGGATTCTCCAGTCTACATCCGGCAAATTAAAGTCTCCAATGATCATCACTTCTCCCTTCTTTCCCATCTTTTGGATGTCTTCAACCAGATCTCTGTCCAGCTCTTCCTTTTGCTTTGGAGGCCTGTAAACCTCTCCAATAAAATGGATGCCCCATCTTTTTTTAGGTTGGCTCATAAAGCTTCTTCATTGCCCCATCTTTCTTGCAGCTCAGATGCTTGGATATTGTTTCTGACATAAAGAGCCACTCCTCCCCCTTTCCTATCCTCTCTGTCCTTCCTTAACAAGTTATAGCCTGGTATTGCCATATCCCAATCATGCGATTCCATGAACCATGTCTCTATGACAGCAACAACGTTCAAGTCTGCCTCCTCCATTAGGGCTTGCAGATCTGGGATTTTATTGCCCAAACTACGAGCATTTGTGTACAAAGCCTTTCCAGCTTTCATCATTCAAGTTACTGTTGTTCCTGGACTCCTTTTGTGACTTTAGTTGAGTTTTGTTATCCACTTCACCCTTTCCATTTGCAAGATTAGTGCATTTGATGTTGGATTCATCCAGCACAATGAGCTTTTTCCTTTTGTTACTGATCTGGAATGTCTGTATGCATTGGGTTTCTTCTCTCTTTTCAAACAACACTTCAATCTTTTTCTCAAGAACTTCTTCAGTAATTAATACAGAGAAGGTGTTTTGTACTTGTTGCACTTGATACAGTGCGTGTCTCTGCATCACAGGTCTAATTCTACCAGAGCCCACTGTACTCCTGGTGTTTTGTGAGTTCCTTAATGCCCTGTGTGAGTGGGGGCATAGACTTGTGTGCTGCACAGTTGTCAAGAATGGGTGTTTGTGGGTCACAGGTTTATCCTACCTGAGCCCACTATAAATCTCTTTTTCCTTGACTTTTGTTTTTCTTGTGGTAATTTATTTATTTATTTATTTATTTAAAGCTTTTCTATACCGAATTTCTTGATACAAATCAAATCAGCTCGGTTTACATCAAACAAGTAGGAACTATAACCAACCAAATAGTAAAGACAATTTGAAGGAGAGTAAAGTTACATTATAACAAGGATGAGTAACTTGGAGGAGAAAATAAGAAGGGGGACGAGAGATTAAGATATATGGAGTATGCGAAGGTGACAAGTAGAAGACCTCATGATAAATTTGTAAACATTCTCTTAAAATTTATATACACGGTTTAGCATTTGTTAAAGTGCATAGTTGCTAGAACAGTTATAATTCAGGCAGTTGGGCTGGTGTCGGAGAAGGCTCGGCAGAACAGCCATGTCTTTAATTTCTTTTTAAACGTTAGTAGACATGATTCCTGCCTGAGGTCCGGAGGCATGGTGTTCCAGATGGAGGGACCTGTGATGGAGAATGACCAGTCTCTGATATTTGAGTGTTGTATAGCTTTGATAGAAGGTACATGTAAGGATCCCTTGTAGGCGTCCCTTAAAGGTCTAGCTGTTGAGTGCAGTTTGAGGGGGTATCGATCATGGAGAAAATTGTGAATAAACAACTTTCAAATTATTTAGAAGATCATAACATTCTTCACCCATCGCAATATGGCTTTAGAAAAGAACACAATACCGAAACACTCCTCATTTCACTCCTTGATCAAGTTTACATTGGCTTTGATAAAGGACAATCATTCCTCTTAGCTCTCCTTGACATTTCTGCAGCTTTCGATACAGTAAATCACGACACCCTTCTAAACCGTCTATTAGACATAGGTATTACAGGATCAGTCCTTAGTTGGTTCGAATCCTTCCTTAGCAATAGAGCTATAAGGTGAAAATCAAGAACAAGGAATCCTCTCACACTAACGCACCATTCGGAGTCCCCCAGGGACTCTTCTTTATCGCCTACACTGTTCAATATTATATTCTGCCCCTCTGCCATTTACTCTCCAACCTGAAACTCAAGTTCTATATTTATTTATTTATTATTTATTTATTTATTGTTTTTGTTATACCGAGTTTCATGATAGGCATCACATCAACCCGGTTTACAAATAACAAGGAGTGTAAAGCATAACGTAACGTAAAAAACAATATTTTCAATAAGAACCTTGAACTTTAAATACAGTGAATCAGAAAAAGGGAGAGGGAAAGTTACAAAAAACAAGGAAAATAAACTTGGGATGGAAGGGGAGAAATTGAACAGCACAATATTTACATTTCAGCCTATTGATACATTAGAATAGCAAGTGAAAAAATAAGACTATGAAACGGTACATAGGTAATCAAATGAATAAATATGACAGTTGTGAATGGTAATAGTATGATAAATATTCAGCAGGAATTAGTGAGAGAGGGTTTGAGGTTGGTTGATTCGTGTTTACATTCCATTATTGCATACGAGTTAGTGCTAGTGAGAGGAGGTTTTATTCAAGGCTTGGAAATGCTTTTTTGAAAAGCCAAGTTTTTAGTCTTTTCCTAAATGTTAAAGAGCATGGCTCTTGTCTCAAATCAGGTGGGATCGAGTTCCAGAGAGCTGGACCTGCTGATGAGAAGGCTCTGAGACTCAAGGATTTATGTTGGTAGGTTTTGGCCTTTGGAATTTGGAGTGACTCTTTGTAGTGTTCCCTGATAGGCCTGGCGGAGGTGAATTTTTTAAGTGGTATTTGTAGGTCGAGTTGCGTGTGTTGGTTGATAGTTTTGTAATGATGTTAATGGTTTTGTACATGATTCTATAGTGGATCGGAAGCCAATGGAGGTTTTTGAGAATAGGTGAAATGTGGTCAATTTTCCTGGAATTTGTAAGGACTCTGGCTGCAGAGTTCTGAACCATTTGTAAAGGTTTGGTGTAAGAAGCTGGGAGGCCTAATAGTAATGAGTTGCAATAATCTAGTTTGGAGAAGATTATTGCTTGCAAGATTGTTCTGAAGTCCTGAGTGTGAAACAGCGGTTTTATTCTTTTCAGGATATGTAATTTGTAGAAGCAATCTTTGGTGGTTTGGTTAATGAATGTTTTGAGGTTGAGACGATTGTCTAGGATGGCTCCTAAGTCTCTTACGTGGGTTGTTTGAAGGAGTGTGGGTGGTTTAGGAAGTGTGTTATTGTTTTCCGGTGATATGAGCAGGAATTCTGTTTTCGAAGCATTGAGTACAAGGTTTAGACTGTTGAGGAGAAGTTTAATTTCTAATAGGCAACTGTCCCAGTATTCCATTGTTTTTGAGATTGATTCTTTTATAGGGATTACGATCTGTACGTCGTCTGCAAAAAGGAAATGTTTCAGGCTTAATTTTGTAGTAGTTGGCAGAGTGGTAGCAGGTAGACATTGAAAAGGGTGGGTGAAAGTGATGATCCTTGCGGCACTCCTCTATTAGAAGGGTGGTATTGGGATTCTTTATTATGAATTTTGACTCTGTATCCTCTGTTTTCTAGAAATGTTTTGAACCAGTTTAGTGTGGCACCTGTTAAACCAATGTTTGCCAGCTGTTTTAGAAGAAGGGCGTGGTTGACGGTGTCAAAGGCCGCCGAGAAGTCAAGGAGGATTAGTAAATATGCTTGGCCTTTATCAATACCAGAGAGTAGGTAGTCCATGAGTGAAATTAGTAGCGTTTCGGTGCTTGCGGCTTTGCGAAAACCATATTGGTTTGGGGACAGAATACTGTGGTCCTCTAGGTAGTTGGATAGTTGGGTGTTTACCAGTTTTTCCATGATTTTAGCTATAAATGGTAGGTTGGAAATAGGGCGGAAGTTGTTGGGATCACATGCATTTAGATTTGGTTTTTTTAGCAGTGGCTTGATTGAGGCAGTTTTTAGGTCATCTGGGTAGATGCCATGTGATAAGGAGCAGTTTATAATATCTGCTAGGGTTTTTGCTATTGTGTCCGGGATAAGAAGAAGCATTTTGGTAGGGATTTGATCAAATGGGTGTGATGACGGTTTCATTCTTTTTAATACATTTTGTATCTCTGTGATTGTGATGGGTTCAAAGGCATTAAGCTGGATGTCTTTATTTTGGGGAAGATATGTGTTATCTGGAGACGTAGTGTTTGGAATCAGCTGATTAAGGAGATCCGATATTTTTTTGTTAAAATGAAGAGCCAATTCGTCTGCTTTAGTCTGGGCTTGTTCGGGTGGTATATCTGGAGTGATAGGTTTAGTGAGGCTGGAAACGAAGGCGAATAGAGCTTTTGAGTCAAAGCTGAGATGATGAACCTTTCGGGCATAGTAGTCTCTTTTGATTTTCAACGTGGTACTTTTGTAAAGATGGAGTGATCGTTTGTAATCAGAGAGTGAGGCTGGTGAAGGGGCTTTGCGCCATTTTCTTTCTTTTTGCCGAAGTAATTGTTTGAGTTTTCGTAGTTCATCATTATACCAGGGATGTCGTTTGGATGTATTAGCAGACCTTGTTTTGGTTGTCAGTGGGCAGAGAGTGTTTGCTATAGATTTTGTTATTTTGGACCAGGATTGGAGGGCAGCGTTAGGGGTAGATACTTCAATGAGTGGTAGATCCGAGGTTAGAGCTTTACTTAGATGTTCCGAGTTGCAAGGTTTTCTGTATAGGAAAGAGGGTCTTGAGTTGAGTTTGGAGTCTGATCGAGGTAAGGAAAACTGGTGGAGATTAGAGTGATCTGACCATGGGACTTTTTTGCAATTTGGTTGTTTTGTAAGAGAAATACCAGTGTTTGTAAAGAGTAGATCGAGCGTGTGGCCTGCTTTGTGGGTGGGTTTATTGATTTGTTGTCTGAATCCCATCGCTGACAGTGCGGTGAGGAGGGCTTCACAGTTTGTAGAGAGGGGAACTTTGTCAACATGTAAATTGAAGTCACCCAGGATTATAGCAGGGGAGTCAAGATTGAGATGCAGAGTTATGGTTTCGATGATAGGAGAGGAGTCTGACTCTAGTAAGCCTGGGGGCGTAGACTAGCAGGATTTGGAGTTGTTCTGATTTGAACAATCCTAGTTCTAGTTTAGTTACTGTACTGATGGGGTGGTGTGAGAACCTTAAGGATTTTTTTGCAGCTAGGAAGATACCCCCTCCTCTTTTTTTTTGTCTTGGGATGGAGAAGAAATCGTAAGTCTGCGTTGGTAATTGGTTAATGAGTGTGATGTCCGTGGATTTGAGCCATGTTTCTGTTATGGCGCAAACGTCTGGGGTTGTGTCCTGCAGTATGTCGTTGAGTATAAGAGTTTTGTTGGTGAGAGATTGGGCGTTGAATAGGATTATGGTGAATAGGGTGAGGCCTAGTAACTGTGTAGTGGGGGAAATCATGATTGGGATGAGTGATTTGTAGGTGCGTGGTCGGTAGTACATTATTGTTCAGGTTGGATCGGTGCTGGATGAGTGCTCTGTAGCTGGATGAGTGCTGCTAGAGACTGGATGTGCTGCTAGAGACTGGATGAGTGCTGCAGAGACTGGATGAGTGCGCAGGAGACTGGATGAGTGCTGGATGTGCCTCTGGAGCTGGATGAGTGCCGCAGGAGACTGGATGAGTGCGCAGGAGATGGATGAGTGCCTCTGGGGACTGGATGAGTGCTGCAGGAGATGGATGAGTGCCTGGGACTGGATGAGTGCCGCAGGAGACTGGATGAGTGCTGCTGGATGAGTGCCTCTGGGACTGGATGAGTGCTGCAGGAACTGGATGGGTGGATGTGTGATCGCTGGATGGCTGGATAAGGGTGGGTAATGGCTCTTGCTCTGGGACGCTCCAAGGGCGCGCTAAGGGGCGCCCCTTAGGTCGCGCTCCTTCGGGTGCGCGACGCCTGGTGCGCGACGCCCCAGAGAGCGTCTGCAATTTAAGGGCCTGAAAACAGTGCTGGGCTAGACGGCTGGGTTGGGGGTGGGAGCAGTATCACTCACCACGTGGTCCTGCTGCTTCTCTTTTTTTGCAGGTTTCTGAGCCCTCTTGTCCCTTTTTTTCTCTTAATTTCCCGGTTCACTGTTCACTGCTGGCTCACAGAAGGGAGGGGTGAGCGGGTTCTTGCCCCGACTGAGCTGTGCCGACCGCACGAGCCCCTGCAGTGGAGGAGGACAGAGACTGAGAAAGGATCCTGGCAGAAAGTAATTTCACATTGTGAAAATTCCCCATTATGTAATGGGGAATTAATTACTGAATAATGTAAAGTGGGTGAGACTTTCTTCATTGAAGCTAATTTAGCTTTAACATCAGCCAACTCATTTTTCAAGGAAGAGAGTTCTCAGCAAATGGGATAAGCCCTAAGTTTCCAGATGATTTCTCTCAGAATGAAGGCTCCATAATAGTTACATTGGATAGTCCTCATTTTGGTAAATTTATTTGATGGATAACACCTAAGGGATTACCAAATTACTAATTTATCTAGTTGTCAATTATGTATTCAGCATATTATATCAGAAAAACAAACCTAGGGGTGGGTGGGTGAGGGGCAGGGTGGGAGGGTGGGAGGGAGTTAAACAGTTAACCCTATCTGCTATTGATTTTGAACAGACACTCCCGCAGATTTGGCTAACTAATTTAAGCTTTTTCCTTATCTCTCCTCAAGAGTTTGTGATCCTGGTTGTCTCCTTCAAGTTCAAATCAGACTGGGGACTTGAATGCCCCTGCAATACACTGAGTCTGCTGCCAAAAGCAGTTTAGCTTGAAAGCAATCCCACCCCCACAAACACTGGCTGAGGAGGAAGGGTCTGATCTGAATTAATGGCTGGCCCTTGAAAACAGTCAACCTTTGTTGACTGTTCTTTTTATTTTTCTAATCAGTTGGTCCAGGTCTCTTTTTTCTACTTTCCCCTTGTCAGTCTTTTCCTAATTCTTTCTCCAGGGTCAGTCTTCTCTTTCCTCTTCTTCTCTCGCCTATGTTCTTCCCTTCCTCTCTCTCTCTCTCTCTCTCTCTCACACACACACACACACACACAGGCTCACATTTTCTCTCAAAGACTTCCTTACAAACACAAGCTCTCACTCTCACATGTTCTACCACACACACATGCTCTCACTCACTCACCAGCACTTTTCTCCCACCCACACCCAGACTGCCATTTTCCTACCAGGCACCCATTCCCCCATTCCCCCATACAGACACCCAGGCTCCTATGCTATATGGGAGCCTGGATGTGAGAATAGAAGCCTGGGTGGAGAATGGCCCATGCAAATACCCAGGCTTCCATTCTCACACCCAGGCACCATTCTCACATGCACGGACCAGGGCTCATCACAAGCCCCTTCTTCACCACCACGGGATGAGCTCCTATGCCAGCTTTACTAAGCGGCTGATTTTGTTGCCACGGGGATGAGCTTCTCTGGTGGCCTTGCTTCGTGGGTCTTCGCCACCCCACGCAGCCTCTACTGCTGCTGCCGCTGCCACCCTCCCAGGTGTGCCAGGTAATTTAAAAAAAAATCATGTGATGGGAGCAACCAGCCCACCAGGGGAAGCCCGATCCCCTGATAGCACAATCCACCCCAACATGGTGGTTAAATGACCCTCATGGAGTTTTCTCCCCTGTATAATTCCTGGAGTATGGAGGCTATTTTAAAAATTGTGATCAACAAGGACTGGACATTTATGTTCTGAGCAAGTAAGATGACAAGAATGCCATTGATATCCTGGGTGAATCCAGAACAGGTGGAAAAAATATGAGCAAAATTCTTTCTCAGGCAAATTATGCCAAAACAAGAGTTTGTGGTTGCTGAAACAAGTGGAATTGCCTAAAAAAATGATGGATAAGGGGCATAAGTGAGCCAGAAGCATAGAAGGCTCCTTCTGCTCCCTCTTCTTGTTTATTTATTTCTTTTTTATTAGTGAAGAAACACTAAGGGGGTAGATTTTAAGAGGCGCGCGAACAGCCTACTTTTGCTTGCGCATCAGACTCAAGCAAAAGTACGCTGGATTTTAGTACGCGCGAGCCGCGCGTATCCACTAAAATCCTGGATCGGCGCGCGCAAGGCTATCGATTGGGGTAGATTTTAAGAGGCGCGCGAACAGCCTACTTTTGCTTGCGCATCAGACTCAAGCAAAAGTACGCTGGATTTAGTAGATACGCGCGGACCGCGCGTATCCACTAAAATCCTGGATCGGCGCGCGCAAGGCTATCGATTTTGTATAGCCTCGCGCGCCGAGCCGCGCTGCCTCCCCCCGTTCCCTCCAAGGCCGCTCCGAAATCGGAGCGGCCTCGGAGGGAACTTTCCTTTGCCCTCCCCTCACCTTACCCTCCTTCCCCTACCTAACCCACCCACCCGGCCCTGTCTACACCCCCCCTTACCGTTGTCGGGGGATTTACGCCTCCCGGAGGGAGACGTAAATCCCCGCGCGCCAGCGGGCCTGCTGCGCGCCGGGCCGCGACCTGGGGCGGGTACGGAGGCGCGGTCACGCCCCCGGGCCGTAGCCACACCCCGTACCCGCCCCCAAAACGCGGCCGACACGCCCCCGAAACGCTGCGTCGACCGGGCCCGCCCCCCCGACACGCCCCCGACACGCCCCCCCTCCGAAAACCCCGGGACGTACGCGAGTCCCGGGTCTGCGCGCGCCGGTAGGCCTATGTAAAATAGGCTTACCGGCGCGCAGGGCCCTGCTCGCCTAAATCCGCCCGGTTTTGGGCGGATTTAGGCGAGCAGGGCGCTGAAAATCCGCCCCATTTGTATAGCCTGCGCGCGCCGAGCCGCGCTGCCTCCCCCCGTTCCCTCCAAGGCCGCTCCGAAATCGGAGCGGCCTCGGAGGGAACTTTCCTTTGCCCTCCCCTCACCTTACCCTCCCTTCCCCTACCTAACCCCACCCTCCCGGCCCTGTCTACACCCCCCCCTTCCCGTTGTCGGGGGATTTACGCCTCCCGGAGGGAGACGTAAATCCCCGCGCGCCAGCGGGCCTGCTGCGCGCCGGGCCGCGACCTGGGGGCGGGTACGGAGGGCGGGCCACGCCCCCGGGCCGTAGCCACGCCCCGTACCCGCCCCCAAAACGCGGCCGACACGCCCCCGAAACGCCGCGTCGACCGGGCCCGCCCCCGACACGCCCCCGACCCGCCCCCCTCCGAAAACCCCGGGACGTACGCGAGTCCCGGGGTCTGCGCGCGCCGGTAGGCCTATGTAAAATAGGCTTACCGGCGCGCAGGGCCCTGCTCGCCTAAATCCGCCCGGTTTTGGGCGGATTTAGGCGAGCAGGGCTCTGAAATCCGCCCCTAAATGTTTTCCTTTTTCAAAATAAAGCCTTAATAGTGGGTATTGAAGATATGATTAAAGATATGCATAAAGCCTTACAATGTCTCATTGAAGATTTGTTTTGAAAAGTGATCCAGAATACTAAATGGATCCCAATTTTGTCTGAGCTGTTTCAAATACGTAAAATGTATTCATTGGATATTTTTATTTATTTATTTATTATTTATTTATTTATTTATTTATATGCCGGTGTTTGTGGTGACATCATACCAGTTTACATATAACTTATACCAAGAGAGAAAGTACATTGAACAGGGGGAATGCAACTAGGCGGGGGAATAGAAGGGCTTAAGATAATAACAAGGCAACCAATATTTACAGTATTAACAGTTGGCAGCATCAGTTTTTTTGGGGGGGTTTGCTGGTATAAGGGTGAAGGGGGTAAGAGGAAGGGAGGGAGTTTTTCAATGGCATTTTTAAAATCATTTTCTTGGTGTTTCTTGGGACACTCAAGATCTGTGAACTGGCTGATGCATCGTTGCATCCAGCTTCCAGATTTTTTGCAATGTAGTATGATAATTTGCATGCCTTTAGCGCTGAATTAAAGAAAGTTTGGGGAAAAAATATGACTATTAACTGTATCTAAAGAACAATGGAAATGGTTCTGGTCTAAAAGTATGTATCCATTAGCTTTTGTCTATGGTGTTACAATCACTATATCTTACAATGCATAGGGTATACCAGACTCTGCCTAAACTTGCAAAAATTTGTCAGGATAATTCAAGCCTATTCTGGCATATTATCATTATAATGTGAGCTTTCATTTCAGCTAGTTATTCTTCATTCAGCACTTCTCAAAAATAATCACTGTAGTTTGCAGACCTTCAAATAGTATTTTTGTGGATCCTAAACATGGATTATACCATATTGAAGCCATAAATGACTTTTGCCACTGTGGCAGAGTGAACTAAAGAAACACTCAGGACACCTTAAAAGACTGGTCCCAGCTGTCTGGTCCTGGTCCACTTTAATGCAAGGCATGGTTTAATGGAACAAAGTGAGCCTGGCTTTACCCAAGGCAAGTCTTGCCTCATAAATCTGCTTCACTTTTTGAAGGAGTTAATAAACATGTGGATAAAGATGAACCCGGTAGATGTATACTTGGATTTTCAGAAGGCATTTGACAAAGTTCCTCATGAAAGGCTTCTAGGAAAAGTAAAAAGTCATGGGATAGGTGGCGATGTCCTTTTGTGGATTGCAAACTGGCTAAAAGACAGGAAACAGAGAGTAGGATTAAATGGTCAATTTTCTCAGTGGAAGGGAGTGGGCAGTGGAGTGCCTCGGGATTTGTATTGGGACCCTTACTTTTCAATATATTTATAAATGATCTGGAAAGAAATATGATGAGTAGATAATCAGATTTGCAGATGATACAAAAATTGTTCAGAATAATTAAAATCACAAGCAGATTGTGATAAATTGCAGGAAGACCTTGTGAGACTGGAAAATTTGGCATCAATATGGCAGATGAAATTTAATGTGGATAAGGGCAAGGTGATGCATATAGGGAAAAATAACCCATGCTATAGTTACACAATGTTAGGTTCCATATTAGGTGATACAACCCAAGAAATAGATCTAGGCGTCATAGTGGATAACACATTGAAATCATTGGTTCAGTGTGCTGGGGCAGTCAAAAAAGCAAACAGAATGTTGGGAATTATTAGAAAGGGAATGGTGAATAAAACGGAGAATGTCATAATGCCTCTGTATCGCTCCATGGTGAGACTGCACCTTTAATATTGGGTACCATTCTGGGTCACTGCATCTCAAAAAAGATATAATTGCGATGGAGAAGGTACAGAGAAGGGTTACCAAAATGATAAGGGGAATGGAACAGCTCCCCTATGAGGAAAGACTAAAGAGATTAGGACTTTTCAGCTTGGAGAAGAGTCGGCTGAGGGGGGATATGGTGTTTAAAATCATGAGAGGTCTAGAACGAGTAGATGTGAATCGGTTATTTACTCTTTCGGATAATAGAAGGACTAGGGGGCACTCCATGAAATTAGCATGGGGCACATTTAAAACTAATTGGAGAAAGTTCTTTTTTACTCAACGCACAATTAAACTCTGGAATTTGTTGCCAGAGGATGTGGTTAGTGCAGTTAGTATAGCTGTGTTTAAAAAAGGATTGGATAAGTTCTTGAAGGAGAAGTCCATTACCTGCTATTAATTAAGTTGACTTAGAAAATAGCCACTGCTATTACTAGCAACGGTAACATGGAATAGACTTAGTTTTTGGATCGTTAGAGCTGCGGGCTATGAACCAGGAGACCAGCGTTCAAGTCCCACTGTTGCTCCTTGTGACCTTGGCAAGTCAATTATCCTCTATTGTATCAGATATAAAACTTAGATTGTAAGCCCTCTGGGGATAGGGAAATACCTACAGTACCTGAATGTGATATCTCAGATCAAATGTTGGTATATAATAAAATAATGTGTTTTTATGCATATGGAACTGCAGTGTGCTGTATCCACTCTGGTTTTCTGAGCTTTTCTTAAATTTGCCAATTTATATTGGAATAGATTTCTGTCTGGGTGTTCATAGTGAAGCAAATTTCTCAAACAAGATAATCTTATTTAGTTTCAATTCTGTTTCTTATGTTTTACAGCTAACTGGAAATGTGCAAACTCTGAAACACAGATTGGCAAAACATATGCTTGCATTTTGCTAGTTATTTGGTGCCTTAACCTGAGCACATTACATAAAAGTTGTTAGCTGCAATTGTGGGTGTAGGTAGATTATTCAGTCAAAATTGCTTTATTGTATGAGCATGTCCTCTTTATAGTAAACCAAATTACAACTATTCAGGGGTACTAGTGAATTGATGAAGGCTTCTAGGTTTGTATACAAGAGTTTGCTTTATTTAATTCCTGAGCACTGAAGTCTTGTTTTCACACTTCTACTATGGAGCAGATGTAATAAATCCCACACCAAAATTGACGCTATTATTTACTCCAAGTTTTGATACTGCATGCAGTAAAAACAAGCAGCCCCGCTCAATGTAATAAAATAATGAAATGCAAATGAGATCCAAGCTAAAAATACACGTTAGGTAAAAAAAAAAAACACCCTAAAGCACCGATGCAGAACACCATGGGAAAAACACATGTGCTAAAATTGGTGCTAATGTAAAAAATGCAGCATTATTGGCTGTTTAAAGTAAAATGGGCCAGAATGAGGTGTAACTGGTATACATAGTGGTCATTCAAATTTTCTGGGACACTCTTTCTTGCAGGGGAATAAAAGGCAGCTCCTTCCAGGATCATGTGCTATGTGTGTTGTTAGGATGGTTAGTTGGTTGGAGCTGTTGGAGGTATTCTTTTACAATTGCTGAGTGGGGTCTTTTGTGCTGCTTGTTTTTCTCTGGCTGTTACTTTCTTTTTGTCTTTTGTCTGTTTTACTGAGTGAGTGTATCTTTGGGGTTCATCTGGTTTTCGGTCTGTAATTGTCTGTCTTTCTTGTCTGGTGTTTAGGTTCCTGAAAGAGAGTAGCTGGTGTTCGTGGCTGTGTTGAAAATGGAGTGTGACCGAGTGGAACTGATTGCAGACAGAGTCTAGCATGGTAACTTCATGTTGTACTGTTAGTATTGTGTTAATTTTGTATATTATGTATATGCTAGGAAGTTTGTCAAGTCATTGACCTTTTGTGAATATGTGGTTTAAAAATGATTTTTCAATTGATTAATTAATTAATTAATTAATTAAACAGTGGGCATGAGAGAAGGGGAAATAATGAGCAAGATAAGTGGGCAACTGGTGATGGAGTGGACAGGAGGAATGCTGCGCCTGAGTCAGTTGAGAGTATCCAGGTAGGGAGATGGGGTGGGAGGAGAGAGTGCAGCTAGGGGAGGGAGGAAAAGGAGGAGGTGGAGGTGCCAGAATAAGGGGAGGGGGTACTGGGAGTTGGGAGTGAGGGCAGTGTCCAAGAAATTAGAGAACCACACCACTCCACTGATCGCTATGAACAGACGGGAACCAGCAGCCAACAGCTGGAGGAGAAGCAGTGGCAACTTAATATGTACTTCTTTGAAGAAGAATGCAGCGGGTCTGTGAAAAACATACTATGCTCTTTGGTCAGAAGACATCCACCAAGGTGAAGAAGAAGATTTGGGAGAGTATCGCAAAGGATGCCAGCAGCATGTCAGTGGCCACCAGGACAGGAGAGCAGATCAAGTACTGTTGGCAGGATACCAGGTTTGCTTTCAAGGCCAAGCTGGCACAAATTGAGCAGTCCTTGTATCAGACATGAGGTGTCCCACCATGTGAGGTGCACTAATGCTGAATCTGCAGCAGGATTATGTAACAAGTGTCCATACTGGGGGCATGGATTCAGACACTGTGTAAGGAGGTGGTCAGCATACAACAGAGATAGAGGGGCCTGCCGCAGATGTTACTGGAAAGATCAGTGGTGGAAGAGGTCTCACAGGCATCACTCCTGGTCTTCTTTGTTTTTGAACAGGATAAGGATTCAGTTCTTCATTTTATTTTGGGTAATACAGACATTGATTGTTTGGGAGGGCAGATCATGGTTTACCCTAATTTAGGAAAGAAAATGCAAGAAAGGCATAAAAGATTTTTAGGAATGTGCCAAGGTGTACTGTCCTTGGGTACATTCTTTGTTGTTTGTTAAGTTTGCACTGTAAATGTACTGTAAAATTTCAACAAGCTACTTATACCTTTTTTGAACCCTCCTAGCTTCATTCCTTTTTGTACTTTAAACAATTTGAAGGTTGTAGGGATTTAGAAGCCTCATGGCACCGGAAGTCCCTGACACAAGGGCAAAGGGCAGCTGGAGCCATTTTGAATGAGGGCAGCTGCCGGCGGGGAAGTGGGAGAATGCTTCTGGGACCTCCACTAGACTAACAGAGCATTATTGGTGAATTCATATGGAACTCTAAACCCCCATGTATTTCACCATCCAACTTTCTTGGCTCAACGAGGGAATTATTTTTCCTAATTTTCCAAATTACCTCTGAGAATTTATTTTAAAGCAAGAATTACATTGGGTTTATGATCACCTTGATAAATGAAATCCTGCTTGGTTATTCTTAGAAGAAGACATTTGTCAACCTATGAACTTCAAATTGTTTTCCAGTGCTTGGATGTAAGAAATATCCTGGTCTTCAAGCTACATGCAATTTTTTTTTCTAAGATTAGAGTCATTGATAATAATTGGCTGAGGCACAGCATGAGCGTCTGTGGCTGGGTGGAGGACAGATTACAGTCTAGTCTCCAGTTTTTCTCTTGCACACTATTATTATCAGCATTAAAAGTGTATACAGAAGCTGCTTACCTCAGCAATAGTTCACACCTACACAGAAATAAAGCAGTAATTCAATTCAGCTGCCATTTCTTCATCTTCTCCAGGGTCTCCCTTGCTCTCCTCTGATCCTACAAAATGGGCTGGATATTAAAAGGGTTACGTGCATAAGTTATGTGCGTAACTCTTAAAAAATCCCCTTTTGTGCGCCGAGCCTATTTTGCATAGGCTTGGCGGCATGCGCAAGCCCTGGGATGCACGTAAGTCCCGGGGCTTCACAAAGGGGGTGTGTCGGGCGGGCAGCGTGAATTTCGGGGCGAGGTGGGAGGCGTGTCGGGGCATGGCGCCGGCCCGGGAGTGTGTTCAAGGCCTCCGGACCAGCCCCCGGGTCAGGTGATGGCGCGCCAGCAGCCCGCTGGTGCGCGCAGATTTACGCCTGCCTCTGGCAGGTGTAAATCTGCCAACAAAAGTAGGGGGGGTTTAGATAGGGCCGGGGGGGTGGGTTAGGTAGGGGAAGGGAGGGGAAGGTGAGGGGAGGCGGAAGGAAAGTTCCCTCCGAGGCCGCTCCGATTTCGGAGCGGCCTCGGAGGGAATAGGCAGCGCGCGCCGGGCTGTACATGGGGACTTTTCTAAGTAAAGTTTTAGCTTCTATCTTTCAAGAATTTTTTGAAGATATTTAATAGGAGGATAACTTTTAAACCTATTTGTGTTATTGGATTTATGCACGTAAGTCAACACACAGAGATTTATTCTAGTATTTTATAATCTGTTCAATAGATTGCTGCACAGTTTTATAAAATACAATCTAGTTCAGCTCTGAAAGTACATGCAATGCATTGAAAGTATGTACTTTCTCTACCTATCTTATAAACATATGTGTACATATCTAACACTTGAAAAAATAATATGCATTAAATCCTGATTTATACACGAAGGCAGGTATATTTTATAATATGCACGTATACTTGAAATCACTAGTTTGCCAATCCTCCACCAGTCCATCCTCAGTTCACTGAGTCCCTCCATGCATTTCACCCAGACCTCCCACCCCAAAATAGCAAACAACAAACGAGTCTGATATTAATTGTGCTAGATAATAAGCAGGTGTAAAATTGTGTTTGTGTAAATCTTTTATAAAATCAGGTCTTCCTTTCCAACTTCTTGGTCAAGCCTCAGCGCTCCCCTTGGCTGCCTTTTTTTGCACAGGTAAATGTGCATGCAAAACCGAAAATGTGCACATAATTTTAATGTTTATAAAAGTTCATGTTTTTCTTCGGATAATTCACAGGCACTCCTATAAATTGTGGTCTGACAGGGATGTATTGAGAGTTATAAAGTATGTATAAGAAACTTTCCTTGATTATGTGTTCTCTATACTCCATTTCTTGTCAAGTTTGCATTAACTTGTTAAATTGATTTAAATACTGATAAATAAAGAATTAAAATAAAAAAAGAATTCATATACATGGAATACAGACAACTTATGTGTATATATATCAATTTTCTGCACATAACCCATTTGAAAATGTATTCATAAGGGAGAGAAAATATAGAAATTTGAAAAATAACATAGAATTTGTATTATTGCTTGCAAAGTTTCAAACAATTTTATGAATAAATCTGTATTTGAAATAACCCTAGCAATACATGTATTCTGTTTAAGAATTTATCCCTTCCAATCTGTTGCCAGAGGATATAATCAAGGAGACCAGCACAGCAGAGTTTGAAAGAGATTTGGACAATTCCTGGACCCAGAGTCCATAGAATAGGGGTGGGCATTTGTTTTCGCCGTATTGGCAATCCACAATGTATATGCCCCTATTTGTTATATTTTGGGGAGGCGAAACGCATTGCGACTCCCCACGAATATAACTTATCATCCGTTTCATCCATTGTGTGGTGCACGGCGTGCATGCATGCTTTTCTTTGCCGTCATTTGCAATCAAAGGACACCATTTCGGTATATCCACTATCCAGAGCCAAAAACCAGCCCTTTCCTGTGAGTCATCAGTGACTCACAGGAAAGGGTCGGACAGGTTGTCACAAATACCGGAATGCAGCGTTTCAGTGCTTACATTTTGTGAAATGCACTGAATGCAGCCAATCGCGCTGTCTTTCAGTGCTCGGTGACGATTTTCCTGATGACCCAGCACTATATATACTTCAGCACGAGGCGTGCCACGCACTTTCTTTGCAGGGGTGGTGTGGGGAGGTGGGCTTTATGGAAGGAGGCTGCACTGAGAGCTAGCTAGGCTAATTAGTAAAGAGAAAGAAAGCTATTTATTCTTTATTTGGCTGCAGTGCCTGTGCCAGCTAGCCCTGTTTGTGTTTTAAGCAGTTTATTATTTAGGTGATCTGAGATGGTCTCTCTGTGCCAGGGAGAGAAGCTGCTAGCAGTGCCATTTTTTTTTTTTCATTCACCCTCTGGGCTAGGCTGCAAGCAAGCATGATTTGGGTGTTGTGGCTGGGAGAAATATATTCAATTTTTTTAGAATTTGTATTGGAAAATATATTTCATCGATTTTCCTGCTGTGCCAACAATTCCAGCTTTTTTAAACTGAGTTAACTCACTCAGGCCTGGATTTATCAAAATGCGATAAGTATCACATGCGATAGCAAAAGGGGCATGTTTTATGCTAATATACAGATTTGGGCAATGTTCTCTCAACTTAGCTTGATGGACTCTCTACCTGGGTAACATCAAGCTAGGTTGAGAGAACATTGCCCAAACTTCATCTTTGGGTGAGCTTCCTCACTCCGAAGGCCATCAAATATTCACAAGAGACCACTGTTCTGTTTGTACATCTCACTTTGAATGTCAAAGTGGCCCTTAACCCCTTACACTAATACCTAAACCTTACCTCGAGTTACTCGGTGGGCCTACCATAGGAATACAAATACCTGTCTAGGGAGTACACATTATGGCTAGTCTCTCTCTCCCTCCCCCTCTCTCTCTCCTTCCTTCAAATGTACTAAAACAGGCCTTTCAGGAGACATCACAAAATGTGATAAAACCATAACACAAGATATTGTTATGTCTATGTGATAGCACTTTGCAGACTAGCAAGCCCACCCCTAACTCCTCCTGTTTTTCAAACTTGCATCGCACCATATGATATGGTGCTATTGCATGCGTTAAAGATGTTTTTGCATGTGGTAATGGCCTATCGCATGCGTTAACGGGGCTTTTTGCATGTGATAAGCCCTTAACACATGCGAAAACACCTTATCACATTTTGATAAATGAGGGGGTCAGTCTCGCTGTGCACTGGGCTTCAGTGAACAGTGGGTAGTTTAACAGACTGAACTTTATTGTTGGGATGGTCTGTGCAGTGAAATCTCCAGTCTGCCTGTTTTGTGCTTACAAGCAAGCTACATGTGTGTGCACACCACACATGTTACATTAGTGCATAGCAAGGTACTGTGACAGTGGGCAGCCAGTAGGCACTAGGCAGTGACATTAAATCCATAATGTCAGGGAAAGATAGATGTAGTCGAGTGATTGGGCTGGCAGAGGAGGCACTTCAATAGACAATAGTGCCATTCCCCATTAAAGTTAAAAAGGGACCTGTCGCAATCTAAACTCTTTGGAGGGGCAAGCAGTTCCATCACGAAAAAAATGAAATCTGACCATGATGCATCACCATCGCCACCACCTGTTTCTGGCCCTGTAGTTTTGGAGGTAAGGGAAGGGGAGGCTGAGTCATGCCAGACAAAATGTTGACATACAAAAACAGCAGGGGGACAGAAGTCTCAACTAACACTTAGCGTTGACAATGTAGCGCAGTCACTGTTTGCTTCTGATTCAGATGAAGAATCATTTTGTGTGGGATTCTCATCAGAAATGGAAGAAGTAATAGCTGACGAAGCTTTAGGAGGATCAGTTAGTCCTGTTTTAGCCTCCACTTCTGTGCAGCAGGGGAGAGATGAAACTGATGAGGAGGAGGAAGAGCAGTCAGCGCAGTCACAGAGGGTGACTGTGGCCCCTGGCATTGCTTCTCAGGGTGCACCTACTACCTCAGCTCCAGTGCCAGCATCCACCCCCAAGGCTTTAGAGAAGGGAGGATCACGAAAGACATCTGCAATCTGGAGCCACTTTAAAGTGACGGATGACCCGCATTTTGCTTGGTGTAATTACTGTGGCACGGATATTAGCAGAGGCAAGCAAATGGGACATTTATCTAATATTGGCATGACGCATCATATGAAGAGGCAACACCCAACAAGATTACTGCCATCTGGGGATGGTGGCAGTACCAGTCAGGGGACCCATTCCAAGCAGTGTAAAGTGGTTCAAAAGCAGCAGAGTCAGCCCACGCCCTCATCTCCTTTTAGCAGTCAGGTGGCAGACCAGCAACCCCCTGACATGTGGCAGAAGCGACAAACCCACCATAGAGGAAATGGGGTGGAGTGCGGTAACGCCATCCCGGGGTAGGAGGCAGGCTGCCTCAAAAGTTGTAACCAGGACCATTGGGGAAATGATTGCCCTTGATGAGCAGCCCTTGCAGTTAGTGGAGAATGAGGATTTCAAGTGCTTTCTGAAGGTCGTAGTTCCAAATTACAAAGTCCCCTCCAGAACCACATTTAGCGGAAAGGTCATCCCCAGCCTGCACAAGCAGTGTTGCAGTCACATGCAAGTGCTGCAAGCTAAGGCAGAGGGGAGAGTGAATTTCACCTGTGATATGTAGACTCCCATGAGTGCTGCACACTCTTACCTCTCCCTGACAGCACACTGGTGGGACCTAGCTGAGGCAGGGGCAGCCAGCAGCTCTATTACTGAACAAGAATCAGGGCGGAGGTAGGCTTTACTGCACACCCACCTGATGGACCAGGCCCATACCACAGTCAATATTCTAGCATGCATCAGACAGATGCTGGAGGGCTGGCAACTACACTAGCGAGACAGGAATCTTCAGGCAGGGTTCTTTGTCACAGACAATGGTGCAAACATGGTTAAGGCAATAAACGATGGGCACTTTAAGAACATCCAATGTTTTGCACACACTCTGCACCTGGTAGTGAAGTCAGCTCTGGGGTTTGATTCCAATGACAAAGAGAATGAATACCTGCATAGGTTAATACAGAAGTGCAGAAACATAGCAGCGCACTTCCACAGAAGTGTGAAGGCGGGGCAGGTTCTCCGACAAAAGCAGACTGATTTGGAGATGTCTCACAAGCGTCTCATTCAAGACATTGCCACCCGGTGGAATTCCACCTTTATGATGCTCGAGAGTTTAGTGGAGCTGCAGACACCCCTTCATGAACTTTCTGGTACAATGGACATAGGTGTGCAGAATCCCCTAGGGCATCATGATTGGTTAGTCATGAGTCAGCTGGTAAAAATCCTGCAGCCCTTCAAGGATGTCACGGAGGAGCTGAGTTCCAGAAGTGCCACCTTGGCTGACATCATCCCTATAGTTAATCTCCTGGATGAACGTTTGGAGGCCTTTAAACAGAAAGAGGGAATGACAGTTGAGGTGCTGCATTGTCTGGACCTTTTGCAGCAGCAGGTGGAAGAGAGATTAAGGCCTTTAAAAGAACAGAACACATACATGCTCACCACAGTCTGTGATCCCCGTGTGAAAGGGAAACTCTCCCTACAGTCGATTGTCTCTTATTGGTGAAGAATCTGCTGTTAGCAAAAGGACCTGCTGTTAGGAAAAGTCCGTGAACAGACAGATTAGGCTTCAAGCAAAGGTGGAAACAGCGGGCACTTCAGAGAGTTATGTTGCTAGCCCAAGCAGGAATAGCATTCTGTCAGCGACAGATAGTACCTCCTCCTCCACTTCAGAACACCAAAGGCATGTTGCCCATAAAGATTCATCTGTTGTGCGACGGGCGAGAGAAAAAGCAGCTGGCATGAGTGACTCTCAGCCCACCCAAGCAAAGGAGACACCAGCACAGCTGTCAGTGACACGGTATCTCTCAGAGCCCACAGAGAACATGCAGACAGATCCACTGGCATATTGGGCACACAAGTCCACTGTCTGGCCACACCTAGCCAAAGTGGCTCAGCGATATTTGTCATGTCCACCAACTAGTGTGCCCAATGTACATGTCTTTTCAATGACAGGGGATATCATGAGCCCTCACTGCTCAAGGCTGGCACCAGAGTTGTTGGAAATGCTAGTGTTTTTGAAAGTAAACCTGCCTTTGCTTGGGTTTCCAAAATTTCCCTGTGAATAGCAAGATGAAGAAAAGGGCCTTATGTCCCTACAAGTGTTTGACCTCGTTTGCTGTGCCTGTTTGTCCAGGCCTTATGTCCCTGCAAGGGTTTGAACTCAATTGCTGTGCCTGTTCATCAAGGCCTTATGTCCATACTTGGGATTCACCTCTGTCCTCGACTGCTGTGCCTGTTCATCCAGGCCTTATGTACCTACAAGGGTTTGACCTCGATTGCTTTGCCTGTCCGTCCAGGCCTTATGTCCCTACAAGGGTTTGACCTCGATTACTGTGCCTGACTGTCCAGGCCTTATGTCCCTACAAGGGTTTGACTTAGATTGTAAGCCCTCTGGGGATAGGGAAATACCTATAGTACCTGAGTGTAATCCACTATGAAGTGCTGGAAAAGCATGAAAAGCAGAATATAAATAAATTAAAAAAAGAAATTGCTGTGCCTGTCCATCTAGGCCTTATGTCCCTACAAGGGTTTGACCTCTGTCCTCGACTGCTGTGCCTGACCATCCAGGCCTTATGTCCCTAGGTGGGATTCACCTCTGTCCTCGACTGCTATGCCTGTTTGTCCAGGCCTTATGTCCCTAGGTGGGATTCTCCTCTGTCCACGACTGCTGTGCCTGTTCGCCCAGGCCTTATGTTCCTAGGTGGGATTCACCTCTGTCCTCGACTGCTGTGCCTGTCTGTCCAGGCCTTATGTCCAGTCCTAATGGCTGAACCCTCATTGCAAAGGGAAACCCCAGTCTCTGGCAATTCAAACTAGTAATCCTTCACAGCATGGATTCTTAAATAAAACAAACAGTTTTCTTTAGTTTCAGGGCAGAGAAGAGAAGTTCCTCCATCTTGCTTATGAAGTCATGATCTGTTTGCAAATGCTTAAATCCTAACAATTTGTACCATTATACACTCTAAGGGCCAACCCATTGCAGGGAGCCCTTTCCTGCTCAAAGGAACGGGAACTCTCCCCGTTGTTGCAGCCTATCTCTTACCACCTGTTGACCCATGTTCAGAACAAGAAGAGATCTCCAAGGTACTTAGACTGTGGCAAACACAACACAGTGAGACCCTGCTCACAGTGAGACCCTGCTCCAGGTCACCACACTTTGAAGGCTCGTGCTCCATTCTAGGGGCCAACCCATTCTGGGGAGGCCTTCCTGGCTCAAAGGAAAGGGAACTCTCCTCAGGTGTAGCCAGCCTGTATCTACCCTCTGACCCATGTTGAACCACTGTTTACATGGTAACCTCCTCCGCCTCGGCCTTGAAAATTCTCTTTTGCATATCTGCTAACTCTACCAGATTTTAAAAGACCAGCAAGAGCTCACTAGACGCCAACAGAAACACCCCACTCTAGGGGCAAACCCATTCTATGGAGCCCTTTCCTGCACAAAGGAAAGGGAACTCTCCCCGAGTGTAGCCAGCCTGTATCTACCCTCTGCCTCTATGCCTTGCTGCCATACACCAGATGACTCACTCAACTCCTTGTGGTGTTCTGGCCACTATCATGGTTGCTCAGTGTGTTGATGCTAGTCTTTCTGCTTGCTATGTTCCCCCTTCATTGTGCTGTAGGATGTCGATGCCACTTGTCTTGCTACTTTGCCTGTCATGCTGCCTTCGAGGGTTCATGCATCTCTTATTGGTGCTCTGTTTTGAAGCTGTGGTGTGTTTTTGACACTCTCGCTGCTGCTTTGCGCCTCTATTAAAGCACTCTTCTTGCCACTCCTGGTACCCCTTTGTCCCTTTAAAGTACCTTAGGCTATTTATGCCACTTTGGTGCCACTTTTCCATAGTCTAAGTACCTTGGAGCTGTTTTGTTGTTCTGATGATTGCTCCGCAGAAGTTTGATTAAAACTGATAATAAAACCCCAATTCTGCAGCCAAAAATAGGCTGCAAATACTTCCCCCATTGACTTTAATGGGAACCGGAAAATGATTGCACTTATCAACGTATCGGGACGCCATTGAACGAATGCAATGTATCTGGGCCCCGACGAATATGTATTACGAATGCAACGAATACTTTCTGGCTGCACATCCCTACCATAGAACATTGTTAGCTAAGTAGAGAAGAGATAGAAAGCTATTGCTCCTGCCAGGAGAGAGTAACAACTGAAATAAGCCTACTTTCGGATCTTTTGGGAATCTAGACTGGCCACTGGGATGCTGAGTTCGATGACCCTTGATCTGACCCAGTCTGACAGTTCTTCAGTCACAGATTATATCTCAGACCCTCTGCAAACCCTTTCTGGTTTGCTCAGCTTCAACTTCTCAGAGCCCCTCAGTGGCTCAAGAGCAGAGCTCCAGCCCCCTTACCCCAGTCACCTGCCAGCTCAAGGGCAGCCAGAACATCTTTTGCCTTTACTCCATTAAAGCAAGTTGGGCTTGCATGTTGGGGTTTGTGAAGGTGACGGTGAGGCAGCCGCTATTACTGCGGCGGCTCCAGCTGCCACAAAGAGTGACACTAAGGAATCATAGCAGAAGAGATATTCCTTCCCCTTAAGGTCCATAAGGTTTCCAAGTGCAATCCAGGAATGGAAACCTTATGGACCTTAAAGGGAAGGAATATCTCCTCTGCTATGATTCCTTAGTGTCACTCTTTGTGGCAGCTGGAGCCGCCGCAGTAATAGCGGCTGCCTCACCGTCACCGTCACCTTCACAAACCCCAACATGCAAGCCCAACTTGCTTTAATGGAGTAAAGGCAAAAGATGTTCTGGCTGCCCTTGAGCTGGCAGGTGACTGGGGTAAGGAAGCTGGAGCTCTGCTCTTGAGCCACTGAGGGGCTCTGAGAAGTTGGGGTAGGGGAAGGTTTTAAAGTTCTGGGGTAGGGGAATGTTTTAAAGAAGTGAAAAATAGAAGAACAATCTTGAAGACATATTTGAGCAAAAAAAAAAAAAAAAAAATCAAATCTGAGCTGTTTCTTCACTAAGATGTTTTGCTCCATATGGCACTAACTGAATTCTTACAAGCTATTTTTATGATTCTATCTCTGTATTGTTATGAGAGGTTGAAAATGATGCAATGACATTTTTTTCACTGCAAAGGGAGTCCAATATATATATATATATACTACTACTACTATTGGAAGTACAGTGCAGATACGTGGCAGGGACTTTTGTGCCCCAGGGATGTATTTAGTTTCTGGCAAAAAGAAGGGAATAGAGTAGAGATAAATAAATTGGCCTCATGCATATGAAACTGGCTGGTCCTTAAATAGCAGGACTTTGCCTTGGGAATCTGTAATAACAGTAGGTCAAATTGGCATGCTTCTGCCTTTTAAATAACAGCATCCAGCTCTGAAACCAGACACTCCAATATAGTTCTGTAATAAGGGTAAAATGATAAAGCATCCAAAATGTCTGAATGAACTTCCTGGAATGCACACTATGCTAATTCCCTGGATTATACTTGCAATAGAGTACAATAGGAATACAATGGCTAGAAATATCACAGTTCCTTAAGATATCTGAGTGTATTCTACTAATATAGAGTAACATCATAAAGTGAACCATGGGCACATCTATTAGTTTTCTTTCATAAACCACCTCCACAAATAGAATGTAGTGACCAATTAGATTATGGCTATTTGTGCCTCTGTAAAGCTTTAATATAAATAACTTAAACATTCAAAACTGAATCATATAAGTGTTCTTCCAGATTAAACACAATGTAGCCCCGGGTCCAGATGCCCTACAAAAGGCATTCCTCAGGCAAATAGTGGAAGAGACTACTCGAGGTGAGGATACACTAGATCTGGTATTGCCAAATGGAGACAGTATCACAGACTTCATGGAAAGAGAAAATTTAGGGCCTCATTTTCCAATATCGCAGTGGTAACACATGATAGGGCGTGTCCCATGTAAATAAGGCATTTTTCGTGCAGCGGGGAAACATCGCATGACGCGATGTTTTCGCCATTTGCGGAAATGGATTCGCAAATCATGAAAACATCGTGCACCGCGATAAAAAAGAGAGAGAGAGAGAGAGAGAGAGAGAGAGAGAGAGAGAGAGAGAGAGAGAGAGAGAGAGAGAGAGAGAGAGAGAGAGAGAGAGACTTACTATAGTGCCTATGCCCTAGACAGGCATTTGTAGCCCTATGGGAGGGCCACCTAGTAACTCGAGGTGGGGATTAGGTATGAGCGTAGGGGGTTGGGGTCCACTTTCACATTCAACATGAGACGTACGGAAAGAACAGTGGTCTCTAGTGAAGATTTGCTGGCCGTCGGAGTGAGGAAACTCACTCCAAGAAGAGATTTGGGCAATGTTCTCTCCACCTAGCTTGATGGACACTCTACCTGGGCAACAACAAGCTAGGTGGAGAGAATATTGCCCAAAGGTTTTAAGCAGAGGTGGTAAGATCATAGAGATGACCATTCAATACCCTCGACAGGCAAAGGAGGACAGCCAGAATTATCAGGAAAAACAAAGGAAGACAGTAAAGTCATTTACACAAGCATATGGAAGAGGAGAAAACTGCCCAGTTGATAAAAGGAGGTATAAAAACCCTACTTTAGATATTCAGATGCCCATATTCAGTAAACTGGTGAATAGGCAAGTTATCTGCCTAAAGTTATTGAGATATCTTGTCCCAGATATTCAGCAGGATAAAAGTCCTGCTGAATATACTCACCTAACATTAGATATCTATATGTAGCTGGATCACTTAAAAACCTAACTGGCTGGGAGGATAACTTTCAAACAAATGCGTGTGGCAACATATATGCGTGTCTATGGCTACGAGCAGATCTATGCAAGTATTTTGTAATACATGAATATGATATACATGCATTTTATAAAATATGTGTAGCTCTACTCTAAAATGTATGCGTATATGTAGCTTTACACACAAATACAAGCAATGCATTGAAATATTGTTTATCAATGCATTGATTGCATGCACTTTTCCTACCAATTTTAAGAATATACATGCATATATATAATGTGCAAAAGTAAAATAGAACTTAGCCATATAAGTCCTGAGTTATATGCATAAGTATGTCAATTTTAAATGAAATTTTCAGTTTACCAATTATTCCACCAGTTCGCCCAGCCCTCCAGGACATCAAGTCCTTCCTGGTTCTTCAGCCTCAACTCTCCGCAGTTCAACCAGACCTCCTTCCTAGTTAGTATTACACAATAAACACATTCAATATCACTTACACCAAATAATTAGCAGGTGTAAAAATAAGCGAGTAAATTGGAAAATGTACACACATATGTGTCTTTTACCATAGCAACATAGCAACCCTAGACCAAACCTTTTTTATTCTCATATATGTGCACGTGAAAGTGAAAATACAACTGTATTTTCAACTTCTACAAAATACAGAATATGTGAGTGGATGCTAATTATGTGCATATATGCTAATTTTTACACATGTACTGTTTTGAAAATTTACCTCTGTACTTGAAGATAACTGGTTAGATTTTAAAGTTATCCAACTTTACAGTATGTGGCTGGTTAACCTGCTACTTAAATAGATTATTTTGGGACAAATGTATCTACATATTGTTAAAAATGCAAAAATGTGTGCCTTCCTAAGTGCAAACCCCTCTCACTTCTACCCCTAAGAATACCTCCGTTTGTGGCAGGTAAACTCTCATGCATACAGGATATACCATGTAAGTTTACTTGCAATTTTATAAAAGGCCATTTATGCTGGTAAAACACTGAAAATCACCCTCATAAGGGGGAGAAAAAATCCAAAGTGGGATTAGTTAAGATAAAAGAAGAATGTGGAGTTTGCAAAGTGGAGGACAAACAAACAACAAAAATCTTAAATAATTTCTTTTACTCTGAATTTAAAGAAAGGGAAGGTGATAGACCTAAAGCAGGAAATGGCATTGATAAATGTGAAATGATTACAAACCCATTTACAGAGGAGGAGATACTTAAAGAACTTATCAGTGTTTTTTTTTTAATCTCTAGAAAGAAAAGTGACACTACAACTGAACCCTCACCCTCAACCACAAACAATACCCAGTCAATGTCACGAGTGCTGTCTCAACCTTCCCTCACTCATCCCCAGTAGTCTCTTTTCCTCTCAGCCTCCACTTCCATGTACCCATCAATATTTCTCTCAACATCCCCATTCTCAGCAGTCTCTCTCTCTTTCAAAGCCCCCCTCCCATCCTGTGCAGTCACTCTCTCTCATCTCCCCTGACCGTTTCTCTGTTTCTCTGTCTCATCACCAGTCTGCAATGTCTCTCTCTCCTGCTCCCTCTCTCTAGGCATGAGCAGCACTGCAGCAATCAATCTTCTTCATTTTCTAGTGCTCTGATGGCTCTTTGTGGGTCAGTCATGCAGTACACTGCCTCGTAGACTGGGTAAATGTATCATCGGGTCACGCTGGAGAGATAACGTTCCTGGATGGAATAAATGATAGCTTTATGGAGCAATTGGTTCAGGAACCGACGAGAGAGGGAGCAATTTTAGATCTAATTCTCAGTGGAGCACAGGACTTGGTGAGAGAGGTAACGGTGGTGGGGCCACTTGGCAATAGTGATCATAATATGATCAAATTTGATTTAATGACTGGAAAAGGAACAGTGTGCAAATCCAAGGCTCTCGTGCTAAACTTTCAAAAGGGAAACTTTGATAAAATGAGAAAAATTGTTAGAAAAAAACTGAAAGGAGCAGCTACAAAAGTAAAAAATGTCCAAGAGGCGTGGTCATTGTTAAAAAATACCATTCTAGAAGCACAGTCCAGATGTATTCCACACATTAAGAAAGGTGGAAAGAAGGCAAAACGATTACCGGCATGGTTAAAAGGGGAGGTGAAAGAAGCTATTTTAGCCAAAAGATCTTCATTCAAAAATTGGAAGAAGGATCCAACAGAAGAAAATAGGATAAAGCATACACATTGGCAAGTTAAATGTAAGACATTGATAAGACAGGCTAAGAGAGAATTTGAAAAGAAGTTGGCTGTAGAGGCAAAAACTCACAGTAAAAACTTTTTTAAATATATCCGAAGCAGAAAGCCTGTGAGGGAGTCAGTTGGACCGTTAGATGATCGAGGGGTTAAAGGGGCACTTAGAGAAGATAAGGCCATCGCGGAAAGATTAAATGATTTCTTTGCTTCGGTGTTTACTGAAGAGGATGTTGGGGAGGTACCCGTAATGGAGAAGGTTTTCATGGGTAATGATTCAGATGGACTGAATCAAATCACGGTGAACCTAGAAGATGTGGTAGGCCTGATTGACAAACTGAAGAGTAGTAAATCACCTGGACCGGATGGTATACACCCCAGAGTTCTGAAGGAACTAAAAAATGAAATTTCAGACCTATTAGTAAAAATTTGTAACTTATCATTAAAATCATCCATTGTACCTGAAGACTGGAGGATAGCAAATGTAACCCCAATATTTAAAAAGGGCTCCAGGGGCGATCCAGGAAACTACAGACCGGTTAGCCTGACTTCAGTGCCAGGAAAAATAGTGGAAAGTGTTCTAAACATCAAAATCACAGAACATATAGAAAGACATGGTTTAATGGAACAAAGTCAGCATGGCTTTACCCAGGGCAAGTCTTGCCTCACAAATCTGCTTCACTTTTTTAAAGGAGTTAATAAACATGTGGATAAAGGTGAACCGGTAGATATAGTATACTTGGATTTTCAGAAGGCGTTTGACAAAGTTCCTCATGAGAGGCTTCTAGGAAAAGTAAAAAGTCATGGGATAGGTGGCGATGTCCTTTCGTGGATTGCAAACTGGCTAAAAGACAGGAAACAGAGAGTAGGATTAAATGGGCAATTTTCTCAGTGGAAGGGAGTGGACAGTGGAGTGCCTCAGGGATCTGTATTGGGACCCTTACTGTTCAATATATTTATAAATGATCTGGAAAGAAATACGACGAGTGAGATAATCAAATTTGCAGATGACACAAAATTGTGCAGAGTAGTTAAATCACAAGCAGATTGTGATAAATTGCAGGAAGACCTTGTGAGACTGGAAAATTGGGCATCCAAATGGCAGATGAAATTTAATGTGGATAAGTGCAAGGTGATGCATATAGGGAAAAATAACCCATGCTATAATTACACGATGTTGGTTTCCATATTAGGTGCTACAACCCAAGAAAGAGATCTAGGTGTCATAGTGGATAACACATTGAAATCGTCAGTTCAGTGTGCTGCGGCAGTCAAAAAAGCAAACAGAATGTTGGGAATTATTAGAAAAGGAATGATGAATAAAACGGAAAATGTCATAATGCCTCTGTATCGCTCCATGGTGAGACTGCACCTTGAATACTGTGTACAATTCTGGTCGCCGCATCTCAAAAAAGATATAATTGCGATGGAGAAGGTACAGAGAAGGGCTACCAAAATGATAAGGGGAATGGAACAACTCCCCTATGAGGAAAGACTAAAGAGGTTAGGACTTTTCAGCTTGGAGAAGAGATGACTGAGGGGGGATATGATAGAGGTGTTTAAAATCATGAGAGGTCTAGAACGGGTAGATGTGAATTGGTTATTTACTCTTTCGGATAGTGGAAGGACTAGGGGACACTCCATGAAGTTAGCATGGGGCACATTTAAAACTAATCGGAGAAAGTTCTTTTTTACTCAACGCACAATTAAACTCTGGAATTTGTTGCCAGAGAATGTGGTTCGTGCAGTTAGTATAGCTGTGTTTAAAAAAGGATTGGATAGGTTCTTGGAGGAGAAGTCCATTACCTGCTATTAAGTTCACTTAGAGAATAGCCACTGCCATTAGCAATGGTTACATGGAATAGACTTAGTTTTTGGGTACTTGCCAGGTTCTTATGGCCTGGATTGGCCACTGTTGGAAACAGGATGCTGGGCTTGATGGACCCTTGGTCTGACCCAGTATGGCATTTTCTTATGTTCTTATGTTCTTATGTTCGTCTTTCTCTTAGACCCACAAGTCTGCTGTCACTTGCTTCAAACACTGCCTCATCCTTTGCTGATGTCACCCGAGTGCACTACTTCTTCATTCTCTCACATACACCATCTTGCTCCTCTTTTTCTCATACATTTCTCTCCCCCCCCCACATACTCACCCTTTCCCAGCTATCACATACTGCTCTCCACCTGCTCCTATCCTCAACTTTTTCCCTCATTGCTCTTCTCCATTCTACCTTCCGTCCTTATCACTCTTCTCTTCACCTCTCTCCTACCATCTTTTCCTCTCCCTTCCTCTTTTTCCCCTGTCTTTCACCCCTTCCAATTCAACTCTCCTCTATCTCTCTCTCAACTCTTCCCTTCCTCTGTTTTGTTTTAAATTTCTATCCTTCCTCCTGTAGGAAATATCCAAATTCTTGCTAACAGAGACAAGCAACTAAGATGGACCATCTGACTCAGTAAAAATTGAGATTGGCCTATTTGAGCTATGCAAAGCTAAATGCAGAGAAAAATGGACTTTGGCATTTGGCTATGTACAGCCAAATGCAGACATAGAAAGCATTCTCATTGCTATGTACATGACAAGCCGAAGAATTTATTAGCCTTGCTAGCCGAGCTGGCACCAAAATGGAGCTTCTTTTTAAGGTCCTAATGTTTATCTGGTATCAGACTATCAGAGTTCTATCTGACCTGTGAAACTGGCATTTTTCAGAACTGACTGCTTGTTCAACTCCAGAGTGAACAAAGAACTGAGAGAAAAGAGCAGGAAGCTGCTAATTAAATGCCTTAATTACGCATTCACCTGACTATGCATGAGCTGCTGAATATGCATAGGTGAGCCCTTGAAAAGGGGAAAGTTAACAGCCGCCACCATCTGCTACTTGCCATCTGTGGGGAGCCTGTTGTTACCCCTCGGAAGAGAAGGAGGTGAACTGTCTGAGTGCTGTGGCAATCCACCCCTGCTCTGTCCTGTGGAGACAAGTCTAAGATGCTTGAGAGTGAACAGTCTGTCACTTTGGTGGCCATGATTGTCCTGTCTTCATCAGTACTGAAGACTGGTGAAGGGAAGGATCTCCACTGACCAGCCCAAAAACGAAGCTATTACCTATTGCCTGGTAGGAATCTGGCTCCATTTCCTACTTCAGGGGTTAGTAAAGTAGATCTTATTAGCATTCAAAAGTAAGTTTTGCTAAGGAGACCAGCAGAAATTAAGGGTAATTTGATAAGCACTGGACATCAAATATGCATTGGTAACTATTGTCTTTCTTATTGCCTGTGTTCCTAATTGCCTGTGTGTGTATTTCCTGGTGAACTGTTAAGCTTAGCCCTGTATAACCTATAAATAAAGGAGTTTTATTTTTATTCAGTTGTATAATTTTCTAACAATGAACAAGGAGGATTGCATCTTGAATACTGTGTGCAATTCTGGTTGCCACATCTCAAAACAGATATAGTTGCACTGAAGAAAGTGCAGAGAAGGGCGACCAAAATGAAAAGTGGCATGGAATGGCTGCCTTATGAAGTAAGGCTAAGGAAGTTAGGGCTGTTCAGTTTGGAACAAACTTTCACCAAAATGAGGGGGGATATGATAGAGGACTGCAAAATCATGAAATGACTTGAAAAAGTTAATGTAAATTGGTTATTTACTCTCACAGATAATATAAAGACTAGGGAGCACTCCATGAAGTTAGCAAGTAGCTCATTTAAAACAAATCAAAGAAAAATCTTTTTCACTCAGCAAATAGCTATGCTCTGGAATTCATTGCTAGATGATGTGGTTAAAGCAGTTAGTGTAACTGGGTTTAAAAAAAGTTTGCATAAGTTCCTAGAGAAAAATCCATAAACTGCTATTAATTAATAAGCAATAGTAGCTTGAGATTTATTTAATGTTTGGATACTTGCCAGATTCTTGTGACTTGGACTCGCCACTGTTGGCCAGTGGGCTTGATGGACCCTTGGTCTGACCCAGTATGGTAATTCTTATGTTTTATGTTTTTGTATGTTCTTTTGTATCATGTACAATTCTTGTTATACATCTTGCTCAGAGGTTTTTATGGCCTTTTTGTTTGTTCTGTGCCCTTAGTAGGGTAGGCTGGGTTTTTCTTTGTCATTGTATGTGTGTGTCTGTGTGTATGTGTATGGAAGGGGATTCATATATTCATAATTTTGGAATTTTATTTATGCTTTGATTTCTTTCTGTTTAGTTTTGATGTTTACTTTTTATTCTTTTATCTTTGTATTTTTGCTTGTTCACAATCTAAGGATGAAGCAGACAAGGTTCAATTTTTAATACAGGTAAAAAATCTATAAACTGTCCATTAATTTAGCTAATCATAGATTTTACAGCTTATTGTTAATAAGACTATTAATAGGCCTCATTAATGTTTTGCTGTTGTTAAGGGCTTGATCTCACCATTTTCACATCTTTTAGTTTCTTCTTACTCGATTCTCCAGAGCTCTGAATTTGTAAGATCATTTGTTGAGAAAATCCAGAAGTTCCATTGTTTGAAGTCAAAGCCTGAGAAGGAGGATATGACCATTAGGGATGTGCAGAGGGACGCCATATGTTGCATTTGTGATTCGGATTCGTCGGGGAGCAGATACGTTGCATTCGGCCGTATAGCACCCCGATGCGTTAATACGGCGATTTCTATACGTGTGCCAGCTAAAATTCAAATTAACTACAACCCCCCACCCTCCTGACCCCCCAAGACTTACCAAAACTCCCTGATGGTCCAGCGGGGGGTCTGGGAGCCATCCCCTGCACTCACACCCTCGGTGCCGGTTTCATCATGGCGCCAATAGCCTTTGTCACAGGGGCTACTGGTGCCATTGGTCAGCCCCTGTCACATGGCCATCGGCGCCATCTTGTGCTCCTACCATGTGACAGGGGCTGACCAATGGCACCGGTAGCCCCTGTGACATAGTATGGGCAAAGGCAATCAGCGCCATTTTGAGTATTGGCATCAGACGGCCGACGTGCAGGAGGTCGCTCCCGGACCCCCGCTGGACTTTTGGCAAGTCTTGTGGGGGTCAGGAGGCCCCCCCCAAGCTGGCAAAAAGTCCCTGGGGGTCTCGGAGCGACCTCCTGCACGTCGGCCGTCTGATGCCAATACGCAAAATGGCGCTGATTGCCTTTGCCCTCTCTATGTCACAGGTACCGACGGTCGGCCCCTGTGACATAGTGAGGGCAAAGGCGATCTGCTGCCAGTATTCAAAATGGCGCCGATCGCCTTTGCCCTCACTAAGTCACAGGGGCCGACTGTCGGTACCTGTGACATAGTGAGGGCAAAGGCGATCGGCGTCATTTTGAGTATTGGCATCGGATGGGCGACGTGCAGGAGGTCGCTCCCGGACCCCCGCTGGACTTTTGGCAACTCTTGTGAGGGTCAGGAGGCCCCACCAAGCTGGACAAAAGTCCCTGAAGGTCCAACGAGGGTCCTGGAGCGACCTCCTGCACGCCCGCTGTTCGATGCCAGTACTCAAAATGGCGCCGATAGCCTTTGCCCATACTATGTCACAGGGGCTACCGGTGCCATTGGTCAGCCCCTGTCACAAGGTAGGAGCACAAGATGGCGCCGATGGCCATGTGACAGGAGCTGACCAATGGCACCGGTAGCCCCTGTGACAAAGGCTATCGGCGCCATGATGAAACCGGCACCGAGGGTGTGAGTGTAGGAGATGGTTCCCGGCCCCCCCACCCCGCTGGAGGGTGGGGGGGGGGGGTTGTTTAAATTTGTATTTAGGTGGCCGTATAATTCGGCGAATATTAGTGTATTCATGGGGAATCGCGATACGTTTCGCTTCCCCACGAATACTACGAATAGTGCAGTATATGTTGCAGATCGCCAATACGGCGAAAACGAATGCACACCCCTAATGCTTATCCACCTTGATGAAACCAGAGAATGTGCTTTCTTCTCTGCAATTCCTCTCCTAAGGAACAGCCTACCAAAGGAAATAAGATGCCTCCAAGAAAGAACATTCTTTAAAAAAGCCCTAAAAACTTTCCTCTTCAAGAAAGCATTCCCAAGCCTAAGTGATAATATATCACCCCCTACATATCCCTCCTCAGGGAGTTCTATTTAGCTGACCAGTGGCCACTCTATTTACTCCTTGTCTCGATAGAGTCAACTCCTATGCTTCTATATGTTGCTCCTCCATAATGAAGAATGATGTAATATGCTTTTCTATCTTATCCACTTGATATATATATGTCCATATTGTACCCTGCTCCTAATGTAGGAAGGGTGGGTAATAAATACTTTATAAGTAAATAAATAGTAGAGATGTGTAATAGTTTTTCCCAAATTAGGCTATGTCAACAAAATTGCCTAATTTTGAATGGTTCGGGAAAACGAAAAATGATTGATTTTTTCCAAAATTTCAGAAAAAATTTAATTTCTGAATTAGTGCACCCTAACTCCCGTTAGTGAGCCAATAATGCACACTAACTCTGCACACTAACTCCTGAGAGTGCGCACTAACCTGAAAATCGAGGCCCCAGAAAAAAAAACCCTGAACTATGAGAGAAACAAAATTCCCATGGGGGGGCTCCAGAAATGAAGCCCAACACAAAATTTTTACCCAAAGCACATCTCTAATAAATAGTGGCAGCACAAATATTCACAGAACAAATAGTATTATTCAGAGAGTTGATAATAAATAAACTAACTCAAAATTAGACAATTTTGTGATAAGGGTGCATTTACATAAATAATTAATACACTGTGACCTGGCCAGAGGCCGGGTTCTGATGCTGGGACCTCGGCCTAGGCCAGAGCCTGTACCCATGGTATCACAAGAAGTAGAATTTTGAATGAGAGAAAATAATTTATAATTGAATCTCTCTATCATAATTATCATAATTATTTAAGAACATTTTTTTTGTGAAAAAAAATTTTTTGATAGAGCGAAGACCTCAGTATTGGCAAGAAATCTGAATTCTCAGAAACTTCTTATGAGCCAGTTGTTGCAGTCACTGGTCTTTTACTGTCTTAATTTTGTTTTTAATAAAAATGCTTAGAGTCACTTTCTGTTAATTGCTGATTATGGTACTGCTGTGTTTACAAATAAAGTTATTTTGATACCTTTACTGGTCTTTTCTTTCACACAGCCATAGGTTTTAATGTCTTCAATTGATGTGGATCTTTCATGTAATGGTATCTTTAATTTTTACAAGCTTTGACCTTAATTATAAATTTTCACCACAGCAAGTCATCTATATTGAATTTTACTTCAGCCCTTCTTAAATTCTAAATGGGAAACCTTCACACCATTCCAAATAACTTTTCATTTAGCAGAACATAACTCTATGTGTCCTGTAATGAGTACTTCATTCCCAACAAAATCCCGACAAATTTTAATGGCAAGGCACTTATCTTTTTGCTTGTTATGTGTTATTTTTTCTTAACCGCATAACCAAGCCTTTCGCCAAAATGAAATGCTTGTTAACCGCCACCAACTTGGCCGATGTTTCGCTTCAACGCTGCTTCAGGGCGGACTCTATAATTCAACAACATAAAATAAATTTGTTTATTTGCATTCAACAAATTTTTTAGTTCGTGTTTATGTCGGAAATACTCACAGTTTTTGTCAATACCCTTCTTGTTCGATTGTCGGGCTTAGTCTGAGAAATTTTAACATGGCCCCGCTTTTTTATCTGGCTCATTGGCTTGAAAAATAACCAATCATTGTGTCCATGATGGTACGTATGACGCTCTGGCGTCAAATTTAAAGGTCTGTAGAATTGCTTGACAGATTCACGCATGCCCATTGATCTCTTTTAATTCCTGGTTCCAGCGAGTGTACGTAATGATGCATGATGCGCTATGACATCAGATTTAAAAGTCTGTTGCATTCTTTTGACAGTTCCGCGTATGCTCAGTTTTATTTTCTGTATCGATGGAATCGTCAAACCTTTTGACAAGTCAATGTGTGTTCATTATGGGGCAGATTTTAAATACTTGCGCGAGCGCATACTTTTGTTCACGCAGCAGGCGCGAACAAAAGTACGGTGGATTTTATAAGATACGCGCGTAGCCGCGCGTATCTTATAAAATCTGGGGTCGGCGCACGCAAGGGGGTGCACATTTGTGCAACCTGTGCGTGCCGAGCCCAGCGCGCGTTCCCTCCGAGGCCGCTCCGATTTCGGAGCGGCCTCGGAGGGAACTTTCCTTCACCCTCCCCCCACCTTCCCCTCCCCTCCCTTCCCCTACCTAACCCACCCCCCTGGCCCTATCTAAACCCCCCCCCTGCACCATTGTCGGCAAAGTTACGCCTGCTGAAAGCAGGCGTAACTTTGCACGCGTCTGCCAGCTGCCCCGCTCTGTGGTCCGGTCCCGGGGGCTGTTCCAGAGGCCGCGGCCACGCCCCCGGAATGCCCCCGGGCCGAAACCACGCCCCCGTTGCCACCCCCGAAATGCCGCGCCCGCCCCCTAAACGCTGCGTCATCCCGCCACGCCCCCCGCCACGCCCCCGACAGAAAACATGTGTGAAAGTAAGAGACTGCTCAGGAAAGTGACTGGTGTGTATGAGAGGAAGAAAAGGGAAGTGATTATCCCCTTGTACAGGTCCTTGGTGAGGCCTCACCTGGAGTACTGTGTTCAGTTCTGGAGACCGTATCTACAAAGAGACAGAGACAAGATTGAAACGGTATAGAGAAGGGCAACCAGAAATGTGGAGGGTCTTCATCGGATGTAGAGATGTGAATCGTGTCCTCGATCGTCTTAACGATCGATTTCGGCTGGGAGGGGGAGGGAATCGTATTGTTGCCATTTGGGGGGTAAAATATTGTGATATATCGTTAAAATCGTTAAAACCTGCTAAAACCCACCCCGACCCTTTAAATTAAATCCCCCACCCTCCCGAACCCCCCCAAATGACTTAAATTACCTGGTGGTCCAGCGGCCGTCCGGAACGGCAGCGGTCCGGAACGGGCTCCTGCTACTGAATCTTGTTGTCTTCGGCCGGCGCCATTTTCCAAAATGGCGCCGAAAAATGGCGGCGGCCATAGACCAACAGGATTCGACGGCAGGAGGTCCTTCCGGACCCCCGCTGGACTTTTGGCAAGTCTTGTGGGGGTCAGGAGGCCCCCCCCCAAGCTGGCCAAAAGTTCCTGGAGGTCCAGCGGGGGTCAGGGAGCGATTTCCCGCCGCGAATCATTTTCCGTACGGAAAATGGCGCCGGCAGGAGATCGACTGCAGGAGGTCGTTCAGCGAGGGTTCTGGCGCCTCGCTGAACGACCTCCTGCAGTCGATCTCCTGCCGGCGCCATTTTCCGTACGGAAAACGATTTGCGGCGGGAAATCGCTCCCTGACCCCCGCTGGACCTCCAGGAACTTTTGGCCAGCTTGGGGGGGGCCTCCTGACCCCCACAAGACTTGCCAAAAGTCCAGCGGGGGTCCGGAAGGACCTCCTGCCGTCGAATCCTGTTGGTCTATGGCCGCCGCCATTTTTCGGCGCCATTTTGGAAAATGGCGCCGGCCGAAGACAACAAGATTCAGTAGCAGGAGCCCGTTCCGGACCGCTGCCGTTCCGGACCCCCAGGTAATTTAAGTCATTTGGGGGGGGGGGGGGTTCGGGAGGGTGGGGGATTGAAGGAGGTAGGATTTGGCAAGGAAATGTTTAAGTCATTTGGGGGGGTTCGGGAGGGTGGGGGATTTAATTTAAAGGGTCGGGGGTGGGTTTTAGCGGGTTTTAGTGTGCCGGCTCACGATTCTAACGATTTATAACGATAAATCGTTAGAATCTCTATTGTATTGTGTTCCATAACGGTTTAAGACGATATTAAAATTATCGGACGATAATTTTAATCGTCCTAAAACGATTCACATACCTAATCGGATGTCATACGAGGAGAGATTGAAGAAGCTAAATATGTACACCCTGGAGGAAAGGAGAGGCAGGGGTGATATGATAATTTCAGACTTTCAGATACTTGAAAAACTTTAACAATCCAAAGACAACGACAAACCTTTTCCGTCAGAAAAAAATCAGCAGAACCAGAGGTCACGAGCTGAGGCTCCAAGGAGGAAGACTAAGAACCAATGTCAGGAAGTATTTCTTCACGGAGAGAGTGGTGGATGCCTGGAATACCCTTCCGGAGGAAGTGAAGTCCAAAACTGTGAAGGACTTCAAAGGGGCGTGGGATAAACATTGTGGATCCATCAGGTCTAGAGGACGCGTATAAAGAGCAGGCAACAAAACACTGCACGGAGCGGCAGTAGCCACAGAGGCATTCACGGAGCGGGATGCCAGTGGCCAGTGGTTGGTGTTCCACCTTCATGGAGTGGAAGGATGGAGGGCTGCCATCTCCCAATTAAAAAAAGAAAAAAAACAAAACAAAAAAAAAACCAGGGATGGGTTCATGGGCTATAGGTATTACCAGTTATTAGGCTTATTCAATTACCAATTATTAGGCTTTTCAATATTTGATGATAGTTAATGTGACTTTCATGGCATACTTCACTTTCAATGCATATCCAGCATAGTTCCCTGCTTCAACGGCAGGGGAGAAGAAAAACTAATACTTCACGCATATCGAGCATTGCTCTCTGCTTCAACGGCAGAGAGCTATGCTGCCGCTTACCCAACTAATCAAACTTAATATTTCACTTTTAAGCAGCTCCATCACTGCTCTCTACATTAATAGTGGGGGTGAAAGGGAAATAGAACCTAAGGTTACTAAGAGCCAAGAAAAACAGATAAATATGAGAAAAAAGAAGTGTGAAGCTTGCTGGGCAGACTGGATGGACCGATTGGTCTTCTTCTGCCTTCATTTCTATGTTTCTATATTTCTAAACTGGTCAGGGAAGTGATTTGTCTGTGTGAGAAAATGAGATTGGTCAAGGAGGTGACTGTATTTGTATATGGGTATGTGACTGTGTATGTGTGAGAGAGAGAGAGAGAGAGAGAAAGAGAGATTGGTCAGGGAAGTGACTGGTGTGTATGTGAGATAGAGTGATTTATCAGGGAGTTGATGTATGTATATTAGAAAGAAACATTGGTCAGGGAGGTGATGTGTGTGTGTGTGTGTATGTGTGTGTGTATGTGAGAGAGAGTTGGACTAGTCATGGGCCCTAAGGAAGAGGAAAGTGAGGACAGAGCTTCAGCAGCCATTGCTGCTTCTGGTGTGTGTTACTGACCTAAAAGGGAAAGGAGTAGGAGAGTTGCTGGAGAGAGTAAGTAAAGCTTTTTAAGTTTGTTTTTCTTGATTGACTGCCATTTCAATTATTGGGTATTATGTGATGTGTCTGCTGTTTGAATATTTTATCGGTGTTTACAGAATTTTTAATAATTTTGTAAGTTTTTAATCATTGGATGTTATTCTATTTATCGGTTGTTTTGAAACATTTATTATATTTATTAATCTAGTTTTAGAATTATTATTTTATATTACTTGAGAATGTATAAATAGAAATGTAGAAACAAAAGATGAACTGGAAACAGCAAGAAGCAAGACTAAGGGCCAGATTTTAAAAACTACGCATGAGCGTAGATTTGTGCGCGCAACCTGGCGCGCACAAATCTACGCCCAATTTTATAACATGTGTGCACAGCCGCGCGCATGTTATAAAATCCAGGGTCGGCGCACGCCAGGGGGTGCACAATTGTGCAACTTGTGCGCGCCAAGCCGCGCAGCCTTCCTCCATTCCCTCCGAGGCTGCTCCGAAATCGGAGCGGCCTCAGAGGGAACTTTCCTTCCGCCCCCCCCCCCCCCCACCTTCCCCTCCCTTCCCCTACCTAACCCACCCCCCAGCCCTACCTACACCCCCCCTTACCTTTAATTTTTAAGTTGCGCCTGCCTCCTGGCAGGCGTAGGTTGCGTGCACCAGCGACTGCCGGCCCACGATGCCGGGCACAGTGGCAAATGGCTGCTGTGCCTGCAGGCTCCGGCCCGTCCCCTGGGCCACCCCTCCCCCTTTTTCAAACCTCGGGACATATGCGCATCCCGGGGCTTGCGCGCATAGCCAAGCCTATGTAAAATAGGCTCGGCGCACTCAGGAAGCTTTTAAAAGTTTTATGCGCAAATATTACGCACGTAACCCTTTTAAAATCTGCCCCTAAGTGTATGCAGTGCAATAATGGAAAAACAAAATCATTAATTTGATGGTCACTATTTGGTGAGAATCTGTCTGTGTTCTGTGTGTGTGACACAGGTGGGATATTCTGCAAACTTGTAGTTTCTATATAGGGATCTATAGCAGCTTGGTTTGTTCTAATAGGAGGTGTAATGGTGTTTAGGGCCTGGTTAAATTTTTGTAGTGTTTTCATAGGTAGGGTTGAATTCATTTTTTAATTAATTCCATAATGCAGGTGTAACTTTTTGCACATTAGTTTGTGTACATTATTGCAGATCCTGGGAGTCTGTTAGGTGCTATATTTCTGTTTTGCACTGAATACAGTGGTTTTTTTGGTTTCCATTTCAGTTTCTCTCTCCATATTTGTATTTTACGGTTTTTCTGTACTTGGTAAAGGTCGATTCTATGTGTGTGACCAAGGTGAAGTATTTTACTAGCATGTAGGCATTTGAATCAATATTATTAGATGTGTTTTCTCAATAGGACATATATTGATGGTAAATTACTGTTTTTTCATAAAGAGGGCTATTGTGCCTGGTAGGAAAGTGTTTATGTTGCTGTTACTGAGATGACACCAGAAATATCTTTTTTTGTATGGTAAATTGAATGGGGAATGACCTAGGTCTGTTCTCCACTCAATGTCGGGGGGTTAGAGTGGTTCCTGTAGATACAAAGTATATGTTTACATTTTACCCTGTGACGATCATGTGTTCAGTGTGTCACGCATGTGAGTCCCATCTGTCAGGTATGTCCTGACAGAAGAAAGATTGAAAACCACTGATCTATGGGTACTGTAAGAGGATACTAGCCCAGGGGATACATAAGAAACAAAGAGGAAAATAACAAACACTTACTTCAATAAGGAGTGATATTCTGCAGACAGTCAAGTTTCAATAGCTCACAACTAGATTACATCCTTAGCACAGAATGAAAAGAAGAGCCAGCCAGATTGACTGGTTCAGTTGGGTGGACCTTTGGTTCTTATCTACTGCCATCATCTTCTATGGGCCTCATTTTCTAATGCTAGAGCACGCTTGCGTTATCAGCGCAAGCGTGCTCTGCTAGCGCAAATGTGCGCTAGCGTCATCGGGGTGGAGTCGGCCCCGGAGGAGAAAGAGTCGGGGCGTCACCGGGGCTGATCCTGCGAAGAAGGCGCAGACAGCGAAAAGGTAAGGATGCTTTTTGCTGCCTATTTCATGCCCAATAACTACACCTTTTATGGTGTAGTTATTGGGCGAAGGTGTAGTTATTGGGCGCTACGCCGGCAGCGATCACACCACGGAGGTGCGATCGCTGCCGGCTAGCGCAGGACCGCCCCCCCATTTCGGCCCCCGCCCCTCATTACCGCATTTTTCTAAAGTACCGCAGGCCTGCGATATTTTAGAAAATGAGGCCCTATGTTTGCTATATTCCTTAAAAACAGAAAAAATCATATAAAATGGAATGGATGATAGCAATAGAGGTAAATCTGAAAATAATGTAATAAGGTGACTTTGGGGGAAAAAAAATAAATCTGCTTATAAACTCCCAAAACCATTCAGAGTTCTGTGCCAAATGATTATGGTGCCAGAGAAGCCCTGTGGATATAAGGGGCTGGCATACTTACAAAAGCCATAAAGATGAAGATTTGGTTTAATCAAATCATTGAAATGTAATAATCATGGTCTTTAACAGGCCTAAGAATATACTGCAGAACTCATAATACATTACTATGATGTAGAACCCAAAACTCTAAAATAACACAGCTGCATCTCTAACCATTAATTAAACAAAATGCCAAATCATGTGAATGAAATATCCTCTTCATTTAATTCATATGTAATAAGGCAGCAGCGCTTTCTTCTATTAGCACAAAATACAGGGTCCAGGAATGAGTGCTTAGTAAGTATTATAACTCCCTATATTCATTAAGATACATTCTAGTTTATATTCTTGGTAAAACCTATTTGCTTAAAAATGATAGTCATTTGCAGTCATTGAAAGTGTCACTGATTTCAGTCCAATTGACTGTGTCAACCATGGTTTCTCTACTACTCATGGTTTCAACACAGAAACATAAAATAAGTTAGATTAAAGCCGTAAGGACCAACTAGCTTGCCCATTTTCCCTTTCTGCTGCATTATTTCAGATCTCATTTGATCCCTGGCTTTGTCTTCAACTCCTCACAGCTTTCTTCAGCTTCAATACCATTTATAGCTCCATTGCCTCCTCTCAGTGGCTTTTCCATATATCCACTATTCTTCCTTTGAAGAATTATATCCTTATGTTACTTCTCATTCATCTCCTTGGAGCCTCAAATATTGTAACTCCCTTTTTTAGAACTTCCTTTCTACTGAAAAATGTTTGCTTCTTATATGTTATTTTTATATCTTTGGGGTATGTGATTATCATATTCCCTCATGCTTTCCTACATATTTAAGCCTTTAAGGGACTGAATTACTAAATGTTTTCCCCCATAGCCACACAATGGTCTCTGACTTTCATTTCATTGAAATTAAGGAGGATCCGAATTATTTTGTCAGCCTTTTCAAGACTGCCTCTTTTATATATATATATATATATATATATATATATATATATATATATATATATATATATATATATATATTTATTTATTTATTTATTTATTTATTTGTTTATTTATTTTTTTTAAGGTATGCAATCCAAAATGGGACACCATACTCCAGATGAGATCTCATCAGTCATTTGTGCAAAGGCACTACCATGTCTCTTTTTCTAGTGGTAATAGTTCTCCCTATGCATACTAGAATTTTCCTCATTCTCACCACTGCCTTTTCACACTGTTTTTCAGTCTAGAGATCATCAGATACTTTTCCCCCAAGATCTCTCTCCTGTTTGGTTTGTCATCAGTACGTCACTCCCCTCATCATACCACTTTATTTAATGTGGGTTTTTTTCACCCAAAATAAATTACTTCACCCTATTTCCATTAATTTTAACTTGCCAAACGTTTGACAAGTCCACAGAATTTCTCATATCACTCCTCATTTTTTTCTGTTCCATATGAAGTGTCTGTGCTGTTGTAAATACATGTATAATAGGAAATAAAAGCCCAACATTTTTCTGCTAACTTCCCTGCTGTAAGGTTTGTGAATCCTTGATGCTGTGGTGAGGTTGGCTGAGTCTATGGAGCCTCTGGGTTCCAGGAGCTGGCAAGTCATAGGCAAGAATCTGTGTGGAAGTGGTGTATGCATAGGTTCGGGGCCAGACTAGGGTCAGAGGCAGGTGGCAAACAAGAATGCTCAATGTCCAGGCAAGGATTAGATCCAGAGGTCAGTCCAAAGGAAGACCTGGAGATGAGAGATGGATGGACTCAGGCGGGTAGGTAGGTAGACATGAGGAATTGGATTCGAGAAGGCTGGACAGACTGGAGCAAGAGGCAAGACTGGGCTGGAGAAAGAAGGCAGGCTAGCCTGGAGATCTGAGGCAGGCTGGGCTGGAGAGACGAGGCAAAGCAGCAGGAAACAGGAAGCAGCCACACACACACTACACCAGCGATGCAGGAGACCTGTTGCTGAGGCAAGTTAGGGATGTCAAGAGGGCCCTTTTATAGATCTGAAGTGGTAATATTTCATCAAGATGCACCACAGCCAGTTTCCCACTGTGGGCCCTATGAAGGGACACTAGAGGCAGCAGTTCTGGCAGCGTCCATGATGCACAAGAGAGGGGGGTGATGATATCTGCCATGGAGGAGGAGTCCAGGGGCTGCTGGTATCCTGATGAGTGTGGCGGCTTGCGGGGATATCCCACAAGCCACCAAACATAACAGTAACCCCCCACTTAAGCCCCCTTCTTAAGTTCCTGGGCTTTGGCTTCTGGGGGAAGCAAAGGTGGAATTCCTTTACTAACAAAGATGCATGGAGATTGATCACTGGCTCCCAGGAATTCTCTTATGGACCATAATTTTTCCATGCAATGAGATATTCTAGTTTATTGCATCGTGTGCAAGAGTCCAAGATTTTCTTCATCTCATAGTGGGAATCTTCTTCTTGTGATTTCTGCAAATTTTGGACGCTGTTGAAAAGGCCAGGAAATGACCAGTGGTTTCAACAAGGAAACATGGAATATGTTATGTATTCTTAATGTGGTCAGAAGCTTGATTTGATATGTCACAGGCCCTGATTGACACAAGATCAGAAAAGGACCTATAAATCTGCATGCCAAACGAAGGGAAGGAACTCAGAGGCACAGATTCTGCATGCTAAACCACACTAAGTCTCCAACCTGGAATTGCAGAGTTGATCTATGATTTTCATCAGCGTGTTTCTTGGTTTGGGTTGTTGCCTTGAAAATTAACTGGTTGATTTGTAGCCAAAGATACTGGAGCTGCATTGGTTCCTCCAGAACCTTGGACTCTGGGAAAGGTGCCTGGATGAGAGGGTGCTGAAAATGAGGAGTCAATTCTACAGAATGCTAGATAGCCTATTCTCTTGAGTCCTTTCCTAAAAACAGTGGGCAATGCATACAGCCAACAAGATCATGGCATCCAACGATGTGGGACCATCTCAGCCCACCAACTCATCTTTTATTTGACCTGTAAGGCCTTGCCAAAATATGGCGGTGAAACTATCCTCACCCCAGTGCAATTTAGAGGCAATGGTGCCAAACTGCTTGGCATATTATCCAAGGGTTGTGGATCCCTGCCAAATCCAAAGTGGCTTGGCTGCCAAGCAGGACATATGGCTGGTTCTTCGAAAATGAGTTACAATTGTTGAAGGATATCTGGAAGGGTCTGGAGCAGAGGATTATCAAGCTCCCATAGAGGAGAGGCTCAAGCCAGTTCAGTGACATCCACCAGAAACAGAAGCCTACTGAGAAGTGTGCTGGTCCTGTACCTAGAGGCCACAAAGGCCATACTACTGCTTGCAAGTCATTTGTGACACCTAGGATGAAGAAAGCGAGGGAGAGGGAGCCCCTGATGTGCAGCGACAGCGCATGGTGGAGGAGGAGGAGGAGGAGCAACCAGAGGAGGAGCAGCTGGAAAAAGAGAAGCAGGAGGACCCAATTGGTTATCTCCTAGAGGTGCCCCAAAGGACAGCAGTTCATCTGACTTGGGGCAATGCCCTCAAGACAAAATTGTGGCCAGTCAGGCAGAGAGGCTTTTGATACAGTAAAGCAGCAGCATCTTGGAGGAGAATCATGGCCTACAGAATGTGGTGAGGCAGGAAGCGCAGGGCTTCTATGACACAATCCGGGAGGAAGCACAGGTTATTCAGCATGCAGTATGGGCCCTTTGCTGTGCAGCAGAGGACCAAATTACACTGTGAAGGAGATGCTGCAGAGGATGCCCCTTTTCCAGCCACAGCCACCAGCAACTTCATGGCATTTTATGGGGCCCTGGATGCAGTACCCTCCCCCTTATGGTATACCATATGCATGGATGGGAAATCTCCATGCTGAAGGTGCCCCTATGTCGCAGCCACCTGCACCTCAGCCTGTATCACCTTGTGCCTGGATACTACCTTACCAGGCACAGGGTCCGCCTGCACCACCGTCACCTGCACTATCCATCATGGTGCTGCTGCCGTCACCACCAACACTACCAGCACCACAGCTATTGCTGCCTCCAGCTGAAACTTCCTGCAGCCATGAACTTGAACTGACACAAGCTCCTTTGCTCTCAGAGAGCACCGTGAGCAGTGGCAGAATTTTACTGTGCAGGAGATTTCAGTTAGAGAGGCCTAAGCCCTGCGAGCTTCCTATATCAAGAAAAAGGGGGCAGCCAAGGAATGTTGCAGCAACACTCAGCTGAGTCCCTGGGGTACCTATAGAGATCATGAGTGGATAACATCTGTCACTTGTAAGGGAGATGCCACAGAAAATCTGGGTATGATATAACTTTTGGGTTTGAGAGTAGGACAGTTCACAGGACTAGTTTAGAGCAGGCCTGCAGTGTAAAAACTCAGTCAACCTAAATATAAGGAAGATAACAATAAGCTGTGAAATTGGTAATTGCTAGAAGTGATAGGTGCCTTCTTAAGTAGAAGCCATCCCCCAGTGATGTGTCCTTTTTGGAAGCAGTCATGAATTCTTGATTGTGAGAGAATGTAGTATCGTGAGTGGATCTTGGAAATCAGGGCATGATGTTTGATGCCCTTGGCGCCATAGACCACTTGCATGTTTAGGGAGCAGAAATCCTTGTGGTTGCAATAGGCAGCCTCATCTCCTCCTGGTGCCCTTATGAGGATGTAAGTGCAATTGATAGCTCCCAAGACAGAAGGGAAATGTGCTATTTGATAGAAATCAGTTGTTATTTGGTGGTGCTCCTGTCTTCTGCAATGGTAGGGTATAAAGTGTTGCGTCTTTCTGAGCAGGGCAGCCAGGTCCTTCTCTATATATCTAAAGATGGCAGAGTGAGTGATTCTAGATGTGAAGCCTAGAAGTATCTGGAAGGTGCCAGTAGCGAAAAAGGCCAGGGCAGTAGTGCCCTTGACATGTACTTGCAAGGCATGGCCTATTAGGTGGTAGGTTGCAGGTCCTGCTCTAACAGCTGGTATACATACTGTATGGTTTCTTTGTTGAATATGAACCTGCACATGACTTCCTCCTCTGAGAGATCCAGAAACTGTGCCCTAGTCCTGTAAACTCTGTGGAAGGGGTACCTCCTCCTCCTGCTCATTTTCCTCCTCCTTTCTCTTCTCAGCCATATTGATCTGAGTACCCATGCAGCTATTTGAATCATATTCTTGAAAAGGGACTCCCAAGAATGAGTATCCTCCCTCAATAGCTGTAGGTACAACACATTCTCCTTGCCTCCTTTGTAGATCCCCTGTTCCTGTCTCATCCCTATCTATTTCTGTAAGTACCAGTCTACACCTGAATATGTTAATACATCAGGATAACCCTTTTTATCCCTGATTCAATACTTGCAAGCCAGGTGATATGTCCCTATATACCTCTCCCTGCCTCTCCTAGTAGATTCCAGTCTGTCCTTGACACATTTTCTCCCAACCCCTGACCTGCTTCTGTGTCTACTCACCCAGAGAGACCAGCCCAGCCAAGGAAAGCACATGAGTGAAAATGAAAGTTTGCATTGCCCCGCGTAAATAGGCAGTAGCAAATGTGCATGTGTGAATGCGCCTAAATGTGCCACCTCATAAGCACATGGCCCTTATAATATACATCATATGTGCCTATGCATGAGGCCCACCCTCGACATGCCCCCGACATGACTGTTTTTTATGCATGCATAGTGTCCCCATGCGCCCGGCACACATAAGCGCATATTGCAAAGCTTTCATGCATGCGGGGCTTATAAAATCTACCAGTAAATGAGGAAACTGATCCTGATAGCAGACGGGTTGTGATAATCCTCAAAGAGTATGATATGTCTCTGTTACTGTTTAATCTTGATGCTCCTAATACAAATGTCTCTTCTTTCTTTCAGGATATTTCCACAGTGTTATTCAAACATGCTGATCTCCCAGTACTTATGGGTAGTGATTTCAATCAACAACTAGATCTCATTTTGGTCCAATAATCATCCTGTCCAGGTAGATTCTCTCCTTCTTATATGGCCATACATAACATTATCCATACCCATAGACTGATTGATCTACTGAAAAAGATTTCACATTTTACTCTTTTTCACATCAATCCTATATGAGAGCTGATCACTTTTTAATTTCTATTAGCTCCTACATTTCCTTCAACTATTTCTCCAGTTGTCTTCTCTGATCATGCAGTTATCTCTGTTTCTACATTGGGATTTCCCTCCACCAGATATTCCTTGTTTGATATGTAATGTTGCCTTATTTGAGGACCCAGAATTTATTTTTCATTCACTATTGCCATTGAGGACTATTTTTCTCAAAATAAGATTCCTAACATCTCTACATAGTTATTTGTGATGCATTTCAAGTTATTATTTAGGGATTAATTATCAATTACTCAACTAAAACACAAAAAGCCCTGCCACAAGAATCTAAAGAGCTGGAGAGACAAATTATCCAATTGGAAAAAAAGCAAACTGGATCTGCTTCTAATAAATTGCTAGTAACTTTATATGGCCTCAGATACTAATATAATAAATTTTAAGTGCCCATGCAGGGAAATCAGTTTTTCTTCAAAAATCTAGGTATTATGCATAGCACAGTAAACCCACTTATTTACAAGGTCAGAAAGAATACAGGAAATTTATTGCCTTAAAATTTGGTTCAGGTCATATGGTAACTCAATGACCTGATATACTTAATGCCTTTTGTGAATACTATATGCCTTATATTCTCACAAAGACCCCTCTCTTTTCTGTAAGTTTCTATCTGTCCCAACCTATCCAAACTTGTCTCAGAAGGATGCTAAATTCCTAGATTCGCTGTTCACCCTATTGGAAATTGTGTGTGTCTACTCATACCTTCATTGTAGTAAAGCCCCAGGAATGGATGGCTATACGGTGGAATTTTACAAAGCTTTCTCTACTCAACTGCTGCCTAAACTTCAATCACTCTATGTAGCTATGCTGGGAACTGGTATGGTAACCAGTCAATTTAATGGAGCAAAAATAGTTCTGTTTCCCAAATTGAACAGGGATCCATTGCAGGTGACAAATTATAGACCCATTTCATTATTGTATGTTGACTATAAAATTCTTGCTAAAGTATTGACATAGATTAGAACAGTTTTGTAGCAAGCTCATTTACCCTGCACAGTCTGTATGTTAGAAATGCTGGCCGCGGCACCCTGCGGCCAGGTGTCATGGCCGCCGGCCACGGCAGGCCACAACCGAGGTCGGGCCGGCAGCCACGACAATAAATTAACTCACCGGGAGTATCGGGGGCTCCTGCAGTGGCAGGCAGCCCTCTGTCTTAACTTCTTCACGGCTCCTGCCGCTGCTCTATCGACCGCATGGGTTCAGCAGTCTGGCTCCTCCCCCTCAGCCTCCTAGGAGTAGCGCACACGGCTGAAGTGAGAATTTAAAGGAGCCATGACAGGAAATTGTCATGGCCCCCGGGGACTCCTCATTCTAGTTCCGGTATATAAGGCAAGGTCTGATACTCAGACCTTGCCTTGGTATTGAGGCTCTGTGCTTGGTTCCTGTGTTGGTGTTCCAGATCCACTCTTTGCTCTGCTTCTGCTCTTCTCCTCGTTGGAATGATTCTTTGGCTCCTGACCCTCGGACCGGTGGTGGTGATCTTCTGGTATCGACTTGGACTGGCTCTGGACCCTTCTCCTTCTTTGCTCCTGGATTGGCTTTGGACCATTCTCCTGTCTGCTCCTGGACCAGCTCTCGACCTCTCTCTGGACTTCGACCCTTGGACTGGATTGGGACTATCTTTCAACGTGTACACCCGGACTGATCACGACCTGCTAGAGGCGCCAGCTGTCTGGAACCCATGACCTGCAGGAGGCACCTGCATCCAGACCATCTTCATTCTTCAGGGAGTCTCCTAAGTCCCAGCGGCCATGTCCCTACGGGCTCCTCCTGGGGGGATCACGAGCTTCCAGGGTGAAGCCTTTATCTCAACATCTTCAACAGGCCTTGCCATCCGACAGTAGAGACTGACGAGGGTTAACTTCCTTCTCGGCAGCGCTGACTCTACCTCGGAACAGGGGTCTACTCTCCAATTCATAACACTGTATTTGTGAAAGGTAGATATATTATGGATTATGCCTGCCTTTCTGAAAATACTTAATCTCACAATGCCAGTGGTAGCTGTACTCTTAGATGCCAAAGACTTTTGACCATGTTGAATGGGATTACCTGTTTGAAGTATTGAAGTGGTATGGCTATGAGCAACAATTTATATTATTTTATATAACTTTATATTTTATATATTATTTATATTATTTTATATTATTGTCCTCCAAACAATTCTATTTTCAAAAATTGATTACTGCAACTCTCTGCTAATTGGCCTTCCAACTATCACCACCAAACCACTACAAATGTTGTAGATCTCGGCTGCCAGGATTCTAACCAACACTAGTAGAGGAGAACACATCACACCTATACTAAAAAAACCTACACTGGCTCCCTATCAAATCCAGAATCATATTCAAAGTACTAACCATAACCCACAAGACCATTCATTCCCAAACTTCGCTAGATCTAAGCTGCCCACTTCGTCCTCACGCATCATCAAGACCAATCAGAACCAGCTACTTAGGCACCTTATATGCACCTCCAGCCAAGTCATTGCTCAAGAAACGTGCATTCTTGACTGCCAGCCCCTTTCACTGGAATGCCCTCCCCACTGACCTTCGTCTTGAAACTTGTAGTTGAACATTCAAAAAGAAGCTCAAAACTTGGCTTTTCACAAAAGCCTTCACTTAAAGATCTCTCTCCGAGCCATGACTCAGGGGTAGACTTATTCTCGCATTTCATAATCCCTTACACTAGATGTCTGATGCCGTAACTATTTCATCTTATAACTTTGCCTCATAATTCCACCTGTTAGATGTACATTATGCTTCACTCATGCTTATTAAGTCAGATGTAAACCCAACTTTTTGTTGACTGTTATTTGTAATTATTTGCAATTATGGGTACTTATTTATAATGATTTATAATAATTTAATCCTTGTTCTCTGCTTTATCTATAAGTTCTAAGTTCTTATGAAGTATCCCTGTTATTTGTACCCACTTGTTTGATGTAATTTCCAACTTTGGTTCTATGTAAACCGACGCGGTATGTACTAGTACATGAACATCGGTATATAAAAGCCTTTAAAATAAATATTATGTATTGGTACAGTATACCATTCTCCTCTTTCTAGTTTGTATCAGTGCCTTGTCTGATTGTATTCCTTTGCAGAGAGGTACATGACATGATATCTGTCTCTCCCTACTTCTTTAATCTTTCCATAGATACAGTCATTGCATCAAGATCCCCTGGTACAAGGCATTACATTTAAGAAAGCTTGAATATAAGTTTTTGGCATATGCCCATGATAATCTACTCTATATCTCTCAACCCACTACTGTTTTATCTCACATTATATGCCACATTTCATTCTTTTCTCTGATTTCTGGATATCCTATCAATTAGTGTAATTAAAAAATGCCTCTTAATTTCTGTCCTAGCACTCTGCCTTCCTCTTTTCCTGGATTTCGTTGGATATCAGAGGGTTTGCAATCATTTTTATGGCTCTATAAATTTGACTGTATCTAAAGCAAAAGAACAAATACTTGAAATGCTGTCTGATGCTTCTGCAGATTGATCCCCACTCCACCTCTTTTGGTGGGTCTGACTAGACATGATTAAAATGGTCATAGCCCCCTATATTATTTTTATACTTAGTATGCTCCCAATTATTTTGATCACTAATTTTACTTCTGCTTAGATTTACTTCCAGTTCTTATAGAACAATAAAACCTCTTGCATTGCCTTGCATAAATTAAAATTCTGTTGTGTTCCGCGGCCGTGGCGCCCCACGACCGCGGTCCCCTACCTTATCCATGGCGTTCCATAGCTGCGGGAGCCTCGGGGAAGGGCTCTGATTCGGGCCGTCGTGCTCGCGCAGCATCCGGTGCTGCTCGCTGCAGGGGGAGCCGTCCTGCTCCCCCCTCGCGGTGTCCAGCGGCATCTCTCCTCCACAGGGAAAATCCAATATGGCCGCCACCATCCTTAGGCGTGATGCCGCGCCTCCTCCACAGATTTAAAGGGACCTAATCCCTTTAAATGGTTTCGTCTGTTCTCTATCAGCCAGAGCAGGGGAAGTATAAAAGGCAGCTTCCTCTGCTCATCCAGTGACTTGGCAACGTTCTACAGCGCTGTCTAGTCTGCTTGCTTCGGTCAGTTCCTTGAGCTTTGAATCTTGTTCCTGCTTCATCTTGACGTTCCCGGTTCCTGACTTTGGATTGGCCTACGGTGATTCTCTGGTGTATGACTTCAGATTGGCAAGCGGTGATCCTTCAGTGTGTGACCTCGGACTGGTGAGCGACAACCCTCTGGCACTCGACCTAGGACTCCTTCCAGACTACCGTCTCCAAGGGCCCGTCTAAGTCCCAGCGGCCCGGGTCCCTACGGGCTCCTCTTGGGGGGACCGCGGGCTTCCAGGGCGAAGCTCCAGTCAGCCCTTGCACTGTCACCCTGACCTCTCAAAGGTCAGCCTAAGTCCCAGTGGTCTCGGTCCCTATGGGCTCCTCCTGGGAGGACCACAAACTTCCAGTAGTGAAGACGCAGCTCCTCTTCTCGTCTCTTCATCCGCCTCCGCAGTCGCATCAGTCTCTAGTGCCCAGGGTCAGCCGGTCCCGTCTCCTGCTCTGCCTCGCCACCAGACGAGAGAACCTACGGATCCTCCGAAAGGTATACCATACTCCTGTCAGCCAAGGGTTCTCAAGCCTGAGCATAACAAATTCCTCAGGAATTTCCCTGATTTGTATCTATATCATACTGCTTATATTTTACAATGGGGGTATCATGGCTAGCAGGAAAGCAAGAAATAGACTGCCACCCATTTTCAATGGATTTGGAAAGTGACATGGAACGACCATTGCCTCAATGGTCTCAGAGGCAGGTAGTATATTTAATCTGTATTCCCTTCCCATTATTAAGTCCATTCATCAAGCTTTTAAACTTTTGGAGCAGTCTATTGTGAATCTTTCCACATCAAGGATTAAGTCATCCTTTACTCCTTAATGGGTGAATTTGGCTTTCTTGTAATTGGCCTTCTTGGACAAAGCAAGCATATGGTCCTTGGATAAATTACTACTGGATTAAAAATTCCTATCATTTGCTCTGTTAATGGAAGCTTACAAACTGCTTTCAATGGCTGCAACTAAATTCATGTATTCATGTAACTCATGAGAATTTGGATTCTTATTCCAGATGACTTTAGGCATTTACACTCTTGCTCTCTCTGTCCTTCCATGGCGATGCTGCCTCTTGCATATAGAAACATTGCAAAACTGTTTAATTTCACCATTGTCTTGGCTTGGAAGATATTTTGTCTAATGAGCTCTCTCTACCTTGGAACCACTATTGGAGCATCACATTGCGACCATCTCTATCTTCTCAGTTAACCCAGTCCTTATTTTTTCTAATGCATCGAGTGGTTTGGACTCTTTGGACACTCCATATAGCAGAATTTTCATCTTCCACAATTGCTAGTCATGTGGGGATCCCAAGGCCATGGTCTCCTATCTTCTATATTACTGTCTTCCTACTTGATTATTTTGGTAGGGTGTTTGAGTTTCGCAAATGCTTATCCTGTCTAGTCCATTTTTCTATTCTATAGTAGTTTTGAAATTTCTTGCCATCCACCTGAAACTCCCTTACTCCCAAGCAAAATTGCTAGATTTTTTACTTTCAATTGCCACTTAAATGATAATAAGTAACTAGAAAAACATGTCACATTTAAATTTTAATTTTTGGTGGAATTCTGTATGTTTATAAGTATGAAAAGGTAGTAACAGTCTGCTACTGCAGGGTTACCAGTTGGGTGGCAATGTGATGGTCAGTAAACCACATTTTTTTTTAATCCTGATGTTTATTAATTCTAACTTTATTTTCTCTCTGTGATTCTAGAGCACTCCTATTTCAGGTTTTTGGATATTTCTGCTTTTATATTTGCAATTACTTACATGCATCTACTTATTACTGATTATCCCTTGTATGCTGTTTTGCCAAATATTGTTTTATATTTTATTCTGGTTGTTTAGCCTTCTTGTTATATAATGCTGAATGTAACCTGTTCTTGTTTTTTCAATGTATGCTTTCCTATTCAATAAAAAGATTTGAACTGAAAAAGATATTGTGCTCAGCAACATAATATGGTTAACATTTTCTTTATAAAACAAATCTCATAAATTACTAGGAAAGTCACACAGAAGGGAGTGTTGTTGCCACCCTTAGTGGCATTTTGATCTCTCATGCTGCCATCAAGGGTTTATACAATTGCTGTTGGTGCCATCTTTTGAAGTCTTGGGATGTCCTTCCCCCTTTTGCTGCTTCTTTGCTCCTCTGATGTCCTGGGGAACACATGCCACTGCTGATCTCCCTTTGCCCCTTTATGGAGTCTTAGGCTATTCATGCCATTTTTTGTGCACAATGTTGACACAGACTTGATGTGTTGGCATGCTTTCAGCCATATGATGATATCTTCTCACACATTTCATTACAATTGATGAGAAAACACCAATTCTGGAGCCTAAAATTTAATAGCAAACAAATCAACAAATGCATTATTTATTTTCCTTTTGAAACTAATGAAATGAATTGAAAGCCCATGAAATGATTGAATGAACAAACCAGAACACATGTTTTGCTTTGCACATCCCTAGAGGATGGCCCCTGAGGGCAAATGCCAGTGGCATCACTCACACTATCTGTTCTACCTTGCTGTTCCTGGAGATTGATTTCATCATTGTCGCTATCATCTCACTCCCATATCACATCACTTGAAGCAGAGATGCTACTGAATAAATATCCCAAATTCTCTTTGGCTACTAGTTTTTCAATATCTTCTGATTCATAGAATCACAGACAAGATTCTTCCTCAGAATCAGTTGGTGAAAATACGTTCTTCAATGCCTCAGAAGCATGAACCAAAGAGAAGCAAGCTTCTGGTTTGGGGCATTGCTCCATTATCCCTGCCCTGCCATTGTCAGTCTTGAAATGCTCTCCTAGCTTTTCTTTTTTTTTAATTTTCTTTTAATTGGATTTTTAGAAATAGAACACAATGTTCTAAGAAAAATCTGACAAAATATTTGTGATTCAAACCTTAATAGAAATACTTTCCACTTCAGTAAACTTATCTAAATATTATAAGAAATAAAGGAAGACCAATATGTTTAAGAAGCAGTCATAAAAGGAAAATATATCAACTTAGTATAATACTGAATAGTTAACCCATGTATATTATTTCATTTCCAAACTCTGCGTGGATCAAGCTTAGGAATGGGAGTCCAGATATGCACATAATTGATCTGGATCTGTAAAAATATACTTAGAATTCTGAAAAGTAATAATGCATTTACACAGAAAGCGTAATATAAATCTAGCCCCCCTAGATACGGCTTCATTTCTCATAGCAATACATTTTTTCCTCCTTTCTTGTGTGCCTCTTGCAATGTCCAGAAATATCCAAACCTGGTGATCATGCCCATAGAAATTCTGTAATTGATTGTGAAAGTACATTCTTAAAAGTGAATCTCTTTCAGAGGCAAATGCAAATTGGATCAGTAATGTAGCTCTTTCTTCAATAATCATCTCAAGGGACTTCTCTAAAATTGATGTTAAATCCTCAGAGGCATCTGGTATATGATCTTGCATCTGATAAATTCCTCCCCTATATGGGGACAGGTAATATATTTTTGAAATTACAGGAATTGCCTGTTCAGGAAATTTTAGAATGTTCAGCATGTAACTTTTAAACAAATCTCGCTAGGGAGATCAGTCTTATGTTAGGAAAATTTAGTATTCTCAAATTAGGCCTTCTTAACTGATTCTCCATATTCTCCATTTTGCTAAGTAGATATTTTCTGATCTTATGAGATTGCCTTGGACCGTCTCAACTCCCACTATTTTTTGCTCAATTTCTTTCACAGATTTTTCCAGCTTTTTAACTTTATTATCCAAGCTCTCCAACCTTCATTGTAGCTGTTAATACACTTATAGATTTATCCACTGAATATAGAACATTCCAGATTTCATCTAACATGATTTTTTTGGGGCCGAATCAAAGGAGAATTACAGATAACTCTTATATCACAGTCTCCTTTTCTTACCTCCACTGAATTGCCTCCTCCATCTTCATGATGCTGTGCCTCCATAATTGGGCCCTTGGAGCCTGAAAATCAGGGCTCTCCGAAGACATCAGTATCCCACCAGCTCTTCTCTGGACACCAAAATTTAAAGAGGCAGATTGTCTCTCCAAGGCAGATTGTCTCTCCAATCCCACCTTTTCTTTCTGCTCCAAAACAAGATGGAGAGGAACAGGTGGCAGTGGCACATAGTAGGGATGTGAATCGTTTTAGGACGATTAAAATTATCGTCCGATAATTTTAATATCGTCTTAAACCGTTATGGAACACAATACAATACAGATTCTAACGATTTATCGTTATAAATCGTTAGAATCGTGAGCCGGCACACTAAAACCCCCTAAAACCCACCCCCGACCCTTTAAATTAAATCCCCCACCCTCCCGAACCCCCCCCCAAATAACTTAAATAACCTGCGGGTCCAGCGGCGGTCCGGAACGGCAGCGGTCCGGAACGGGCTCCTGCTCCTGCATCTTGTCGTCTTCGGCCGGCGCCATTTTCCAAAATGGCGCCGAAAAATGGCGGCGGCCATAGACGAAAAAGATTGGACGGCAGGAGGTCCTTCCGGACCCCCGCTGGACTTTTGGCAAGTCTCGTGGGGGTCAGGAGGCCCCCCACAAGCTGGCCAAAAGTTCCTGGAGGTCCAGCGGGGGTCAGGGAGCGATTTCCCCGCCGCGAATCGTTTTCGTACGGAAAATGGCGCCGGCCATACGCGTATGGCCGGCGCCATTTTCCGTACGGAAAATGGCGCCGGCAGGAGATCGACTGCAGGAGGTCGTTCAGCGAGGGTTCCGGCGCCTCGCTGAACGACCTCCTGCAGTCGATCTCCTGCCGGCGCCATTTTCCGTACGAAAACGATTCGCGGCGGGAAATCGCTCCCTGACCCCCGCTGGACCTCCAGGAACTTTTGGCCAGCTTGTGGGGGGCCTCCTGACCCCCACGAGACTTGCCAAAAGTCCAGCGGGGGTCCAGAAGGACCTCCTGCCGTCCAATCTTTTTCGTCTATGGCCGCCGCCATTTTTCGGCGCCATTTTGGAAAATGGCGCCGGCCGAAGACGACAAGATGCAGGAGCAGGAGCCCGTTCCGGACCGCTGCCGTTCCGGACCGCCGCTGGACCCGCAGGTTATTTAAGTTATTTGGGGGGGGGGTTCGGGAGGGTGGGGGATTTAATTTAAAGGGTCGGGGGTGGGTTTTAGGGGGTTTTAATGTGCCGGTTTTTCGATTTTTCGATTTTTCGATTTTTTAACGATTTTTCACGATATTTTACCCCCCCAAACGGCAACAATACGATTCCCTCCCCCTCCCAGCTGAAATCGATCGTTAAGACGATCGAGGACACGATTCACATCCCTAGCACATAGTCTCCAAATTTCAATTTATTCTATTTTGAGGGGCCTTCCTCTCCTGCCATTCTTGATGTAAAAAAGTCTCTCTTGAATTTAGGTGCAATACTACCTTTTATATTGTCACCCCTGTCAACATTCCCTCTTCTCCTTTTCCTGACATGATGGAATTTATTGAAGTGCATTGGCTACTAGGAGATTGGCTATCACAAAGGAATTGATTTATTGACACAATAACTGTATCCCCACTGAAAGTACCACTTCCTGTATGGAGAACTGGCTGTCATGCATAAATACATAGCCACATATACAGTGTTCTCTGTGTGTGCTATTGCTTTGCTGACTCACTCCACACACAACAAAACTGTTAAACACTAGCAAATAAAACACTTGGCAGTCTGGTAAGACTGTTCTTTTCACTCTCTGAGTTTGCACTGCTCATCTCACTGTTGTCCAGACAGACAGAGACAAAAAATCATTAGCACTGCTGCAACTTCAGTCTCCACACTGTATCCCATTCTGACTTTCCCCAGTGAAGAGAAAAATCAAAATCAGCAACAGTGTACTGTCTCTTTTTTGGCACAGTACATGAGATCACTGTATCACAGAGATGATTAGAAGCAGCCCTTTACCAGTACCAAATCCAAACGTTAAGCTTTTTTTTTTAATCCAAGAAAGCTTCTACTAGTACATCTTTCTCTGTGAAGAGCTAGAGAGGAAATATAGACTACTTCTTGCATATGTTCAGATTTTACAGTAGGAGGTCATCAGTGTCATAAGTGTCATCAGTGTCACTTATTCCAGAGAATATGATTTGTCCTCTAGTATGTCTCTTTGCCAACTTGTCCTGCCTCACCCCTGATAAGGTGGTGAGGTCACACAGACCTTAGCTGGAAGTTAAATTACATGCATTGGTTTATTTACATAGAGCAGAACCATAGATATCAATGGGCTATAAAAATGAGAGGGAGACATAAACTGAGATGATTTATTTTTCATTTGTGGGATGCCTTAATTTGTTTTGGGGTTTCATAAATGAAACAAATATGGGCTCATTTTTTATATTTTGACTATTTGTTTCAAATGAATAAACATCCCTATTATCCTGCTAAATGCTAACTTTTGAACATTTTGGGCACTTATCTGGCTAAACTTTATCTGATAACTCATTATATAGCTAAAATTTAGCTGGATAATGTAGGGGTATTCGGGGGGGGGGGGGGGTGGAGGCATTTCGGGGAGGTGTTAGCTTAGCCAGATAAGTTACCCAATTAACTCTGATATTGGGAGTTAACTGGATGACATATCCAGCTAATTCTGGTCATGCTGTAGAGCAGTTACAAAGTTTGCCAGATAAACTTATTTTTAAGATAGTCATCTATATTCAGTAGTGCAGCTGAACTATTGAATAACGCTCCAAAATTAAGCTAAGGTTTATTTGGCTAACTTTTCAATCTGGCCAGTGATTGAATGTAGTCCTCAAAGTGTCTTATAGTTTATCCTATTTCTACCAGGTCTTTGAGATGATTATTATGCTTTTAACTTAATTTAGAGCCATACAGACCAAAACTCTGATCTTATTTTTTAGGCTTATAGCATTTGCTTGCAGGTAAATACATCTTTGCTTTTCATTCCTATTCACAACTTGCTTATTATCAGCAATTGATTCAGTTAGTTTGGAATACTTGGTATTTAGTTGCTCTTATGTCATAACCACCTAAGTTACCTCACTTTTATTATATTTTCACCATCAAAATGCTGTAAATTTCCTAGTTTAGCCACATCCTTTAGAGATACTTCACTCTGAACTTTGTGCTCCTTAGCAACTGTAAGATTTCCCCCAATATCTACTTTAAAAATAGCTCTATCTCCTTTGTAGATGGTAGCAGCAATATTTTATTAAGACAGAGTTCATTCCATTATTTATTTAGTTAGTTAGTTAGGGCCTCATTTTCCAAGCACTTTACCGCGTGCAATAAATTCGCAAATCGCATTAACAGCTGTTAACGCGATTTGCGAATTAGTCATTTGGTATTCAGGGGGCGGAGCATATGTAAAGCGGGAACCTGTGTATCGTGTGCGGCGAAACAGCCGCAGTGTTAGCGCGGCTGCTAACTACAACTCCAACCTCGCGTTATGGACTGCGTTACAGGCCTGAAAAGGATTACCGCCATGAGAGAGAGAGAGAGAGAGAGAGAGAGAGAGAGAGAGAGAGAGAGAGAGAGAGAGAGAGAGAGAGAGAGAGAGAGAGAGAGAGAGAGAGAGAGAGAGAGACTTACTATAGTGCCTATGCCCTACATAGGTATTTTAACCCCTATAGGAGGGCCACCTACTAACTCGGGGTGGGGATTAGGTATGAGCGTCGGGGGTTGGGGGCCACTTTCGCATTCCACATGAGACCTACGGACTGAACAGTGGTCTCTAGTGCAGATTTGCTGGCCGTCGGAGTGAGGACGCTCACTCCAAGCGGAGATTTGGCCAACATTCTCTCCACCTAGCATGTTGTTGCCCAGGTAGAGTGTCCATCAAGCTAGGGAGAGAGAACGTTGCCCAAACCACTTCTTGGAGTGAGCGTCCTCACTCCGACAGCCAGCAAATCTGCACTAGAGACCACTGTTCTGTCCGTAGGTCTCATGTGGAATGCGAAAGTGGCCCCCAACCCCCGACGCTCATACCTAATCCCCACCCCGAGTTAGTAGGTGGCCCTCTTATAGGGGTTAAAATACCTATGTAGGGCATAGGCACTATAGTAAGTCTCTCTCTCTCTCTCTCTCTCTCTCTCTCTCTCTCTCTCTCTCTCTCTCTCTCTCTCTCTCTCTCTCTCTCTCTCTCTCTCTCTCTCTCTCTCTCTCTCTCTCTCTCTCTATTGAAATATCATGCACTGCGATAAAAGAAACTGGCAATTATTGTGCACTGTGATAAAAGACTGAAAGAATCATCATGCAGTGGGAAAACATTGCATGCAGTGCTAATGTAATGGTGAAAACATCGCCGCACATGATGTTTCCCCACTGCATGAAAGAAGCCTCATTTGCAGATTACAGAGAACATTAAATTAGCAACAATCTAGCAATTATAGAATGGTACATATCGGATAAAAATTAAAACTATAAACTAATTAATCCATTAGAATAGGATCTCCCTTCCCAAAAAGTTCTCTAGTTCCTATCAAATCGTATCTTTCCAAGATTGTATTATTTAGGGATGTGGATCTGTTTTACCTGAACAGGAAAAATATGACAATGAGTAGGGATGTACAATCATTTGAAACAATATAGGAAATATCAATAACATTTCTATTTAATTTCATTATTTTTTCAAAATATAATGCAATAAAAAACAATAATATATTGTTGATTTTACTTTTGTTTTTGGAAAAAAAAGCTGCAAAAAATGAAAAAAAAAAGCACTCCCCCAACCCAAGGGCTCCTTGAGGATAACCTGAGTCCTCCCTGGGGCCAACTTGTGACTTCACTGGGGCCTCCCCTTGGCTAACCTGAGGCCTCTTTGAGACCACTTTTGGGTTTTCCTGGGCCCAACCTAAAGCTTCCCCATGTACTCCCCTGGGCTAATCCAAAGCTTCCCCAGGGCTGACCACAGACTTCCCCAGGGCCTCCTCTGAGCCAACATGAGGCTTCCCCTGGCGCATCTCCTGGATATCTCAAGGGTTCCCCAGAGCCTCCACAGGGCTGGCCTGAGGCTTTCATGGGGGCATCCTCGGGGGCCTCCCAGTGCTAACCCAGAGTTTTACTAGGGGTACACAACCCCTCCCTGGGTTTGCACAAAAACAAAATGCCAGCTGCTTGCCCCCCAAAAAAGTGTCCTGAGGCCTCCAAATCCCCATTAAAAAATGGTATTAGGGCCCACAGCCCTCCCAATCTGCCTCCCATTAAGGTACTGGGGGCACGAACTATCCCAGCCCCCACTTATCCCACCTGTCGAGAGCCTCTTTAATAAAGGAGCAGACGGGATGACTCTTGCTTCCTGTCCCTGGTTCATTTCCATTCAAATTGCATCGGTCTGCCTTGACACTGGTTCCAAAGTGACTTCAAAATGGCTCGGTCTCAGGGTGGGTTGGTGCCAATTTCCTGAATGGATGGGAATTGTTTGTTATTATTTTTGTTTAAAATATTTATTTCATTTTAGCAAAGGAACAGAAATGAAATAAATGGTAAATAAAATGATACCTGGAGAAGAACTCAAAACTAAAAAAAAAAAAAAAGAAACTTTGGAGGCTGTGCACCACTACAAATGAGTAGATTTTCAGGTCAATTTGTTGGAACTGAACTGAAACACTTATCCATTTGAAAATATCCAAGCGTTCTTTGACTATTTTTTGTTTGTCATATAGTGCATGCTATTAGCAAATAGCACTCACTATTTGAAAACTAAAATATGCCCCCTCCCCCAGGTCCCCATGTTTCCTATAGCACCCTCTTATCCTTTCCTTGGGTCTGTCTGAAATAGAAAGAAGCAGAAGAGATCCCATGTTGCTCCTGCCTGCTGGCTTCCAGTTCCGAAATGGTATCTGTCTGCTCTGAGACAGGAACCATTTTGCTTTACATCAGAAATACTGCCAAAAGCTTTATGGCCATATGCTTAACTGCCACAAAAAAGAAAAAAAAAATGATGTTGGTCTCAGGGCCTGCTGACTAGGTATGTGAATCATTTTTTTTGACAAAAGGAAATATCATACGATATTTCCTAATTCATCATGTATTGGGAAACTGATAAAACGATTGCACTTTCCCCATATTTTTGTAAAAAAATGTTTTTTGGCTTAGTGCGCGCTAACTCCCAAAGATGAATTTTCACGAAAAAAAAAAAATGCCGATCTGTGGGAATACGAGATTTTCATGCGGCCACACGAAAGCAAAAACGGAAAAGATCTGGCTTACGATTCACATCTCTACTGCTGACACCATTATGGAAGCAGGATCTAGCAGTTCCTGCCTCTTTCTCCTTTGGAGACTCCTGTGGAAGGGTGTGTGTGCACCAGCAGGACAGGTATAGGGTGTTTATTTTGTTCACTGTATTTCAGTTCAGGAAATGAAAAAGATGAAAACAAACATTAAACAAGCTGAAATCCATTAAAAAAAATGAAATGGATATCCCTAGCACTATTCATTTTTCAAATACCATCATTAAACAGCAGTGTTATGTATTTGCTACAGATTTTAAGTTAGTTACAATTAGGATTTTGAGTTGATGAAGATTAATACATGCATATAACTTCAACTATTTCTTAATGTTATAAATGGAGCTCCGGTTAAAAAGGCATTTCAACTTTTACCAACTCAAAATGTCAGCAAAGTTTAAATGTTCCCTGAGGATGCATACCAAAACGTTGTATTATAAATCCTCGAAAGGAGAAAATCATTTTTCTACATTTTTCTCTGGGATGCCAGGGTTTTCTTGCAGGTGATAAACACCCATCAACCCCTAAACTCCTGCAGAAGCTATCAGAGAGCTGCAGCCTTTTTATCCTGTGCAGAATCTTAGAGGCCTGCTTGGCAGATGACAGAAGTTCTCTTGGTGTGTGCCTAGTTCTAAATGTAAGACAAAATAATGTTTGCTCTAAAAATTTTATTTTTCAATTTTATTTTAATATTTACATTTTGAAAGCTTTCCATATAATTACCAAGAAACTTTAACCATGAAGTCAAGAAAACGAAAGAATGAATATATTAAAATAAACAAACGCTGTTCCCAATAGCCACAATTAAAAGATAAAGGAGAAAAACAAAAGAAGAATAACATTCAAATCTTAATTCAACTCCATCAAATGAGGATGAACAAGTGAAAAAGGGAACATTTTAAAACACATAAAAAAAGGTCTCATAGCAGTTTTCCGAAAACAAGACGGAAGAAGAAATGCAATATTGCGATTGTGAATGTCACATAAATAGTTAACGCCTACCCACCATTTAATGTGATCTGATCAACACAGGTATAGGGTATTCCTTGTTACTTATTACAGTTGACAAGGAATTTCAGAAAAATCCAAACCCAAAACAGTGTTTCATATCTAGGAAAACCTTTTAAAACTGCATATTCCTTTTAAGGTCAGAGTAAATTCTTATCTTTTACCTATAGAATAAAAAATACTTTATGTAGAATAAAAAATACTTTTAAGGTTCACTCTCTTATTGGTTTCAAGAATAAATGTGGCAATAGGGATGTGAGTAGAAAAAACATTTAGTTTAGCTATTCAATTCAGTTTGTTTCTCTTGGTGATTCATTTAATTTGGTTCAGGCCCTAAATTATTTATTTAAGTCATTCACTCCTTTATGCATTCTATTTTGTCTCTAAAACTGGGGTTTTCTATCCATGATTCATGGCATTTATAGCAGGTATCAGCAGCAGAGGAAAAAGTACTGCAAGACAGCAATGGTGGGGCAAAGTGGCAACAAGAGTGGAACAAACAGCCCAACACATCATGGAAGGGGCAAATCAGCACAAACTGTTATGGAGTCTCAATTTAGTGGACCCTTGGGCCGACCTGCAAGAGACTGGGAAAGGTATTCAATGTCTCTGGTACACCGCAGGCCGGGAGGCAGATGTTTAGGACGTAGAGGTGCTTTTCACCCTGGAAGCTGGTGCTCCCCCGGGAGGGGCCCGTAGGAACCCAGCCACTGGGACTTAGGTGAGGTTCACCCTTGGAAGCCGAAGCCCCCCCGGAAGGAGCCCGTAGGAGCCCGGCCGCTGGGACTTAAGCGAGTTGATGATCTAGAGACTGGAGCGGGCAGGCTGATGAGCAGGACTGGGAACTGGAACCAGACTAGAACAGTCAACAAGAACTGTAGCAAGGCTCGGGTACTGGAACCAGGCAGGAACTGTAGCAAGGACTCGGGAACTGGAACCAAGCAGGAACCATAGCAGGATTCGGGTAGTGGAACCAGGCAGGAACTGTAGCAAGGCTCGGGTACTGGATCCAGGCAGGAACTGTAGCAAGGCTCGGGTACTGGATCCAGGCAGGAACTGTAGCAGGACTCGGGTACTGGAACCAGGCAGGAACTATAGCAGGACTCGGGTACTGGATCCAGGCAGGAACTGTAGCAGGACTCGGATACTGGATCCAGGCAGGAACTGTAGCAAGGCTCGGGTACTGGATCCAGGCAGGAACTGTAGCAGGACTCGGGTACTGGAACCAGGCAGGAACTGTAGCAGGACTCGGGTACTGGATCCAGGCAGGAACTGTAGCAAGGACTCGGGAACTGGAACCAAGCAGGAACTATAGCAGGATTCGGGTACTGGAACCAGGCTGGGACCATAGCTGGCAAGCAGGATCCAAGCAGGTACTGTAGCAGGCAAGCAGGAATGGAACAAGTACCAAAGGTCACTCACTCCGGGGCACGGGGCAACAGGGAACCAGATGGTAAGCCCGTTGCAAGGCAAAGTCAGAATGAAGTTGAAGTCCTTTTATAGGGTTGCAGACCGGTGACTCCCTGGGAGGGGTTTGGCAGGCCCATACCTAGCTGGCCCTATAACTACGGAGAAGTGCTGCGGGCCGGCCCCTAGGGAGAAGGGCGTGGCTCAAACCAGGAAATTCATGTAAACACAAGCAGCCTCGGGCAGGCCCCAAGGACAACGAGGCCTCCCAGGCCCTGGAGCAAATCCTGGATAGTTCGCAGGCGAGACCCTGGTTCCAGAGCGGCCTCCAAGTAGAGGTAAGGAGCCTCCCGTAGCACCGCTACAGGAGGGTTCATAAGACAAACAATGGTATGAATATCCCAAGGTACAGTGAGGGGGCAAAGCAGCACCAACAGTGGTGAGAACACCCAAAAGATGGGCAAAGAGCAATAACAACCGTGGCAAGAATACACCAAGGCACCAAAAGAGAATCAAAGCAGCATGAAGGGCTGGTTTTATTTAGTACAGAGACTGGTTTTATATGTTTTCATCTCAATTTTATGCTCTTTTTTTAGTCTTTGTGTTATTTGTCTATTTATTTCATTGTGTTATAGGAATGTATTGTCTATGTCTTAATTATGTTGTATCTAATGATTGTATACCTGTTTTCAATGTATGTAAACTGCTTTTATTTTATAATGAAAAAGCAATATATTAAATGCAATAAAACTAAACTAAACAAGGCATGAATGAGATTGTCAGAGCAGCACCTGCAGTGGTATTAACTCCCCAGGGCACCATGGAGAGTCAAAGTAGCAAATATAGTGGCATGAACACCCCCAAGGTACCAAAAGAGAGGCAAAGGACACCCCCCACAGGATAAAGTTAATTTTATGGCAGGAAGCAAAGTGGCATTAACATCACAAGGCATCACGAGAGGGGCAAATGACACAAACAACAGTGGTATGCACATCCAAAGATACCAAAAGGGGAGAAAAATAGCACAAACAGTGACAAGAATAGCCTAAGGAATCAAAAGAGGGGCAAAGAAAACCAACAACAGTGGCATGAACAACCCAAAACATAAAAAGTGAAGTAAAGCAGCACCAACAGTAGCCAAAACATTCCAAAATAACAAAAGAGGAGCAAAGTAGTACCAATAGTGACATGACCTGCCCCCCCTCCCCCCCGTCATGATGAAAGGGCAAAGGAGATCCAACAGTGACAAGAACATCTCAAGGCACTAAAAAAAGTGCAAAGGGGGCACCAACAGTGATAAAAACAGCCCAAAGCACCAAGAGGAGAAAAGCAACTCTGACAGTGGCATCAACACTCCAAGGCATCAAAACAGGAGCAAAACCCAGAGGCACCTAATAAGGAATAAAGCAGTAGAAACAGTGGCATGAACACACCCAAGGGACCAGGAAAGGTATAGCAATTGCATTAAGCACTGGATTGGCACAGCAAAACCAATAGTCAGTAAATATCAGAGTTTGAAAAGAACTTTCAAGGCTTCAGGAGCAGAGGCAAAAACACCCAAAGGCACCAAGAAAGATGCAAGCAGCAGAAGCACTGATGTTAGAACCCTAACCCATAGGTGCAGAGCAATGCAACAAGAAGAGCAACATGAGCAGACCGAGCTACCACAGGAGGAGCAAAGCAGCATCAACAGTGGAATGAACACCCCAAGGTAGAGTGAAGGGCAAAAATATCAACAAAGGCATGAACAAGGCTTCAAGAGGTATGACAGCAAGCTAGGGTTATTTTGGGCTACAATGCATCCAATAGTGCATACACACAGCAAAAGTGACTTTTGTATAATAAAATGCACAACTGACCACACTCCAACACACAGAATGCTAGGTAAGTTAGTAAGCATTACGGCAACAGCACTCCATAGCATAGAATAAGGAATAAGGCAGTAAGCACAATGACACTACTAGATCCAGGCTGTATGACTTAAAATCATACTATGCTTCCTCATAAGCTTTTTTGGGGCATCTAAATTAAACACCTGAAAATAAAACAAATTGTTAATTATTAGGGTTATTTTGTTTTGTTGCAAACAAAATAAACTTTTTCATCATGTTTTTAATTTCATTTTCAAACAAATGCACATCCCTACTATCTAGCAGCCCATTGCCACTATTTATGCCTATCACATCTTTGAAAACCCTCCGGCACCCAACTAGCTGCCAGCCATTCTACCCAAGAGCATAAAATACTCCAGTATCAATATCAGATGGATAGCGCCATCAAGAATGACATCCAAGTGTTCAAAATGCAAATTATCATCTGTGTTGGGATATTAGATGGCTAATCAGAATGATGCTGAGGTAAAAATAGTCGGATGAATATTTCAGAATATCTACATATTATGTCTGAAACAGTCAAGGTGGTAGGTGTAGTCCAAGATTGTGAATACTTAGCAGCAGTGCCCTGCAAGGCTCTGTTGAACCATTTCAACTGCTGCTTACCTTGATGGAGAAGCACAAAGGGAAGGTTCTGGTCTTCCCTGCAGACATTGGAGCACTGATACCCTCTGCTGCAATGGATGCCCATGTTATCTATTCAGATATTGTCTAAGGCCACATCCTTGGGGAAACCACCAAAGAAAGGCTTGTTAGCAGGGCTCCTGAATAAGAAGGTCTCTGTAAGCCTCAACACATGGATTTATCCAGCTATGCCAGCCCCGGTGATTCCTCCAGTGAGACTGAAGAACTGGCGCTGTTGAATAATTTGAAACAATGGCTTGCTGCAGAGGCAGAAACTATGGAGCCGTTTGCAAAATCAGGACTAGAAAAATCATGGCCTGAGAAGGGTGGGATGGCTGTGCAATGTAAGATACTGTGATTAGAAGCATTAACCCAGAAAGCTAGAACCAATCTTTTTTGCCAAGGAAAGTACTTTTTCCTCATCTTGGGGAAGTTCCTTCCTTGGCAAAAGGAACATTTATTTATTTATTTATTTGTACAACTTTTTTATACCGTTGTTGAGAGACAATGTCTCTATCTCTACGGTTTACAACATATTAAAAAAAACAATAAATTACTAAAATCTCATAGTGTAGAATAAAAATTACAATAAATCGACATGCAGGAACATTGATAATGCAGAGCTGTACATCTCTACCTTTGTCAGAGTCATTTGTGTTCCTAAGACCAAGGCAGTCAATTTAGAAGTTCTCCGGGAGGCTTCCTTAGGATGGAGAAGTCCTTAATGGCCACATCTTAATGTGCTCCAGTCAATTTTAAGATTTTTCTGGTAAAACAAACATGAATATGAAATTTCCATTCAGGAGCAGCATTATTAATGCATTAGAGACTAACCTAGGCAGGATTCAGGAGAAAGAGAGTTTCCTATTAAGGGATAATTTATGATTCATAACAAACTAAAAGAAACAGAAAATGTGATCAGAAGCCAAACCTTATGTTGTAATAAAATCTCAAAAATGGCTACATCTCCTTCTCTTGCTTTGCTTAAATGGTATTGATTCAAATTTTGACAGCTTCAGAAAATGCATGTCCCACTGATCTTCAGAGTGTACTATATTTCTCCTTTTGTTAATAAGAGGTTTCTGGGAACCAAGTAATGGTTCCTCATATATCTTTTGATTTTCAAAGTGTATCTGGTGCTTACATATAGAGGATTTAAAAACAGCCTTAAAAAGGTGAGCTTTTAGACTGATCTTGAATAAATGTCTTAAACCTTTTTATAGAAATAAGTTACCCAGCTTTTTACATGTCCAAATATAAAAACAACGTTAAAACACAAATGAGCAAATTTTCAAAGGAATTACATGTGTAATATCAGCACATATATGCACATAATTACCTTTTATTCACATGTATGCTATTTTATAAACAACAAATGTATGCATCTATTTTCATTTTTCCGTGCATATTTACCTGTGCAAAATAGGAGCTGTCTAAGGGCATTCTGCTAATACATTAGGCAACTTATTCGTGTAATTCTATATCTGCTGATTAACTAGTGCAAGTGATATCAGACTCGTCTGTTGCCTGCTAATTTTGGATGGGAGATTTGGGTAAACTGGGGGGGAGTTTAGGGTGAAAAAATAGGTGGGTCTCAGCAAACTAGAGATACAGTGAGTGAACTAGCAGAGGTATCAGAAAACTGGTGATTTCCAGCACCTTCTTCTGCAATAAATCAAGGTTTTACGTATATATGTTATATTTATTTTGAATGTAAATTATGTGTGTGTATTTTTATATATAGATAAAGTAAGCGCTTTCAATGCTTTGCAAAATATTTGTGTGCACTAAAACATATGTACATATATTAGGACCAGATATATGCATATTTTATAATTTACATGGACCGATACATACAGATTATAAAATACCATAGTCGATCTGCGAGTGCCCTTATACACACATATATGAGGTTTCATGAAGTTGTTTGAAAGTTAGCTTGTAGAGGTTGTCTCTTTTGATCATACATTCTTAGTGCTTTAATGTCAGAGCTATTGTATTAGACATTTAATAATGCAGTTAAAGCTGAAAAGTTTGTTGTGTGTAAGTCATTAAGCTTTTTTGGTAAGCTAAAGCAATGTGTTCTTCTCTTACATGGTATCAATCTTATTGTAATTAGTTTTAACAGCATGCCCTTCATTAATTTTTTTTTTTTCTATTTTTTGCAGCCATTATCTTAATTTTCTCTTCTCTCAGCAATATCTTTTCATCTGTCAGTTCAACAAGAACTTTTTCAAAGACAAACAACACTAATGAGTCACAGGTATGTCTCAATCAATGCCATGCTTTCCTTGTCTTGATAGAAATCTTATATAGCTACTAATTCCACATTAGTTTTTTTTCAAGTCTTGGCCTTAGAGGCATAGCAAGAAATTAGTTTCTTCCCTTGCCAAATGGTTCCTTGTCGGGACTAAGCACTGACATGAGGGGCATAAGCTGATATGGTTGATCACTCCCCGGGGCCATTTCACCTTCTGATCAGAGATACAAGTGAACAAAGGTCATAAAAAAAATATATAGTTTAGACCATGTCTAGGTTACATAAGAAATCCCATTATGGTTCTTATTTTAATTATGAAAGACAGTATCACTCTGAAATGCAATTCTCTTACACACTGGAAAAATAAGTTGATTTCAATGGTTGAAAAGATAATATGAGAGAGGGTCAGTGGCAGTGAAGAAGAATTAGGTTCTCAATATGCAACTCCATTCAGCTCAACTAGTATCAGTTGTTCCCCATTAGTTGCATTGAGACTCCAATCTTGTCCTATGGTTGATAAACTGGTTCCCATGTCAAAGACAATAGCATCAGCCATTGACAGCAGAAGTGTGAGTGAGCACTGCAGCACTACCCACAGGATAAGCTTTCTGAAATTACAATCAAGCATTATCAGTCTGAACCAAAGGAGGACATAGCCACAGATCCCTTGCTATATTGGGCACATAATACTTTAGTGTGGTTCAATCTTGCCAAAGTAACACAGCACCAGGGGCGGATTGTGGGAAAATAGTGGCCCGGAGGATTTTTCTCCATACTGGCCCATGGGTACCCAACTACATATACAATATAATTTACATATATAATTTACATATATATGTACACACCCCTATATTTCGGTATGTTCCTCCCATATCAACACAGTACTAATTGCCAACACTCAAAGAATAACAACCCCACCTATGAAAAAGAATTCCAAACATTCAGATCCTCACTCCCATGCACAATTTCTCAACTCATCTCATACACGCACACACACACACTCTACAGACCCTCAGCCTCTCTCTCAACTCTGTGCCTCCTTTTCGCGGGTCACCGCAGGATGGGCTCTGCAGCGGCCCTGATCTTCTCGGGCCGCGGCAGCCCAGCTACCGGGCCTCTTCCTCTTCTCGGGCCGCTGCTCCTCTTCTGCACGCGCTGATGCTCCTCCTCCTTCCTGCCCACGCGGCTCCGGCAACGTTTACTTCCGGGGCCGCACAAGCAGGAAGGAGGAGGAGCATCGGTGCGTTTAAACGTGATCTTTTTCTTCGGGCCGTGGTGACGTGAGCCTCACCACGGCCCTGCCCATCTGTCTGTCGCTGCTCAGCGGCCGCATGAGCCTTCTTGCGCCTGGGGGCATTGGCTCCCCTCGGAATGCCACTGCTCACGGCGCCCCCTAATACTTTGGTTGGAAACTTTATAATACAAAAAAAAAAAAAAATCACGTGACAGGAGTGACCGGCCCACCGGGGGAAGCCCGATCCCCCGATAGGTCAAGCCGCCTCTGCACATCACTTTCTTTCCTATCCACCAACCAATGTGAAAAGGGTATTTTCATTAACAGAGAATGTTGTGAGTCCAACCACTCAGGATTGTCTCCAGAGCTAGTAGAGCAATTGGTTGTTATCAAAATGAACCTTCCTCTGCTTGGTTTTCCAGAAATTCCCTGTGATTTGCAGGAGGATTGAGGAAGTAAGTTAGATTACAAAAAGGGGCAGGGGACAGCACTGAATTCCTGGTGTTGAAAGGCCTCAGTCACCAGTAGTCTCTCCATCCTAGCTTGTTTCCTTTCAGTTTTTTGTTTGTTTTTTTTTAGAACTCCTCATTTCAAATATAGTCATCATTACTAGGCAGTCAGCCATACTAGGATAGAAAATGAAACATATAAATCTCTGTCATAGGTCACATATTCAGGCTCAGTTCCAAAACAAACAATGATTGAATGAATGAATGAATGAATGAAGCATGAATGATTTTAAAAGATGTATGAATGGACAGTAGCCATGGTTGAAATGTTGCTGTTGGCGTTGCTGCTCACAAGTCTGCAACTTGTGCTAATTCAACCTCATTGATAGAATGTTCTGTGAAAGTGCATAACTGGTGTTTGGATTTGTTGTAAGCCTCCCTATCTGCCCTTAAAACCTTAGGTCACATACTCGCAATGCATGAATATGTAAGCAAGTATGACAGAAAGTTGTGTAAATGGACACTAGTACCCAGGGTTGAAATCTTGGTGTGAGTGTGCCTGCCTGCTTTGTAAATGTGATTTGCATGAATGTGATATAACATGCTAAACATTGGCTCAAGAGAAGGTAATAACTAATAAATTACTAAAACTCTTCTTTAAATCAAGAAATATTTTTCTTTTATTTGAAAAATAAACTTTTTTTTAAATAAAATATATATTTATAAAAAGAATAAGAGAAGAGGATGGAAAAACTTTAGGGGAAAGGAATACCCTAGGGCAATGAGAACATTACTCCTGGATAATATGGGAAAAATTCGCTTGTGATCCCGCTCTGGAGCAGATGGCACTGGCATCTCCTGTGGTGCTCTCTGCTCCAGAGTAGTCTCCAGGACCTGCATCCTCCTCTCCAACACCCTGACATCTGCCCTCATTGCACGTACTTCTCATACAGGAGAGAAATCTGCATTTTGCAAGCGCAGGCAGGAGATCCTGCAGGAAGTACAGGGGGGGGGGAGGGGCGGAAGGGGCAGTAAGTCCAGGTTGAAAGTTCCCGTTGCCCTGGAGGGTTGGGGAGGAAGGAACAAAAGGATGATGGGGAATAGGGTAAAGATGACATCCTCATGTTCTCGTTCCTCTGTAAGGAACAGTAAAAAATATATTAAAATACCAGACTAAGAATACAAGAAAAAAGCAAGCAGTAGATAGTAGCAATACTTATCACTCAGTTATATCACGGCATCAATGATGCTATAACTAGTATTAAGTAAGCAGCAATGGGAGCAGCAGCAGCTGATTGCATCACTGGCCACAGCTCTGTCACCAATTTCTAAATAGTTATAATAATTAGTCAAGAGTGATTTTCAATGATGAACTTTTCAGAATCTCACAAAAGCATCAGGGACATGGAGGCAGGGCTTCCTGGACCCAGCCGCCAGGAGCTACATCGTCAGCCGGTGGGGCAGGTATGATATCTGAGAATCATTTTTAGCTTATGTACAGAATACTATGATATTTATTCGTTATTTACTTACTAGTAGTTATTTATTTACTAAGGGGCGGATTTTAAAAGGAGCGCGAATAAGCCTACTTTTGTTTGCGCTCCAGGCGCAAACAAAAGTACGCTGGATTTTAGTAGATACGCGCGGAGCCGCGCGTATCTACTAAAAAACCTGGATCGGCGCACGCAAGGCTATCGATTTTGTATAGCCGGCGCGCGCCGAGCCGCGCAGCCTACCCCCGTTCCCTCCGAGGCCGCTCCGAAATCGGAGCGGCCTCGGAGGGAATCCTCTAACACCCTCCCCTCACCTTCCCCTCCCTTCCTCTACCTAACCCACCCGCCCGGCCCTGTCTATACCCCCCCCCTTACCTTTGTTGGGGGATTTACGCCTCCCTCTGGAAGGCGTAAATCCCCGCGCGCCAGCGGGCCTCCTGCGCACCGGGCCGCGACCTGGGGGCGGGTACGGAGGGCGCGGCCACGCCCCCGGACCGCCCCGGGCCATAGCCACGCCCCCGTACCCGCCCCCAAAACACTGCCGACACGCCCCGACAATGCCGCGACGACCGGGACCGCCCCCGACACGCCCCCCTCGGAGAACCCCGGGACTTACGCGAGTCCCGGGGCTCTGCGCGCGCCGGTAGGCCTATGTAAAATAGGCTTCCCGGCGCGCAGGGCCCTGCTCGCCTAAATCCGCCCGGTTTTGGGCGGATTTAGGTGAGCAGGGCTCTGAAAATCCGCCCCTATTAGTATAGTCAACTAGCATCCCTGATGCTTGTGTGAGGTGCTGAAAAGTTCAAAATTGAAAATCGCACTTCACTAATTACTATACCAATTTAAAAATGAATATAAAATGTAAAACGAACTATTTGTGTGATGACAAGCTTATACAATACCCAAGTAAAGCAGTGGGGTGAGATCATGAGAACACAAGCAACTGCATTCAATGTACAACAAATTTCAATTCCAATTAAAATTGCAGCGCAACTATTGCAGTTTGAATATTGTGTCACATAAATATCAGTACTATTCTAAAAAACTACCTAACTACCTGGCAAAGGACGATGCAGTGTTTTGTGGACCTCTACGAGCCACTTACTCTTGTGTAGTCTCAAATGCTGACCTTAGACTTAGAATAAAAGAATAAAAATCTATAACATTACCACCAAGAATATAAGATTTGCCTTGGCATAGTGGGTCAGAGGATAGGTCCATCAAACCAAGCCTAGTTTCCTGATTTAATGCTACAATTAAATAAGTAATAACAACAATAGGAAATGATACCTCAAGACAACTATTTCTTTTTTATTACATTTTCATATCATAAATATAACTGTGCACATTACACTATACATTACATAAATCTTCTTTCCTCTCACCTTTTTTTTTTTTTTTTTTTGAGATCTTCATTTTCGTGAGGGTGAGAGGCCTTATAACAAAACTTCATGGGCAATCCAGGCTGCAGTCTCCTTGGGGAGGTTTGGCTTGCAGCCTGGAGGGATGTACAGAATAGATTATGCTCCTCCAGGAGGACCAGCCTTGTGAGGAGATCTGCATCAGCTTAAGTGAAGAGGGGCCCCCCTGGACTGGGGTGTTTCCTCTGCCACCTTCTTGCTACCACTAGCACCAGAAGATGCTATAGTTCCCTGATAAAATAAATTTATTTTAAAAAAATGCTGATAAGAACTTCTGAGGGTGTCAACACTCAGGACCCCACACAGAGGGCTGCTACACCGGTTACGCATCACTGACTGGCATGGGGGGTGGGAGAGGGGTGACTGACGAGACAGCCCCCTGTGTGGGCTGACTGTTAGGAGGGTGCCATCAGTTAGTTCCACACACTGAGGGCTGCTTCACCAGTTACATATCCCCTCCCCCTCCCTCTTCACAAATACCAGTCACTGACTGGGGGGGGGGGGGGGGGTGGCGGGTGTCAGACTGGCGAGGCAGTCCACACTGCAAGAGGACTGGTGACAAAGCTGTGGCCAATAATGCTATTTTACTTACAATCAGCTGCTGCTGCTGCTCCCATGTGGCACTGAGAGGAACAGTTGTGCTGCTTGTGTTTGCTGCTGGCTGGTTGGCTGGCTGTCAGCGTATGCTGGTAAATAAGGCTAGCAGCCAGGCAGATAGGGACATGCGGTGTGGTGTGTGTGCAGTCTGATTTCATACATGATGATAACCCACGTGGTCAAAATGGCATTTTGAAAGCTATCGCGCATGTTCACAGTTACTGCACACTAACAGGACTTACTGCACAGTAACTGGTTGTTATTGCACAGTAAACTCCCATTAGTGCACAGTAATTCCAAAATTAGGATAATCTGAAAACAAAATGACACTAAAACCGAATCGAACAGAAAATGATACAAAAAAAGCATACCCCTACTTATTACAAAGTTGTTCCTTACCTGATTGTGATTTTGAGTTAGAAATAAAATTTATTTTATAGCATCTTTATATCACCCCATTATTTTCCTTCACTTGCCAATGACTCACCTAGTAAATATCTGCCATTAATTATTATATTATACATCATTTGCAAAGCACATGTCAGATGTGTTGCGAGCGTAGCGGTGGACTCTTGGGCTGGCCTGACGGAGCGGTGGGAAGAAGAAGGTGAATGCTCCACTGAGAAGAGGCAGGCCGGGAGGCAGATACAAGCTGGACATAGAGCTGAAGTCTTCGCCCTGGAAGTCTGAGATTCCCCCCAGGAGGAGCCCATGAGGATCCGAGCCGCTGGGACTTAGGCAAAGATAGCAGTGTAGACAGACCGAGGTCGAGGCAGGCGGCAGGCACGAGGAGTCGGGAGCAGGTGGAAGTCAGGAACCTGGGAAGCAATCAAGGGTAGTCTGGAACGGAAGCGGAAGATCCGGAGCTGGAGTTGAAGCGAGACCAGGAGCTGAAGCAAGGAACTGGAGCTGAAGCGAGACCAGGAGCTGAAGCAAGGACCCGGAGCTGGAGCTGAAACGAGACCAGGAGCTGAAGCAAGGATCCGGAGCTGGAGCAAGACAGGACCAGGAACAGGAACCAACACGAAGATCCAGACAAGAAGACAGCACAGTGCAACTAATACCCAGCAGGGAACCTAGTTGCAAGGCGATTTGGAGAATCAGACGCCAGACTTAAGTACCTGCCGGCGTCTGACGTCACTGTTGTGGGCAGCCCGCGGTCTGGAGGGAAAAGCCCTTTAAATTGAGCCTCCTTGTACACGCATGTGCTTAGGAGGGGAGGGGCCTGGTTTTGGAGTTTGGCGGCATCTCCCTCGTGAAGACGCCACCACGAGAAGGCCTGAACAGGCCCAACAAGCTGTGTGTCCCTGTGCCGACCAACCGGAGGGAGAGAGCAGCCCCTGGCACATAGAGAGCTCCGTCGCTGACGCCCCGAGGCCGGAGGTAAGGACCTTGTCGCAAGGCTTGCGACCAGGACCACGACAAGATGTATGCAGTACTGTACATAGACAGAAAATGGACCATCTTTACTCCTTGGAGCTTACAATATATTCAAGATAGACGTACAAGATATGCAGCAAAAACTAAGAAGAAGCTTTGAGTTAAGAGACCAAGATAATGACTCAGCAGATTTAAAGTAGAACAGAATTAAACCAGGTGGATGGAGGTAGGCTTAAATAGTGGGAAGCTTTAATTAAGTAAAGTGGTAATTAATCAACAGTTTGTCTAATTGCTGAATCAGCCAAAAATGTAATCTTTGCCTCAAAAAACAATCTATATAAAAAAAAATGTGTGGGTGAGGGAGGAAGCATTTACAGGGTAGACCTTAGATTCAACTAACTTTTCTAAGTTCAATAATAATTTCCTTACATGTGTTCAAACAATCAACTGCCCTATAAGGCCATCTACAGCTTACATGAGGAACCTGCAAAAGGAAAGATGACAAGAGGCAGGTGGCACCTTGTAGACTAACCAATTTATTGATGCATGAGTTTTTGAAGATGGAGTCCACTTCATCAGACTACTTCTTACTTTTACTTTTTGAAGAGGAACTTCATCCACCTGACCCCAGCCCTCTGGAACTATGCCTGACTCTAGAGAAGCATTAAAAAGTCAACCAGTAGAGTTGCCAGAACTTCTTTAAATTCCCTTAATATACTCAGATGTATTCTATTTAGCCCCATCACTTCCTTTATTTACATAGAAACATAGAAATAATGACAGAAAGGACCAACGGCCCATCCAGGCTACAAAGCAAGCTACCCATGGTAGTATCTGCCGTGCGATGCAGGTTACCCCCATGTATCAGTCAGTGCTTTGCTTATGGACTTGGCAGTAGAAGCAGTCCTGTGTTTTTTCCTTCATATCTGTGCGTCAGTACCCCAGACTGTTGGTTGTCTTTGAATCCAAATTCCTCTTTCCTTCCACCCACCACCCTCCTCCTTCGAAGCAGAGAGCAATGTTGCAGTTGCATCAAAAGCATCGTCTTATTGCTTTCTGTTAAGGGTAATTAACTTCTGCTCTATGCAGATTACTACCATGCTTATCAGTTCCCCTGGACCATAAAAGTCAGGGCCCTCATCGGTTGCTCTCTGAACCCAACTCCCCTTTTCCCCTGCCATTGAAGCAGAGAGCAATGTTGGAGTTGCATCAAAAGTTTCAAGGCTTATTGATTAAGTAACCAAAATACCAGCAAGTTACCTCCATGCACGCTTTCTTCATTTCTTTTAGGACTTGGCTGCAGAAGCAGTCCGGTGCTTTTCCCCTTACGTCTGTGCGTCAGTATCCCAGACCATGGCAGTTGGGGCCCTTGGTTGTCATCCGAATCCAATTCCTTTTTTCCTCCTGCGGTCTAAGCAGGGAGCAATGTTGCAATTGCATTAAAAACATCAAAGTATATTGGTTAAGAGTAGTAATCTCCTTCCTTCTGCTAAGTGTAGTATCCACTGTACCAGCAAGTTACCCCCCTTGCATGCTTATCTCATTTCCGTCCTCTAGCTTTTAGAGATCCAGTGTTTATCCCATGTCCCTTTGAATTCTTTGACTGTTTTCTTCTTCACCACCTCCTCCGGAAGGACATTCCAGGCCTCCCCTACCCTCTCTGTGAAAACTCTTATATTCTGCTATTTCCAATTACTTTTCAGAGTGATTTAAAATTTATACACTCATAAAATATCTACTTTTAGATTTGATAGCTCTTCATGAACACACTTTTATGAAAATTGTTTATCTTATCTTATCTGCATCTGTTTTCTGTGGTCTTAATCCTGGTCCTTCCAGGGAGAATACATTTCAAAACTGCTTGTGTGTACCCATTTATGAGTGTACATGGGCGCACATAAATTTACAATTGTATTTTATAACTTGCATGGATACAAGATGTGTGGATTATAAAATATGTGCACATATGTATGCAAACATGCTCACTTATATAAAATATCATGAGCTGTGTAAGTTCAGATTTATCTGGCTAAGTAGCAGCACTTAGCCAGAGTAGCCTGAAAGTGATACTTGTCTTTCCAAGAAGTGTTTTTCAGACTTATCCATTAAAATAAGATAGTCAGATAAGCCTATAAAAAGCACTTTGATACATGGTTATATCATTTACATAAACTTATCAAGCTAAAGTCTGACTTATCTGGCTAGGTAGCACCTTTGCTGCTACTTAGATACAAATTTGAACTTATCCGGATAAGTAGTGTCAGTTATTCTGCTATATTACATCTTATCTGGTTAACTGGCAGCAGGCACTGCTTAACTGGATAAGTCTAAAAGGCACTACTTGTCCATCTAGGTAGCACTTCTCGGACTTATCTAGGTATGTTAGTAGTAGAGATATGAATCGGAAACAGAATCGGTTCCGATTCCGGTTCCGATTCTCATCGTGATTTTTTTTTTGTCCGGCCCGATCGGGTTTCTTTTTATCGGCTGTGCCCAAGCCAATAAACAAAAAACCCACCCCGACCTTTTAAACTAATCCCTTAGCTTCCCCCACCCCCCCAAAACCTTTTACAGGTACCTGATGGTGCAGTGGGGGTCCCGGGAGTGATCTCCCGCTCTCGGGCCATCGGCTGCCACTAATCAAAATGGCGCTGTTGGCCATTTGCCCTTATCATGTGACAGGGTATCCGTGCCATTGGCCGGCCCCTGTCACATGGTAGGAGCACTGGATGGGCCATGCCATTTTTAAAGATGGCGCCGGCCATCCAGTGCTCTGGTTTCTTGTAACTGTTACTCCTGTCGGTCGCAGACGGCTGTGACCTCTCATGCTCACCTCTTTTCTCCCTGCACCAACAAGTCTGGGAAGAATGGTGGTCTCTGCTAATCCCCACCGACCTCTCCTGCGTTCCCGGGACAGTGTGGGCACTGCTGACCACCATCTTTGAGCCAGAATTACTTTTGCATGTGCGCGCGTGCAAGGGCCTCCTTTGTACACGTCATGGCGGGAACCTCGAGGGCATCTCCTCCCGATGACGTCAGTTTGCTATTGTATTTATCCTGACCGGCCCTTGCCTTCTACGAGTTAGCAAGGAGTTCCGTCTTGCTGAATCCATCTAATTCGAGGGCTTCCATTTCCTGACTTTGGTCTTGGCATCTAACACTCTGAGTACCTGCTCCTCATGGGCTCCCCTGCGTTCCCGGCTATCCGCTCCTCAGAGGGCCTACCTGCCTGACTATGACCAGACCTGCTTCTCAGGTCTCTCTCTCTACTGGAACCATCTATTGTGAGTACTAGAGATGAGCTTCTTTTTTTCTACTGGGTCATTTTTTGAGTTGGACACTTCGGGTAAAGCTCGTTTTGTCTCGGTTAGTTTTTTGGAAAAACAAACAAAAACTAAATGGGGGAAAACGAAACTGGCCCAAAAAATGACACAGTAATACGAAGCTCAAAAAAACCCACCCCAAGCATTAAAATTCACTTTAATACATTAAATACAACCTCCAACACCACCATCCCGATCCCTCCCCAAGACTTACTAACATCCCTGGTGGTCCAGTGGGGTCCTGCAAGGGATTTCTCTCTCTCAGTGCTGTCTGACTTTCAGGCCTGCCTCGATCAAAATGGTCCCAATAGCCTTTGCCCATACTATGTCACAGGGGCTACCGATGCCATTAGTCAGCCCCTGTCACATGGCCATCGGTGCCATCTTGTGCTCCTACCATGTGACAGGGGCTGACCAATGGCACCGGTAGCCCCTGTGACATGGTATGGGCAAAGGCTATCGGCGCCATTTTGATTACTGGCAGCTGACGGTCCAAGTGCAGGAGGTCACTCCTGGACCCCCGCTGGACTTTTGGCAAGTCTTGTGGGGGTCAGGAGGGTCCCCAAGACTTGCCAAAAGTCCCTGGTGGTCCAGCTGGGGTTCAGGAGTGACCTCCTGCACTCGGACCATTGGCTGCCAGTAATCAAAATGGCGCCGATAGCTTTTGCCCATACTATGTCACAGGGGCTACCGGTGCCATTGGTCAGCCCCTGTCACATGGTAGGAGCACAAGATGGCGCCGATGTGACATAGTATGGCTCCTGTGACATAGTATGGGCAAAAGCTATTGGCGTCATTTTGATCGAGGCAGGCCTGAAAGTCAGATGGCATGGAGGGAGAAATCCCTTGCGGGACCCTGCTGGACCACCAGGGATGTTAATAAGTCTTGGGGAGGGATCGGGATGGTGTGTGTGTGTGTGTGTGGGGGGGGGTTGTATTACAGTAAATTTTAATGCTTGGGGTGTTTTTTTATTTAAAAAAATAAAATGTGCCTCTCCCCGCATACAAACCTGAAAAACTAATTTTCCTCGTAGTTCGGGGAAAATCAGTTTCAGGGTTCGGGGCCCACGATGAATTAGGCAATTTCGTTGAAATTGCCTAATTCATGATAAACGAACCACACCTCTAGTGAATACCTCTATTGACTTCTACTATATGAACTGTACTGAGGATCTCCCACGGTGTACCCCAAGCCTCGGGCCACTGCCGCCTTTCCTTCAGTAGAATTTATTTAGCATTTCCTGCGCTGCAGATTATTGTCACACCAACTACGGGTGCCCCTTCCGGGTTCCGGCATCTCTACCAGTTCTTCAACATTTACTGTACAAACATCCTTGGCATACCCCGTTCTATGGGCCACTACCAGATCTGAATTCCTGAGGTGCCTAAACTCGCCAGAGGGGATCCCCGGCGTACCCCGCTCCGCGGGTCACTACTGTATCTTCTCATCTGAGGCTTCACTCTGGGAAATCCCCATTGCTCAGGACTGTACTATTACATCACAAGCTCTGTGGATTTACTTTTTGCTTCAGGTTCTTATGGCCTGGATTGGCCACTGTTGGAAACAGGATGCTGGGCTTGATGGACCTTTGGACTGATACAGTATGGCATGCTCTTATATTCTTCCTTCATAATAAAGTCTCTACTTCTAGCTGTCTCACGCCACTGAGATTATGCCTGCTGACGGTGAGGCTCACAGGGCTCATCCCTGTGGGTGGCGTCACCTCTCACCTCAGCCCAGGGTTCACATTCTTACAAAAATATAACAGATTGCTAACTCCATGGACCCGGCTCAGGTCTCAGCCAACCAGGCCATCCCTGGTCTTGCCCAGTGTCCGGCTGAACAGCAAATGACATTAGAGACTCTGGCTAACACCTTCAATCAGCTACGTTCTCGACTGAACGCCACATCTCTGCCTGACAGGGCTACTGCCTCATCACCTGCTGGAGCTTTAAGCCTTTCTGTGCCCTTGCCTGCACCCACTCGTTTTACAGGTGATCCCCTATTATGCAGAGGCTTCCTGAACCAGTGCTGTATGCACTTCTTCTTACAGCCTACCTACTTCCCAGACGTAGTGTCCAAAACTATGTACATCCTGTCTCTTTTAGATGGGAAAGCCCTGGCCTGGGCTTCTTCTCTCTGGGAGCGTAATGATCAAATCCTCAGTGATTTGATGGGCTTCCTTACTCTCTTTCGTTCTGTGTTTGATGACCTCGCTCATTAGACCGTCGCTGGATCTCCACTCCTATACCTCCAACAAGATACCAAACCTTTGAGTGACTATGTTATTGAGTTTAAAACCTTGTCTTCCGAGTTACTTTGGGACCTGAATTGTAGAGATGTGAATCGTGTCCTCGATCGTCTTAACGATCGATTTCGGCTGGGAGGGGGAGGGAATCATATTGTTGCCGTTTGGGTGTGTAAACTATCGTGAAAAATCGTTAAAATCGTGAGCCGGCACACTAAACCCCCCTAAACCCACCCCGACCCTTTAAATTAAATCCCCCACCCTCCCGAACCCCCCCCCCCAAATGCTTTAAATTACCTGGGGATCCGGCGGTGGTCCAGAACGGCGGTGGTCCGGAACGGTCCCCTCAATAGAATCGTGTTGTCTTCAGCCGGTGCCATTTTTCAAAATGGCCGCCGCAAAATGGCGGCGGCCATAGACAAAAACGATTCGACGGAGGAGGTCCTTCCGGACCCCCGCTGGACTTTTGGCAAGTCTTGTGGGGGTCAGGAGGCCCCCCCAAGCTGGCCAAAAGTTTCCTGGGAGTCCAGCGGGGTTCCGGGAGCGATTTCTTGCCGCGAATCGTTTTCGTACGGAAAATGGCGCCGGCAGGAGATCGACTGCAGGAGGTCGTTCAGCGGGGGTGGACCGCCGCTGAACGACCTCCTGCACTCGATCTCCTGCCGGCGCCATTTTCCGTACGAAAACGATTCGCGGCAAGAAATCGCTCCCGGAACCCCGCTGGACTCCAGGAAACTTTTGGCCAGCTTGGGGGGGCCTCCTGACCCCCACAAGACTTGCCAAAAGTCCAGCGGGGGTCCGGAACGACCTCCTCCGTCGAATCGTTTTTGTCTATGGCCGCCGCCATTTTGCGGTGGCCATTTTGAAAAATGGCGCCGGCTGAAGACAACACGATTCTATTGAGGGGGCCGTTCTGGACCACTGCCGGATCCCCAGGTAATTTAAAGCATTGGGGGGGGGGTTCGGGGGGGTGGGGGATTTAATTTAAAGGGTCGGGGGTGGGTTTTAGGGGGTTTTAGTGTGCCGGTTTTCCTGCCCTCCCCCTTCCCCCGATTTACGATTTTTTAACGATAAATCGGGGGAATTGGTATTGTATCGTGGCCCTAACGATTTTTTGACGATTTAAAATATATCGGACGATATTTTAAATCGTCAAAAAACGATTCACATCCCTACTGAATTGTCTGTGAACTATTTTTCTGGAAGGTCTTAACTATCACATCAAAGATGAATTAGGAGCCCATGAGCTCCCTGATACCTTGGATTCCCTCATTGATATTGCGGGATGAATTGATCGTCGTCTGTGTGAGCGATCACAAGAGGTAAAGGGTCCTAAGAAGATGACACCAGGAGCACCACGCTTTCGTCCAGCACCGGTTACGCAGACCACTTCCATACCCAGTATCGAGGAGGAAGAACCCATGCAATTAGGCCGCAGCCACCTAACAGCCAAGGAGAAGCATTATTGTAGATTAGGCCTCTGCATGTACTATGGGTAACCTGGCCATGCAGTTCCCTCCTGACCTTTCTGTCTTGGAAACTCACAGACCTAGGATCCACTGGAAGACCCCTCCTAGGTCTAACTTCTCCATCTCCTCCACTGACTCTTCCAGTCTCCTTCATTTCAAATACTCTCAAATTCCACACTTTAGCCTTGGTGGATTCCGGTGCCGGGGGAAACTTCATACTCAGACAACTCGTAGAGCACCTACAAATCCCCACTGTCCGGGCACCTATGCCACTGCTGCTATCATCCATACATGGTGAGCCACTTCCCTGTGAGGTTTCTTATTCTACTCAACCTATTCATCTCCACATGGGTCGCTCCTCTTGGAGAACATCTCCTTCCTGGTCTTGGATAAAGCTATACACCCAGTAGTACTTGGAATACCATGGTTACAGAAGCACTCACCCCAGTTTGATTGTAACACTTTGGAACTATCCCAATGGGGAAGTGATTGCCATGGAAGATGCTTTCAAGTGGTCACTCCCATGCCATGCCTGACCACTACTACCTCCCTTCCAGGCCTGCCTCAGCAATATTCATCCTATCAAGATGTGTTCTCTAAGAAGGCAGCAGACACTCTGCCCCCCTCACCGATCCTTTGAGTGTGCCATCAACTTAGTACCTAACTCCGAACCTCCCAGAGGAAGGGTGTACCCACTTTCTCTGTCAGAGATCCAGGCTATGTCAGCCTATATTCAAGAGAATTTGGTGAAGGGTTTCATTTGGCCTTCTAAATCTCCAGCCGGAGCCAGATTCTTTTTTGTGGGTAAGAAGGATGGATCCCTTTGCCCATGTATAGACTACCGCAGCTTAAATGAGATCACCATGAAGGACCACTATTGATTGCCATTGATCTCTGAACTCTTTGATTGGCTTCAAGGGGCCAAAATATTCACAAAGCTGGACCTCAGAGGGGCATATAATTTGGTCTGAATACGCCAGGGAAATGAATGGAAGACAGCATTTAATACCCACGACTGCCATTTTGAATATTTAGTCATGTCCTTCGGCCTTTGCAATGCCCCAGATGTATTTCAAAACATGATGAATGAAATCTTCAGGGACATGCTGTACATCTCAATGACATACTGGTTTTCTCTCAAACCATTCAGAGCCATCAAGTAGATGTCACCAACGTTCTCCAAAGACTTTGGGATAACCACCTATATGAAAAATTAGAGAAATATTCCTTCCATCAGGAATCCATTCCATTTCTAGGCTATGTGGTATCCAGCCAGGGATTTCAAATGTACCTGAAAAAATAAAAAGCATCCGGGACTGGCCCCAACCTACTGGCCTTAAGGCTTTGCGAAGATTTCTCAGATTCACTAACTACTACAGGTCCTTCATTCATCACTATTCCACCTTGACTGCGCCCCTTACAGCTATGATGCGGAAGGGAGCCACTCCCTCTCAATGGTCTACAGAAGCCGTTGATGCCTTTCAGAAGCTGAAAGAGGCCTTTGTTCAAGAACCAGGTCTAATCCATCCAGATCCCCGATGACCATTCATTATCGAGGTGGATGCTTCGGATGTCGTAGTTGGTGCTGTCCTTAGTCAACACAGAGACAGCCACACTTTACATCTCTGCTCCTTCTTCTCTCGGCATTTCTCTCCTGCTGAGCAGAATTATGGGTTAGGAGACAAGGAGCTACTTGCCATCAAATTGGTGTTCGAAGAATGGTGCCCATGCCTCGAGGATGCACAGCACCAGATTACGGTTTACACCAACCACAAAAATCTTGAATACCTACGTCATGAGCAATGCTTGAACCATAGACAAGCTCGTTGGTCCCTGTTTTTTTAATCGATTTGATTTCATATTGAAGTATCATCCAGCAGACAAGAATATCCGGGCAGATGCTCTCTCCCATTCCTTCATTCCAGAGGACATCCCAGACATACCATGACATATCATTGACCCTACCCGGGTACTTCTCTCAGCCACACACACGGTTCCAGCCGGAAATACAGTGGTGCCTCACTCTCTCAAGTAGAAGATCCTCAGATGGGCCCATGATTCTCTGCTTGCAGGCCACCCTGGACAATCCATAACACTCACCACTTTACAGAGATACTATTGGTGGCCCTCTATGAAAGAAGATGTATGGGCCTACGTGGAATCATGTCCTACCTCCGCATGACAAAAACCTCCGGCCATCTGTCCCTGGGGACTCCTCCAGCCACTGTCCGCTCCTAGTGAACCGTGGACACACATTGCCACAGACTTTATCATCGATTTGCCTTTGTCCAATGGCAATAATGCCATCTGGGTCACCATTGACCATTTTTCTAAAATGGCTCATTTTGTGGCACTACCTGGCTTACCATCTGCCCCAGAATTATCAAAGTTGTTCATCCGTCACATCTTCCATCTTCATGGCTTGCCAAAGCACATCCTCTTGGATAGAGGGGTTCAGTTTACGGCTAAGATTTGGAGATCCCTGTGCAAGAAATTTGACATCTCATTGGATCTTACATCAGCTTACCACCTGCAAGCCAACGGACAGACGGAGAGAACGAACTGCACGCTAAAACATTTTCTCTGGGCTTATGTTAATTCCAGACAAAGCAACTGGTCTGACTTGCTCCCCTGAGCTGAATTCACACTGAATTCTCATCAGTCTGCTTCAACAGGGTCATCACCTTTTCAACTAGTTTACGGAAATCAGCCGCTACCTCCACTACCAGTGTCACTATCATTAGCTTCCCCTGCAGCCCAGGCATCAGCGCAAGAATTACATCAGTTGTGAGAACACACAAAAGGACTTCTCCAGAAGGCTGGACAAAAGGCCAAGAAGTTCTATGATGCCTATCATAGAGCCACTCCACAGTTACAACCCGGAGACAAGATATGGCTTAGTACCTGCTTCATCTGCCTTAAACTGCCAGTGGTTTGATTTGCGCCAAGGTACATAGGACCCTTTTCAGTTCTCCGCCGCTTGGGTCCAGTCACATACAGTTTGAAGCTACCATTGGTACTCAGAATACATAATGCCTTCCACATCTCTCTTCTGAAGCCACTCATCTTGTCGGAATTCTCCAGGAAGACACCTGAACCCCAGCTTCTCTCTGCCAAAGAAGACATCACTTATCAGGTGGAAGACATCCTTGATGTAAGAAAACACGGCAGACATAAGAACATAAGAACATAAGAACATGCCATACTGGGTCAGACCAAGGGTCCATCAAGCCCAGCATCCTGTTTCCAACAGTGGACAATCCCAGCCATAAGAACCTGGCAAGTACCCAAACACTAAGTCTATTCCATGCTACTGTGCTAGTAATAGCAGTGGCTATTTTCTAAGTCAACTTAATTAATAGCAGGTAATGGACTTCTCCTCCAAGAACTTATCCAATCCTTTTTTAAACACAGCTACACTAACTGCACTAACCACATCCTCTGGCAACAAATTCCAGAGTTTAATTGTGCGTTGAGTGAAAAAGAACTTTCTCCGATTAGTTTTAAAGGTGCCACATGCTAACTTCATAGAGTGCCCCCTAGTCTTTCTATTATCTGAATGAGTAAATAACTGTTTCACATTAACCCGTTCTAGACCTCTCATGATTTTAAACACCTCTATCATATCCCCACTCAGCCGTCTCTTCTCCAAGCTGAAAAGTCCTAACCTCTTTAGTCTTTCCTCATAGGGGAGCTGTTCCATTCCCTTTATCATTTATGTTGCCAGATGATGGGAGTATCTTATTTCCTGGGAAGGATTTGGTCCTGAGGAGAATAGCTGGGAGCCTGCATGTAACAACCTCGACAAGGAGTTGATCCAACAATTCTACAGGTCACATCCTAGGAAGCCGAAAACCCTGGGGAGGGGCCCTAGGAAGGGGGGTACTGTTACGCCTGTCGGTCACAGATGGCTGCGCTCTCATGCTCACCTCTTTTCTCCCTGCACCAACAAATCTGGGAAGAATGGTGCTCTCTGCTAATCTCTGCCGACCTCTCCGGCATTCCCGGCATAGCGTGGGTGCTACCGACCGCCATCTTGGATCAGGAATTACATAGGCATGAGGAATAAAACAAGGAATAGCCGAAAGTCCTTCAAAACTTTCGGCTATTCCTTGTTTTATTCCTCACGGCTTTGTTAGACCGTCTTCCTCTTTGTTTTTTGGGTCCATTGCATAGGCATGTGCACGCGCGCAAGGCCTCCTTTGTACACGTCATGGCGGGTACCTCAGGGGCATGCCCTCCCAATGACGTCAATCCACTAATGTATTTAACCTGACCAGCCCTTGCCTTCTACAAGTTAGCAAGGAGCTCTGTCTTGCTGAATCCGCCTCATTCGAGGACTTCCTGTTCCTACTTTGGTCTTGGCATCTAACGCTCTGAGTACCCGCTCCTTGGGGGCTCCCCTGCATTCCTGGCTATTTGCTCCTCGGAGGGCCTACCTGCCTCACTACAACCAGACCTGCTTCACATGTCTCTCTCTCTCCTGGAACCATCTCTTGTGAGTACCTCTACTGACTTCTACTATACGAACTGTACTGAGGTTCTCCCATGGTGTACCTCGAGCCTCGGGCCACTGCCACCTTTTCTTCAGTAGAAATTATTCAGCATTTCCTGCACTGCAGAGTATTGTCACACCAACTACGGGAGCCACTTCCGGGTTCCGGCATCTCTACCAATTCTTCAAATCTACTGTATAGATGTTATGCTCAGGCTTGTGGACCCTTGGGCCGACGTGAGGATGGAATACCTTGCGGAAGTCCCGTAGGCTCTCACGCCGGGTGGCGAGGCAGAACAAGAGGCGGGACCAGTTGACCCTTGGCACTGGAGGCTGAGGCGAATATGGAGGCGATGAAGAGATGAGAAGAGGCGCTGTGTCTTCACCACTGGTGGTCTGCGGTCCCCCCGGGAGGAGCCCGTAGGGACCCAACCGCTGGGACTTAGGTGGACCTAGGGAGGTCAGAGCAATGGTGCAAAGGCCAACTGGAGCTTCGCCCTGGAAGCCCGAGGTCCCCCCAGGAGGAGCCCGTAGGGACCCGGGCCGCTGGGACTTAGGTGGGCCTTTGGTGACGGAGTGTTGGAGGAGTCCTAGATCGAGTGCCAGAGGGTCGTCGCTCACCAGTCCGAAGTCGTGCACCAGAGAATCGCCGCTTGCCAATCCGAAGTCAGGAACCAGAGAATCACCGTAAGCCAATCCGAAGTCAGGAACCAGAGAATCACCGTAAGCCAATCCGAAGTCAGGAACCAGGAAGACAAAGCAGAAGCCAAGCTCGAAGAATTCACTGAAGCAAGCAGACTGGACAAAGCCCACAGGAGACGTTGCCAAGTCGAGGAATGAGTAGAGGAAGCCTCCTTATATACTTCCTCTGCTCTGGATCATTGGAAGCAGGTGAGTCTAGTTAAAGGGACCAGGTCCCTTCAAATGCAAACGAGTTGATGGCGGCCATCTTGAATCCTATGGTGGCGGCCATCTTCAATCTTCTCGGCACTGAAGACGCTGAGCCCCGGGGAGGCCAGGAGGGCTCCCGGCGAGGGGGCACCCCGCGGGCCCACTCCAGCCCACAGGAACAACTGCCCTGGGTCCGGGCTTCCCTGGGAACCGTTTGCCGCGGCGGGTCGCCGCTGTGGCCAGGAAGGGGGGGCAAGCCCGCGGGCGGCCGCGGGCATGAAACACAACAATAGACATCCTCAGCATACACTGCTCTGCGGGCCACTACCGGATCTGTATTTCTGAGGTGCCTACACTCACCAGAAGGGATCCCCAGTGTACCCCGCTCCGTGGGTCACTACCGGATATTCTCATCTGTGGCCTCGCTCTGGGAAATCCCCATTGCTCAGGACTGTATTATTACATCTCCAGCTCGGTGGACATTAGTTTTTTCTTCCTTCATAATAAAGTCTCTACTTCTAGCTGTGCCCACTGAGACTACGCCTGCTGACGGTGAGGCTCACAGGGCTCCTCCCTGTGGGTGGAGTCACCTCTCATCTCAGCCCAGGGTTCACATTCTTACAAAAACATAACAGTAACCTATGATCATGAAAAGACAGGACATAAAGATTTTGCTGACCTAAATGAAGTGCTTGCTTAGGAACATAATCAGTCATCTGCAGTCTTCTGACTACTTTCCCATCTTTTCTTAGTTTTCCTCTTTCTCTGATCTATTATACAGGGTGGCCCATGGAAAAGTAGCCTGCCTCCAAATGCACTGGTATTGGAGGCGGGCTACTTTTCCATGGGCCACCCTGAGTTTATGGACATTAACCTTTTATTCCTTACCTTTTCAGATACTTCTTTAGAAAAAGTTAATGGCTTCTTTTTCCTCTTACCTTTATTTACTTTGCTAACAAAAAGGTTATTTGCCCTTACAAAATCTCCTTTTAGTTATGTCCACTACTTCTCCTAGAATTTCCCATCAATTTAACAAATCCTTGAGGTACTTCTCAATTTTAACAAAGTTAGTTTTTCTAATGTCTAGTACCCTCATCTTGAATTGAACCATCACTTCCTGCATTCTAATATTAAACCACACCATCCAATGATCACTGGATCCCAGATGATCATTCTCTATGACATTAGAAACACCGTCCCCATTAGAAAGCACTGGATCAAGTATTGCTCCTTCCCATGTGAGTTCCATTACTGATTGATGGAACTGTTCTCCCTGCAGAGAATCCATGATCTCCCTGCTTCCAGAAGACACTGCAGCCAAGATGACAGAACACAGGTAGTGACAATGGGCATACGAAAGCGACAGGGGGACGCAACACTCACGGCTCAAGTATGAGCCGTGAGTGTTGCGTCCCCCTGTCGGAACCGGAGAGGTAAAGGGGAGCCTACGCCATATAGCATTATGAGCAGCCAACACTTCCCACAACATCGGCAAGACTGGCCAGGCAGCGAGCAGCAACAAGGGGTAACAAAAACCCACCAAGGGCATGGAAAGATATAACGTCAGAGGAATATCGGAGGCCCATACTAGAGTACAAGAATCTTCGGGCGGAGCTGACGGCACAAGGGCAGAGCGACAAGCAGGAGATCAGAAATCAAAACGCCAGCCAAGCACAGTGACCACTATAGACAGGAGATAACACAGGCTGGCGAGGCGGGGGAGTACGACGGGTAGAGAGGACAGCAGCCGGGCACAGCTGATATCGAAACCAGCATGGGGACATTTACGATACACACAAGAAATCTAAGAGGTCTTATTCCACAATTTAGGCATGTCAGTGACAGGACAACACAGGATGGCATTATAAGCAATGCGGCATCAGCAACCCAATACGTGGAATTGGCGTGGTAGCCGATCAGAGCCTTGGGCAGCGCAAAAGGCTGGGGGTGCGGAATGCACCAATGGTTGGGTCCACCTTGCTTGAGGACACGGCGGGGGGCCGATGGAGTAACAGCTGTCTTGCTTGGTCCCTACGGCGGGCAGCAGTGGAGACATCATACCGGCTCGGGTACACCAGGGAAGTTTTGCTAATGTGTTAAATAAAAGCTGCGGCCTTATTATACCAATGACAGTTTCTGTGTTTTCCATGTATACAAAGTGAATGCTTAATTTGTATAAAGTGCAGTAAAGGGCCAGAAGGTAGGGACGACGGCCAGAGGGGTAAGGTGGCGACTGCTAGTGTTAATAGGTGGGCCTGAGCCGACTGGCCCAGAGTCCACCCATAACCGAAGTGCCACCCCCACCCCACTGAAGGATGGCGGCCCGAAAGAAAAGGTGGGAGGTGAGGCGCGCAGTGACGCATGCGATGGTGCGTGAATGGGCTCTCCCCCCTTTGCACAGTAACATGATGACGTGGTGCCAGGCCTCACCCCTGATGTCGGCGCACGGAGGGAGTGTCGAAGACGCAGGCTGATGATGTCACCGGCCCTTTAAAGGGCTGCGAAGGAGGCCAGGAACCCCCCTTTTGACCAGCCCGTGCCGACAAATCCCACCCACTCACCCCCGGAAATAAGTCCACGAAAAAGTGGAGCATTTTAAAGAGCAAACACTCAAAGAAAAGAATAACACTGTGTATTATGTTAAGAAGGCAATATGAGGAGGTGTATAGTCTTATAACAAGTGAATATATTCAGCAGATAGCATACTTATGTTAGTTAGTACAATTCAAATGTTATTCATTGCTGGGGGCTAATGTCGCAGCTGAGAGGGAAGAGGTGGTTACCCGGGCCGGTTGGGCATATTGTAAGTGGTGCCGGTGACATCACAGGAAGGCGTGGTAGCCGTTCAGCACCTTGGGCGGCGTAAAAGGCTGGGGCGCGGAATGCGCCGATGGTCGGGGCCCCATTGATTGAGGACATGGGGGCCCATGGAGTAAAAGCTGTCTTGCTTGGTCCCTACGGTGGGCAGCAGTGGAGACATCATACCGGCTCGGGTACACCAGGGAAGTTTTGCTGATGTGTTAAATAAAAGCTGCGGCCCTATTATATCAATGACAATTTCTTTGTTTTCCATGTGTACAAAGTGAATGCTTAATTTGTATAAGGTGCAGTGTAAAGGGCCAGAAGGTAGGGACGACGGCCAGAGGGGTAAGGTGATGGCGGCTGCTATTGTTATTAGTTGGAATTCTTTCTGTGAAATATAGCAACTAATTGGTGATTCCATTTGTATAGTCCTGTTTGCTTGATCTGTGTAATTATGACAACCTTATCTTACCTTATCATTTTTAAAATGTAGAGAAATGCACTAACCCGAAATTTGGGGCAGTCAAAAAAAATAAAGGCCCGAACTGCGGGAAACCGAAATTTCCTGCGGCAGGCCGATAACGACGGCTGAACCAAAAGGTTTGGCCAAAGCACATCCCTAATAAAATGTATGCTTTATATCTATCTGGTGTGTAGTCTTAAAATAATACTGTTGCCTTGGCTGCAAAAGATGAGATCAACTAAACATAATTATCTGAAGAATCTACTATGATATTACAAATTAGGATATTGCAAATTAAGATATCTCTGTTGTAAAGTATTCTGTTTTCATAAATAACTAAAAAATGCTAAGAGAAATCAAGGAAGCTAACCAATTTGGCAGTGCAGTAATAATGGGAGATTTCAATTACCCAACTAATAACATCAAGAGTCAAGAATTATCCACTGTAATCCATATTGTCAACACCAAAAGTGGAAAAAATGAAGCTTAGAAGTAAAGGCTAAAGAAGGCGTCAGCAAGCCTGACGTTGTATGTTCACATAGAGACACCAACCGGTCTTTTCAATCATTCGCCTTCTTTTAGATTTATTAACTTTCAACAACTTTTTGTTCAAAAATTTTTTCTTTTTCTTAAAATATCCTCCGTTAGTCATAGACTCTTTAAAGCGGATGTATTTAATTTCAATACGGCCCTACACGGCCCGTGTTTCACCCGAAAGCTTCCTCAGGGGCGTATAAACACTATCAATACAAGAGTCTGTATCCAATTCATCCGGACAACTCGTCTCAAAACCGGGAAAATGGCCCCAATATTGACTGGGTAAATGTAACATCTAGCAGGACATGCTAGAGACATAAAGTTCATAGAGCAACTGGTTCAGGTACCAATGATAGAGAGAGCTATATTAGATTTAATTCTTAATGGAACACAGAATTTGGTGAGAGAGGTAATGGTGGTGGGGCCACTTGGCAATAGTGATCATAACATGATCAAATTTAAACTAATAATTGGAAGGGGAACAATAAGTAAATCTACAGCTCTAACACTAAATTTTCAAAAGGGAAACTTTGATAAAATGAGGAAAATAGAAAAAAACTGAAAGGTGCAGCTGCAAAGGTAAAAGTGTTCAACAGGCATAGACATTGTTTAAAAATACAATCCTAGACGTGCAGTCCAGATGTATTTCATGTATTAAGAAAAGCAGAAGGAAGGCAAAATGATTACCGACATGGTTAAAAGGTGAGGTGAAAGAGGCTATTTTCGCAAAAAAAAAATCCTTCAAAATTTGGAAGAAGGATCCATCTGGATAAAATAGGAAAAAGCATAAGCATTGTCAAGTTAAGTGTAAAACATTGATAAGACAGGCGAAGAGAGAATTTAAAATGAAGTTGGCCGTAGAGGCAAAAACTCATAATAAAAGCTTTTAAAAATATAACCGAAGCAAGAAACCTGTGAGACATTTGTTTGGATCGTTAGATGACTAAGGGGTTAAAGGGGCTCTTAGAGAAGATAAGGCTATTGCAGAAAGACTAAATTATTTCTTTGTTTCTGTGTTTTCTAATGAGGATGTTGGGGAAATACCAGTTCCAGAGATGGTTTTCAAGGATGATGAGTCAGTTGAATTGAACCAACTCACCTGGAAGATGTAGTAGGCCAGATTGACAAACTAAAGAGTAGCAAATCACCTGGACTGGATGGGTTCTGAAAAATTATATTTTCAGATCTAATAGTTAAAATTTATAATCTGTCATTAAAATCACCCATTGTATTGAAGACTGGAGGGTGGCCAATGTAACACCAATATTTAAAAAGAACTCCAGGGGCAATCTGGGAAAATATAGACCAATGAGCCTGACCAGTGCTGGGAAAAATTGTGGAAACTATTCTAAAGATCAAAATCGCAGAGCATATAGAAGAACATGGTTTAATGGAACACAGTCAACATGGATTAACCCAAGGGAAGTCGTGCCTCACAAATCTGCTTTATTTTTTTGAAGGGGTTAATAAACATGAGGATAAAGGTGAACCAGTAGATGTAGTGTATTTGGATTTTCAGAAGGCATTTCACAAAGTCCCTCATGAGAGGCTTCTAAGAAAACTAAAATGTCATGGGATAGGAGGTGATGTCCAGGGATGTGCAGAGCAAAATTTTATGTTCATATTTCTTATGTCCGAAAGGGGGTCCCACTTGCGGCCAATATGGACATAAAAAAAATCCAATGAGTTGAGTATATGTACATATGTGCAAAAAAAAAATTTAAACCCCCTCACCCTCCTTAATCCCCCCCCCAGACTTACCACAACTCCCTGGTGATGGAGCGAGGAGTGAGGACGTCATTTCTGCAATCCTTGGCGAGAAGCATGTGACGTCGGCGGCACGTCGAGTGACGCCGGCGTCACGTGATTCCCGGCTTGTTCGCGCCGGACGGCTCGTTCGGCCCAAAAAGAACTTTTGGCCAGCTTGGGGGGGCCTCCTGACCCGCCGACGTCACATGCTTCTCGCCAAGGATTGCAGAAATGGCGTCCTCACTCCTCGCTCCATCACCAGGGAGTTGTGGTAAGTCGGGGGGGGGGGGATTAAGGAGGGTGAGGGGGTTTATATTTTTATTTTGGCTCAACAATCGCGATTTCCCACATATCCAACATATCTATGTTGGATATGTGGGAAATCCGATCGTTTATGTCGAATCAATTTTTTAAGTTAAAAAAAAATATGAGTTGCGTTTTACTAATGCGGTCAATCCGAATGCACACCCCTAGTGATGTCCTTTCTTGGATCATAAACTGGTTAAAAGATAGGAAACAGTAGGATTAAATGGTCAATTTTCTCTGTGGAAAAGGGTAAACAGTGGAGTGCCTCAGGGATCTGTAATTGGACTGGTGCTTTTCAATATATTTATAAATGATCTGGAAAGGAATATGATGAGTGGAGTTATCAAATTTGCAGATCATACAAAATTATTCAGAGTAGTTAAATCACAAGCGGATTGTGATACATTGCAGGAGGACTTTTGAGACTGGAAGATTGGGCATCCAAATGGCAGATGGAATTTAATGTGGAAAAGTGCAAGGTGTAGCATATAGTTACATGATGAGGTTCCATATTAGGAGCTACCATCCAGGAAAAAGATCTAGGCAAAATAGTGGATAATGCTTTGAAATCGTCTGCTCAGTGTGCTGCAGCAGTCAAAAAAATCAACAGAATATTAGGAATTATTAGGAAGGGAATGGTTAACAAAATGGAAAATGTCATAATGCCTTTGTATCATGCCATGGTGAGACTGCACCTTGAATGCTGTGTACAATTCTGGTCACCGAATCTCAAAAAATCAATAGTTGCGATGGAGAAAGTACAGAGAAGGGTGACCAAAATGCTATAGAGGATGGAACAGCTCCCCTATGAGGAAAGGGTGAAGAGGTTAGGGCTGTTCAGCTTGGAGAAGAGATGGCTGATGGGAGATATGATAGAGGTCTTTAAAATAATGAAAGGTCTTGAACGAGTAGATGCGAATCAGTTATTTATACTTTCGGATAATAGAAGGACTAGGGGGCACTCCATGAAATTAGCAAGTAGCAAATTTAAGATTAATCTGAGAAAACGTAATTTTACAAGCTTAACCTGTTTAATGTAAACCGACATGATGTCCACAACTAATGCCGGTATATAAAAATGTTTAAATAAATAAATAAATAGATAAATAAATAAATAAGTAAATAAAATTATTTTTCACTCAACAAACAATTAACCTCTGGAAATTATTGCCAGAGGATGTGGTTAGTGCAGTTAGTGTAGCTGGGTTTAAAAAAGGTTTGGATAAGTTCTTGGAGAAGAAGTCCATTAACTGCTATTAATCAAGTTGACTTAGGGAATGGCCTCTGTTATTACTGGCATCAGAAGTATGGGATCTTCTTAGTGTTTGGATACTTGCCAGGTTCTTGTGGCCTGGTTTTGCCTCTGTTGGAAACAGGATGCTTGGCTTGATGGACCCTTGGTCTGACCCAGCATGGAAATTTCTTATGTTCTTACTTCTATATCGACCAATATCAAGATTATTCTGTGTTAGTGGGTTAAACTCCATAGCAAGAATGGAAGGTAGTGTGAGTGTGAGTTGGGTTGAAAAGGAGGGAACTAAAGGTAGGAAAAAAGTCCAACAGCAAAGCAGCTCTCTCCTAATATCTCTCTCTTTTCATTAAGCAGTAATAATAACCCAACAATCAAAAGCTACTGCTGCTTCTGCTTCTCACCTCTCACTGTGCCTTGGACTGTTTACTTGGTGCCATTTGCTAGTTTTTTGGTTCCTTGGGGTATTCTTGTCTATTTTTGGACTATGTTGCCCCATCAAAGAACCTTGGGGTATTAATGCTACTCTTCATGCTACATTGCTCAACACCTATGTTTTATTGTTATAAAAACCAATATTTCTGCTGCATCAAGCCTCTCATAACCTCATGGTACTTACTATGTCTTGATGTACCAATCTGATGTTTTACTTCTGCACTTCTCAAGGTCCCTTGGGGTTTTCATGCTACTATTGTTGGTGCCCTTTGCCTCTCTTGGTATTTTGGGTTGTTCTTGCCACTCTTGGCATTATTTTGATCATTTCAAATTATCTTGGACTGTTGATATCTCTTTACTATTTTGCTCTGCCATGATGCTTTAGGATATTATTCATGCCACACTTGGTACCATTTTCCACCACTCTTGGTGTCTTGGAGTACCTTTCACTCTGCTGCTGCTGCTGCTGCTGTCTGCCTGAAAGTTTTGGAGCTCAAAATAACATCTGTTGCTTCCCCTTTTGACTTTTAATGGAAATAAGTGAACAAATCACATGAATACATTTTATTTATTTATTTTTTTAAATGAGCAAAATTAATGATGGAGGCATAGGGGCGGATTTTAAAAGGGTTACAAGCGTAATATATGCGCATAACCCTTTTAAACCCGCTACTGCGCGCGCCGAACCTATTTTGCATAGGCCCAGCGATGAGCGCAAGCCCCGGGACGCTCATATGTCCCGGGGCTTGAAAAAAGGGTCAAGGAGTGGACGGGGAGGTCCGGGGCGGGGTAGGGATGGGGCCGGCATAGCGGCCGTGCCGGGGGGATCGCGCACTGGCATTCGGCTGGCGTGTGCAACCTACACCTGCCCAGAGGCAGGCGCAACTTATAAAATAAAGGTAGGGGAGGTGATTTAGGTAGGGCTGGGGCGAGGGTTAGGTAGGGGAAGGAAAGGGAAGGTGGGGGGGGGGCAGAAGGAAAGTTCCCTCCGAGGCTGCTCCGATTTTGGAGAAGCCTTGGAGGGAACGAGGAAAGTCATTGGGGCTCCCCTAGGGCTCAGCGTGCTCAAGGTGCACAAGTGTGCACCCCCTTGCATGCGCCGACCCCAGATTTTATAACATGCGCGGCTGCGCACGCAAGTTATAAAATCGAGCGTAGATTTGTGCACACCGGGTTGTGCGCACAAATCTACGCCTGTGCGTAGCTACTAAAATCTGGCCCATACTATGTAAGAAATTCACAGGTTCTTTTAGACATAACTATATTGATAAGTCAAATGCCTTTGCACACTTATGGGTACATTTTCAAAGACTTAGGTCTTAGAAAATCCTGAGATAAAGGCGGGCGGAGTAGTGAAGCGGGGTTGGGCCTGCGAAAGCCGGCAGCGATCGCACCTCAGTGGTGGATCGCTGCCGGCTTTCGCACCCAATAGTGCCATCGTAAAAGGTGGTGCTATTGGGTGCAAAACTGGCGGCGAAAATGGTCCTTACCTTTTTGCCGTCAGCGGTGTCTTCGCGGCGTCCACCCCAGTACCGCCCCGACACCTCCCCTTCCAGTGCGGACGCCGCCCAGAACCCGCCCCGATTTAGCTATCGCACGCAAAAAGGGACTTTTCTCGTGTGAAAAGTCTCTTTTCGCATGCGATTAGCATAGGAAATGACCCCCTTAGGCACTTAGGTTAACTTAGTTAAACCTCTCTAATTCAACCATGTCATGATTAGTGTTTTTTAGTCACCTGAAAGTATATGTCTACGTTCAGAAGAAACATATTATAGGTCACATAGAAAAGAACTATTCTGGGGAGGGTAGCATTTCACAAGTGGGTATAAAAACTATGGAGGTAAGATTCAAAAGGATTTATACACTTAAAATTGGGATTTAACACATAAATACACTTTATGTGGGTAAATGGGTTTTTGAAAATTGCTACAATAGTATATTACAATTATGCATGTAACTCCTTTGAAAATTACCTTCAGTGCGCATAGATTGAATATCTAAATGTATGTTAAGCCATTGTTTTGAAACATGAAAAGGTATATACGTGCTTGTAGCAACTACATAACAACTCTATATTCAAACACAATGTACAAGGTTATCTATCATACATTTGAAAATGTAGTTGATTTATCCAGGATTAAAAATATTCATATACCTTTTCACTTAGAAACCTGTTGAAAATGTACCCCTTGATACTGGAGTTTTCCTTCTGGATTTCATGTTTGTTATTCATTACAACCTTATTAGAATGATGACTTTGCAGGGGATGATATTTTTAGCAATCGTATCCTGTGTGGTACAAGTAGGACATCAAACTCCCATGAGTCAGAATGAAGTAAGATATCCTTCAAGTTCTCACTATATCATTGAACAAGTTATAGCTGGCCACTTCTTTTTGTTGCTCTAAAACTCTCTCTCAGATTTTGAAAGTGTTATTCCATCTGATGATAACTTCCTGCTTCAATTAATGCTGTGGAAGATTATTCTTTTTCTGTGAGTCTTGTATTTTTCTACATGCGCCTGTAATACAACATAATTTCACAAATGTATCAAACCACCATGACGTTGCAGAAAAGGAATCCAACTATGAAGCAAATAATCCTTTAATATAGAACTATGGCCAGGATTCATCATACAGTGCAGAATGATGAATCCTGTGAAAATGGGGGGAGGGCCTGCGAAAACCCACAGCCTTCACACCACTGCGGTGTGCCGGCTGCCGGCTTTCGCACCAAATAGCGCCACTGGGAAAGGTGGTGCTATTCGGCATGCTACTGCCGACGATAATGTTAGAAACATTATCACCGGCAGCGAAAACACCGCCGACTCCGCCCTGACTCCTCCCCTCCCCCTAATTTGCATCACATCGCATGCGAAAAGGCCCTTTTCGCATGCGATAAGGGTTTAGAAAATAACCCCCTATATTTACAGTAGATAGGAATAATCATAAAAATTCTATTGTAAACAGTTGAAAGAAAATATACAAAATATTCTTCTTACTCTGAGTTGGGGAGTAGTAGTGGTCTTTGGTGAACCATTGGTGCTAGAGGAGGCTAGTGGCTGTAAGAGGCTGCCCCAATATATGTATTCTTTAAATTTATTTTTCATCTCCCTTTGCATCCTGATCAGCTATTGAGGCCCATGGCGGGAAAATCAGAGTCAGATTGGTGGTTAAAAGCAGCTACGCTGCTGAAGAGTGCTATAGGGAAAGTCCCAAGGACCCCCCTCAGCATGTCTGAGCTTGGCTGTGAATGCAAAAATGAACATTGGGTCATAGTATTGTGTTTAGCAGCCACTATGGGAAGCTGGGAAAGTGGAGCAAAAACAGAAAGACATGATGGGGAACATTCAGAGCAGCTCCTGACACTGTAGCAAGGTCCAAGGAGAAGACTGAGACTGAAGGCGAGCTGAGGAGTGCTATTTAGAGAGACTGGTGAACAAACATACAAACAGTCTGGGACTGAAGATGCCAATACTAGGAGAAATATTTCAGTGTTGAGGCTACAACCAGATGGAGATAGCAGGTGAAGCTAAGGAAATATGTTGAGAATTGTTCAAAAAACTTTGGAGATGTAAACTGATCTGCAAGGTGGGGGGGGGGGGGGGCGAATCCTTCCAATATGGTAAACTGGGACAGTAGTAAGGGATACAATAGGGGCTCACAATGTTACATGCAGAGGTCACTCCTGGAAGCCCTCCTCCATACTGGGCTAGGAATTTTAAGGCATAAGACTCACCCAGTCTTGTCTCCCAGAGGTAAGGAAGGGAAGCACGGATAAAAGAAAGGAATAGTCAAATGTATAGAGAATTTTAAGTGTCTTTTGTTTTAAATTTATTTTTCAAACAAATGTACTGAAAATAGTTTTGTGTTGTGAGAATTTCCTTATTCTACTTGTTGCAACAAGATGTAAATTAATAAAGTTTGAATGCTTATTCTTTTTTTACCCAGAATCAGTTCTGAAACTTTGCAAGTGTGATCTTATTAGATAAGTATTATGTTGCTGTACCTCAAATTCAGAAATCTGTTTAACAGGTTCAACTGAACTGAAGTGCTTCAGAAAAATGTGTTACTTTCTGCTTCTTTATTCTTTTGCAAGTATTTGGACTTCTGAACTTTTCTAAGGGTAAGTATAACACTTTGACATTACAGGTCTTTAATATGAGTGTACCAAGTCACTTGAATGGCAGCACTCATCCAACATGGCACCAGTCATTGGGCCCATCCCAATACAGGCAGTGGTGTCTATGCCTGGGGGGGGGGGGGGAACACCCTTATTTCTGTAATGGTGGCATCACTCTGAACACTGCAAGGGGGTTGGGGTAGGGGGGATGAGAAGGCAGAGCTTGGCATGCATGAAGTCCGCAAGATCTCGAGGACAATTCAAACATTCAGTCAGTGCTGAGCACCATATTGTGTTAGCCTCTCAAGAAATTCTCCACAGTGCTAAGTTCAGGCAGGGCTCGGTGGCGCAATAGGGTCCGTCCCACATGCAAAATTGCAGTGGTAAGCCAGTGATTATGAGCAAACATTAGCCAAGGGTAGAAGACCTTGGCTAATGAGTGGGTTGGGTGCATTGAGACAAAGTTGATATGAGGTAGAAGGGGGCAATTCACATCAAGCTATCCCATCAGAATGCTTAGCATATGGCAAGTCAGGAACAGCCAAGCCACTAGGGGTGGGTGGAACAGAGGACCCAAAGATTTTGGGGCAGAGGCCCGCAATGAAGAAAGGATCTTGAGGTGTATGTAGTCAGCAGGATTGCAAGGTGCTCGGTACTACCATGGTGGGAAACCAGGCGTCCATTAACCAGTCGGCGGCTGCTGTTCTTGTGGGGGGACTGAAAGTTATGTCAAGCAAAAAACAACGCAAGTGTGCCTAGCCGGAGATCCCGAGTGCATTTGAATGGCATGCAAAACAAGAAAGGGACACCCTGTAGGCTGCATTCAGCTGGTTTGCAGTGCAATGAGGCGGGGATGGCCCGCAGCACAACAGAGACAATGGCTGAGAAGCATCGTCACAGATAGAAGGAAGGCTGCCGGAGGAAGGAGCATGATGGTGCCAGGGAAGCAGGCACTGCGGGACTTGTATTGACAGAGGATTTGGCTGAAGTGCCTGAGTGAATTATGAACCATGACGCTGAGTCTTTGCCTGTAGGGACTGGAGTGCATCGAGCCAGGCCATGGGGTTATTGGGCGGCACCTTTGGCATGGCAAAACCACTAGGAAGCACTGAGCAGGGAGGAGGACATTGGAGCAATCTGGGGCAGAATTGGCAAATTCCAGTTTCCAATTGGCCGAGCATGGGAAACAGCATGGTTGGTAATACGGTGCATTGGGTGCAAGGGGTTACATGGCCCCCAGACGAGGTCCAACAGCAATTCCAGAACTTTATGCAGAGTGGCATCTCAAATACTTCTATTCTGTTTGCCACTTGTACATCATCGATACGAATGGGGCAGTACAATGGGTCCTGCATCCATATCTGGGCCATCACAATGGATATTCTTACTTCCTGCAATACTTGCCACATTGAGCTTCACCAGCAATGAATTGGGTGGTGGGTCCTTCCAACTAGTTCAGGGGGGGTGTACACTGCACAGTATCTTGCAGTCCTGTAGAGTGCAGGACTCAAAGTCTGATGCCCAGCTGAGGGATACGCAACATTCTGTTAATCCGCTATTTCTGCCTGAGGTATCTTCATTGCAGGTTGAGTCCATTCCAATTACCAAGCAGGTAGACACTGCACAGCCTCGTGATGTGGAGAGGACAGATATAGCAACCAGAAAACTAGAAGGGTCAAGCCAAGCCACTGCTTCAGGTTCAATTTGAGATGCCCAAATGGGTGAGTCATGAGCAGAAGGAGCAGGTGGCATCCAGATCGCATTAGAAAAGGTCAGAGCTAAAGCAGGTTTGAAAAGGAAGAGGGGTCAAAAGGGGAAGTATAAATCCAGTATCAAGGGCTCAGTGGACTCATCCATTTCAGCAACCATACCTGACCCTTAGCTGATACACTTGAGGCCAGTGGGGCCCCATTGGTATTTACCAATTTGTCCTAGCTCTGGGAGAGTGGCCCAAATCCATGCGCAAAAAGCTAAAGAAAAAGAACTTATATCAACATCTTTCATATTCTGGAGAGGAGAAAGAAGAGAGCAGAGAAAAAGAGGGATGAGGCAGGAAGTACAGAAAGGAAGGTGCCAAGGAATATCATTAATTGGACAAGGGCTTTCCTCAGAATTAGGGATGTGAATCGGGCTTCGGACGATTGAAAATATCGTCGATATTTTCAAAATCGTCAGAAATTGGGGGCTCCCCCGAAACGATAGGAAAACCACATGATATTGATCGTGGGGGTTCTCTTATCATTTTGGGGGAGGGCTGGAAAAATGGCACACAAAAATAACCCCTAAACCCACCCCGACCCTTTAAAACTAATCCCTTTGCTTCCCCCACCCTCCCGACCCCCCCAAAAACATTTTACAGGTACCTGGTGGTCCAGTGGGGGTACCGGGAGCGATCTCCCGCTCTCGGGCCATCGGCTGTCACTAATCAAAATGGCGCCAATGGCCCTTTGCCCTTACCATGTGACAGGGTATCCATGCCATTGGCCGGCCCCTGTCACATGGTAGGAGCACTGGATGGCCCACGCCATTTTTAAGTATTTGGGTTACATTGGCCACCTTCCAGTCTTCAAGTACAATGGATGATTTTAATGATCAATTACAAATTAATTGAATTAGTTCTAAAATTTCAATTTTTAGATCATTCAGAACCCTAGGTTGTATACCATCTGGTCCAGGTTATTTACTACTCTTCAGTTTGTCAATCTGGCCTATCACATCTTCCAGGTTCACCATGATTTGGTTCAGTTTATCTGAATCATCACCCTTGAAAACCATCTCTGGAATGGGTATCTCCCCAACATTCTCTTCAGTAAACACTGAAGCAAAGAATGTGTTCAGTCTGTTCACGATGGACTTATCTTCCCTAAGTGCCCCTTTAACCCCTTGATCATCTAACAGTCAAATCGACTTCCTCACAGGCTTTCTGCTATTGATATATTTTAAAAGTTTTTATAATGCGTTTTTGCCTCAATGGCCAACTTCTTTTCAAATTTTCTCTTAGCCTGTCTTATCAATGTCTTACATTTAACTTGCCAATGTTTATGCTTTATCCTACTTTCTTCTAATGGATCCTTCTTTCAATTTTTGAATGAAGCACTTTTGGCTAAAAGAGCCACTTTCATCTCACTTTTTATCCATGTCACAATTGTTTGACCTTCCTTCCACCTTTCTTAATGTGTGGAATACATCTGGATTGTGCTTGTAAGATGGTATTTTTTAACAATGTCCATGAGTGTAGCACAATCTTAACCTTTGTAGCTGCATCTTTTCTTAACTATTTTTCTCTTTTTATCAAAGTTTCCCTTTTGAAAAGTTAGTGCTAGAGCTGTGGATTTACTTACTGTCCCCCTTCTAGTCATAAATTCAAATTTAATCATATTATGGGATCAAATTTGAAAGGGACTTATTGAAGAGATCAGTTGCATCCGCCACATGGTCTGTATTTTATAGGGGTTTGATCAAGTGCAGGGATTCTTGAAGGAGTTGGGATGGAAGTCAGTTCCTGTTCCAGATAGGCTTATCTGCAAATACACTGCATGGGCAAAGGACACCAGCCTAATGAGAGGGGGATCCCTCAAGGAGTTTCAAAGTCAAGAAGTTGTTGGCAGGTTGGGCTAGGACGTCAGGGCCTGTGAGGGATTCCAGGTGCCCAGTTACTCACAAATTGCTGAGAGGCTTCTAGGAAAAGTAAAAAGTCATGGGATAGGTGGCGATGTCCTTTCGTGGATTGCAAACTGGCTAAAAGACAGGAAACAGAGAGTAGGATTAAATGGGCAATTTTCTCAGTGGAAGGGAGTGGACAGTGGAGTGCCTCAGGGATCTGTATTGGGACCCTTACTGTTCAATATATTTATAAATGATCTGGAAAGAAATACGACGAGTGAGATAATCAAATTTGCAGATGACACAAAATTGTGCAGAGTAGTTAAATCACAAGCAGATTGTGATAAATTGCAGGAAGACCTTGTGAGACTGGAAAATTGGGCATCCAAATGGCAGATGAAATTTAATGTGGAAAAGTGCAAGGTGATGCATATAGGGAAAAATAACCCATGCTATAATTACACGATGTTGGGTTCCATATTAGGTGCTACAACCCAAGAAAGAGATCTAGGTGTCATAGTGGATAACACATTGAAATCGTCGGTTCAGTGTGCTGCGGCAGTCAAAAAAGCAAACAGAATGTTGGGAATTATTAGAAAAGGAATGATGAATAAAACGGAAAATGTCATAATGCCTCTGTATCGCTCCATGGTGAGACCGCACCTTGAATACTGTGTACAATTCTGGTCGCCGCATCTCAAAAAAGATATAATTGCGATGGAGAAGGTACAGAGAAGGGCTACCAAAATGATAAGGGGAATGGAACAACTCCCCTATGAGGAAAGACTAAAGAGATTAGGACTTTTCAGCTTGGAGAAGAGACGACTGAGGGGGGATATGATAGAGGTGTTTAAAATCATGAGAGGTCTAGAACGGGTAGATGTGAATCGGTTATTTACTCTTTCAGATAGTAGAAGGACTAGGGGACACTCCATGAAGTTAGCATGGGGCACATTTAAAACTAATCGGAGAAAGTTCTTTTTTACTCAACGCACAATTAAACTCTGGAATTTGTTGCCAGAGAATGTGGTTCGTGCAGGTAGTATAGCTGTGTTTAAAAAAGGATTGGATAAGTTCTTGGAGGAGAAGTCCATTACCTGCTATTAGGTTCACTTAGAGAATAGCCACTGCCATTAGCAATGGTTACATGGAATAGACTTAGTTTTTGGGTACTTGCCAGGTTCTTATGGCCTGGATTGGCCACTGTTGGAAACAGGATGCTGGGCTTGATGGACCCTTGGTCTGACCCAGTATGGCATTTTCTTATGTTCTTATGTTCTTATGTTCACCTATGGCACATACTACCTAAAGTTTGCAAGTCTGAGTATGAAACCAGTTTGTTTTGGGCAGCCTTTACATTGGCCTTTTATTGGGGCCATGAGGGGAAATGAGCTGTTACAACAAAAAATGATTCTGGGTTCAAAGGAATACTTATGTGTAATGTTGAAATGAAAGGGTAGGCAGCTCACATTGTAGTCCACAGGTCCAAGATAGACCAGGCAGGGAAAGGGGCCTCTGTATGTCTTCGGCTGGTTGAAGTTCAGGTTACTTGCCCTTTGGACAATTATCTGAGAGTTAGACCTATGGGTGGTACTCATTTGTTAATGCATGTGGACATTAACAAATGAGTACCACCAAACCTAGTCAACAACTGTTGACCAGGTTTCAATTTTCTGTGGTGTACAGATCAGCATTTAGAATAGGAGCAGCTACCAGCACAGCTGAGGCAAGCCTTGATATGGACACCATTCAGAAAATTGGGGGAGGGGGAGTCTATGGCAGTCAATTTATATATCAGACTAGAATTGTCAGGAGCAATCATTAATTGTTAACTTTGTATTGCAGATTTGCCCCATGGGCAAAGGGCTGTTTGGATTATGGGGCATCCCTTCATCCATTGGGCAAGCGAGAGACCCAGTACGTCCCACTTTGGTCTCGCTCTGCACGGTGTGCACATTTCATGGATGGGCAGGCATGGTGTACACTGGGGACAGCTGTTACTGATAATGAGGCACAATTTGAAAGATTTGGCCATTATCATGATACACCTGGATGGTAATGACTTAGGGTGTTTCTCTTGCAAGCAGTTGATCAGCTTTATTAAAAAGGATGTGATGGAGTTAACTTCCTAGATATATCTGGCATGTTTAATATGGTCAGGTATCATACCTCGCATCTAATGGACCGAGAAGAAGTTATGGGGAATGGGCCATAAGAAGGTGAATAAGCAGGTCAGAGTGTGGGTCTAGAAGTTGGGGGATGTGCAAGTCATACATGAGTGGTCTTAATAGATCTGACAGAATACATCTGATTGACTTCGTCCAGGACCTATTTAATAACGTTGCAAGAAGCTTTAGACAACTATTTTGGTATATAGATTCATTCAGGCCACAGAGGTTTTGGTGGGAAGGCATGAGGTAAGTATCACAACCTCATGCTTGTGGCAGGGTGCTGAGCCAGGGGACACCGTTGAAGTGGGTTTCAAGGATTTGACACAAATTACACCTTCTGGGCAGTTCCGCCATTTGTTGTGGGGCTTACTGAACTCAATCATTTGGGGCCCCTTGATTGGTTAACATTGTGAGTGGCCAATTAATGGTGGCTGTCTTGCTAGGACAAGATAGATAGCAGAGAGGGTGTATGAACTTGATTGCCGTTATGCGGGTGGCTCAAGTATGGGGTGAAAGCATCTAATGTTATCCCTAATAAAACTGAGGCCTGTTATCCCAATGTGAATTGTTTTTCTGTTCTTATTGGATTGTTTTCTTGATGCAGTGGGGGTGGGAGAGTTACTGAGGATGCCATTGTTAATATAAGAGTGCTGAGCCACTTGCATGGCAGCACTTATATAAGATGGCACCAGCCCTGGGCCCTTCCCGATGCAGATGGTGGTAGCTGTGCGTGGTCAGGGAGCTCTCTTATTTCTGCATTGGTGACTTCACAGTGAGCTCTGTGAGGGGAGGGACAGGAGGAGAGGTGAGGAGAGGTGAGGAGGTGCTTGGCTGCTGATGCAGTGTGCATGAAGTACCCCGAGTTCTAGGGGATAAATAAAACATTCAGTCGGTGATGAGTGCCATATTGTGTTAGTCTCTCAAGCAACCCACCCACCCGTTCTAATGTGCTGGAGCAGGAAGAGGGTTACATTATCCATTGTTGACATGCCTTATTTCTGATGCGATCAGTTAGCATGGAATGTTAGACAGTGTGCAACTTTTACATTTTGTTCATGGTCTTTCTGTGAATTTCGCAGCTGGAGTAATGGGGAGGGGTACCTGAGCCTGGTGGCACAGCTGAAGTAGCTGTCAAAGATATGACACAAATATGCCTTTCGGGGCAGTGTCACTGTTCATTGTGGGGACTTACCAAGCCCAGTCATTTGGTCCCCCTTGCTTTGTTAACGGGCCCTTGCAGCCCAGTTGATGGTAACTGTCTTGTTAGGACAAGGCAGTCAGCGAAGAGGGCGTATGAACTTGAGCACCTTTATTTGGGTGGCTCAGGTACTGGGGTGAAAGCATGTAATGTTATTCCTAATAAATCTGTGGCCTGCTATCCCCATGCAAATTGTTTCTCTGTTCTTATTTGACTGTTTTCTTGATACAGTGGGGGCAGGTGAGTTACTGAGACTCTTCTTTCCTCGTATTCTGCATTTAGTGTCTTTCTTCTCTACCTGTCAAGACTGATTCTGTTGCTGTAATGTCAGTGTGCACACTCAGGTATAAACTTAGATTGTAAGTCTTCTAGGGATAGGGAAATACCTACAGTATCTGAACGTAATCCTCTTTGAAATGCAAAAAGCAGAATATAAATCAAATAAATGCAATAAATGTGCCTGTTGCTAGGAACATCACTTGTGTGTGCTGCTGCTTGGTTATGAAGGTTTTGCATTTTGAATGCGTTATCTCTAGTATGACTTTTCAGTGCATTGTCTTTTCTCATCTTCTCTTGGTGTCTTTAACAAAACCTCTTATGCTAAGCTATACATAACTAAATAAATGGAAACCTAACTACTACACTTTCCAGTAATTCTGCTGCCAATCTACTGTGTTCCTTATTTAATGTCTTGAAGATTTATTTAACTTCCTGTCTAATAAAGAGAGAAAGTCAAAGAATAATACATTTTCCGCAGGCTGTAGTGACCATTGAGGAAACATCATTAGAAAAGGAATGTATGCATTTTATTATATTTCTGCAACTAAATATATACCTCCTTATTGTCCCAATAACAAAGCAAAGTAATGCTGACACTCTTTCTATTAGAACTAATGGAGTTTTAAATAGTTCAATATGGATGTCTTCCTCTGTGGAATTCAGCTATACACTAGAATGACAAAAACAATTCCAGATTCTCTTATTAGGGAGTTATTTCCAACAGGTTTTTTCAGCCTTACTTAAGATGGGAGGCTTGGTATCAGTGAAGGATGGTAATGACACCATATTTCTTTCTCACTTCAACTTAAACAACTCACTAAAGCTAGCTATATATCCATGATTCAGCTTAGAATTATTGTTATTCTAGTCCTCTCTATCTGTTACCTCAGCTTTGTAAACAATATCAAATTTGACTAATTCAAATTATTTCACATTCACTTTCTCAGTCATGCTAGTGTTTTTTTGAATGTTCTTACAATGTATGTCACTTTAAAACTGCATTGGACTCCTTTGTTACAAAGTAATCAGTCTGCATGTCTGCCCTCAACAGTTTCCAGTGTCATTCTCTCTATATTTCTAAATTGTAACAACAGCTGAATGATTAAAGTGTTGCGCCAGAGGTGGACCCTTGGACCGAGGTGGGGTTGGCACTACCCGTAGGAGGATCCTTAGAGTCCCCACCGTCGGCAGGCCGAGAGGACTGATGGACGGAGGCCGGCTGGCTCTTCACCAATACCAGCCTTCATTCCCCACGGGTTGAGCCTTTGGGTGCCGGGGCCGGCTGGACTTAGGTGGCCTCTGTCAGTGGTTGTAGATGGGTGGATCGAGGTCAGCCCAGAGGCAGCAACTAGTATAGGTATCAATCTGTACTGGATGAGGTGGAGTCCCGGAGACCCAGGCGCCAGTAGGAACACAGTCTGACAGAGGGCGCCCGAGCAAGAGCAGGCCGAAGCCTGAATGAACCACGTCCAGGACAAAAGCTGAAGAGGTGTCTTTAAGCAAGCTGAGATCAGGGCTGGCGGCAGTGTGCAAGCGGTGGCAAGCAAAGCTGAGGTCTAGACAAGGAGAGAGTCAAAAGGATGGTCAGATGAAGCAGAAGTCTAGGGCTAGGGAGAAGCAATGGACTACACGTCGAACCAAAAATAGTGGCTGCACATTTCTAATAAGCAGGGGTGAGCTTGCAATCTCCAGACAGGGAGAAGGCATGTGGAAATCTCATCAGGAGGAGTGTAATAGACTTGCTGTAGTTTCCCCAAGTCATCACATGAGAAAAGGAATGGAGAGTCAGTTTGACTTCCCATTTGCAGTGCCTGTACAGAGGTAAAAACATCCCAGTGAATCAAGACAGCCCAGCATCAATTCCTCTGCCATCTTGTGGATGGAGGAAATATATACATACAGAAGACTGCATTCTCAATGCTACTCAAAGAAAGTTAGAAACAGAGAAACTTGATGGCAGAAAAAAGACCAATATGTCTTATCTAGTCTGCCCGAACACATCATTTTCCACACATCTAATAGACCAATTAGAAATATCCACAAAGCCAAATTAGCTGCTCATCCACTCAAATACATCAAACACGTGTCCACAAGAGAACGTTCCTTCTCGATTGCTGGGATCAACTTATGGAACAATATGCCTTTGGACTTACGTTGTGATCCCTGCCACAAAACGTTCAAACAAAACCTCAAAACATGGTTGTTTGAACAAGCATACTATAGTTGATCAATGTCTAACTTGAATTGAAAATCAGTTTTGCTGTATAAAGTTGTCACCTTCTGTTGAAGTTAATTGTTTACTTTCCTATGAACTGTTCTATGTAAAACCTGTTGCTATTTATTGTTTACTTACTGTTTAACCTATTACTTGTAAAGCCTTGTGCTAAGTTTTTGTTTAATGTAAACCGAGGTGATGTAGACCTTTACGTACCGCGGTATATAAAAATCTCCAAATAAATAAATAAATAAATAAATAAATAAAATAAATAAATTGTTCAGCTTTACAATCACTACCACTCCAACAGAGATCCTCTATGTTTATCCCATGAGTTCTTGAATTAAGATACTGTTCTTTTATCTATCCACCAGCTCGACCTTCACTCTCAACCCATGACCTCTTGTTCTCAAGCCTTCTTTCCTTTGAAAAAGGCCCACTTCCTCTGCATGGAAACACTGGAGGTTTTAAAAGGTCTCTATCATATTTCCCTATCCATCCTTTCCTCTATAGTATCCATGTTTAGATATTTGTCTGTTTCTATGCCTTAGAATGAATTCTATTGACCATGCTAGATCCTCTGGACTGACTCCAACTGGTTTTTATCCTTTTGAAGATGCAGTATCCAGAGCTGTATTCAATATTCCAAATGAGGATTCACCAGTGACGTATACAGAGGCAATGTTGCCTCCATTTTTTTCTGACCATTCCTTTCCTTATGCAGCCAAGTATCTTTCTGGCTTTTTTAATGCCACCTTTTCCAGCTTTTGTGCACCCTCAGATCCAAGTCTTCTTTTGTGCTTAGAAAAAAGTTTAGCCCCCATGCTGTACTTTTCCCATCAGCTTTTGCAGCCTAAATGCATAACTCTGCATTCTTTAGCATTACATTTTAATTACCAGACCCAGACCATTCCCTGAACTTCACTAGATCCCCTATCATGTTTTCCATGCCTTCCTGGCTGTCTGCCCTCTTACAGATTTTGATATCATTATGAAAAAGACAAATCTTTCAGGATAATCCTTCCACTACAAAAATGTTGAAAAGAATATATCCAAGGACCAATCCCTGTGGCACACAGCTAGTAACATTCCTTTCCTTAGAGTGAACTCCTATTTTTCACTATCCTCTGTCATATCCCTTCAACCAGTTTCTACCCAGTCACTTTAGGACTTACTGAAATCAATCTATGCTACAAATAGTGATCCCCCTAGAACCAGCACCCAGTCAAAGAAATTGATCAGATTTGTTTGGCAAGACCTACCTCTATTAAATAGTGCTGCCATTAGTGATTCCATTCATTTATCCACCTCAGAGTTTAGAGTAACTGATCTGTAGTTCCCAGCCTATTCCTTACTTCCACTTTTGTGAATAGGAGTCACATCTGCCTGTCTCCAGTCATCCAGAACCATTTCTAACTCTTGCCAGTGGATTTGCAAGAACTTCCTTAAGTTCTCTTAAAACCTGGATATATCCATCTAGTCCTTTTGCTTTGTTTAAGTTGAGAGATTATTATCTCTTCTAGCTTTTTCTTAAATTTTCAGCTACTTCTTTAGAAAACCATAGAGGTCTTTTTTTTTTCTCTTTCCTTTATCTAATTTCCTAACAAAAAGATTAGTTGCTTTTACAATATCTCCTTTTAGTTTTGAACACTACCCTTCTACTTCACCTAGATTTTTCCATATAGCTAACAACTCCTTGAGGTACTCCCCCAATTTAACAAGGTTAGTTTTCTTGAAGTCCTGAGTCCTGAGTCCTTGAAGTACTGAACAATACTATCTCGTAGGGACCCGTTCCATCTCCTTTATCATTTTGCTCACCCTTCTATGCATCTTTTCCATTTCTGCTGTCTCTTTTTTAAAATTTGGCAACCGAATTGCAGATAGTATTTTAGGCTGAAGCAAAAGGGCAGCATATTTCAAACAATATGCTGTTCATTGATTTGAGACCATGGACGATAGCTGGATCAGTGCTTTTAGTTTTTTAAAAGAATGCATTGATACACTTATGAAAGAACCATCTTTATTTCAAGATGATACTGTTATGAATATTTTAAGCTCTTTGCTCTTAGGCCTTCCACAAATCTCTACTCGCCCGTTACAACTATTACAAAACTCAGCACGGTTTCTCCACAATTTCAAATTTGAGACATATATTCCTCCAGTACTTCACAAACTTCACTGGCTTCCTATCTAGTGGAGTGTACAATATAAAACTTTAATGATTCTCCATAGACTTATTTACAGTAATAATCGGGCGGATTTTAAAAGCCCTGCTCGCGTAAATCTGCCCGGATTTCCGCGAGCAGGGCCTTGCACGCCGGCGCGCCTATTTTCCATAGGCCGCCGGCGCGCGCAGAACCCCAGGACTCGCGTAAGTCCCGGGGTTTCTGAAAAGGGGTGTGTCGGGGGCGTGACGGGGCGTCGCCGAGTGACACCATGTTTGGGGGCGTGGCACGGTGTTTGGGGGGCGGGCCCGGGGCATGGCGCTGGTCCGGGGGCGGTCCAGGGGTGTGCCAAGACCCGGGTCGGGTCTTGGCACACCAGCAGCCCGCTGGCGCTCATGGATTTACGTCTCCCTCTGGGAGGCGTAAATCCATGGATAAAGGTGGGGGGGGGTTTTAGATAGGGCCGGGGGGGTGGGTTAGGTAGAGGAAGGGAGGGGAAGGTGAGGGGAGGGCGAAAGAGAGTTCCCTCCGAGGCCGTTCCGATTTCGGAGCGGCCTCGGAGGGAACAGAGGCAGGCTGCGCGGCTTGACGCGCGCCGGCTGCCCAAAATCGGCAGCCTTGCACGCACTGATTCAGGATTTTAGAAGATACGCGTGGCTACGCACGTATCTTATAAAATCCAGCATACTTTTGTTTGCGCCTGCTGCGCAAACAAAAGTACGCGATCGCGCAGTTTTTAAAAATCTACCCCAATGTTTTCTGGCTCTCTGTATCAATACATATCTATACCCCATGCAGAAACCTTCATTCTAAAAACAAATACTTACTCCAAATCCCTTCGCCAAAAAGCATCAGATTAGTTTCCACTAGAGAACGCACTTTCTCCATAGCCGGGCCCATACTTTGGAACTCAATTCCACTTGAATTACAATTAATTCATGATAAAAATGCATTCAAGAAAGCCCTCAAACACTACCTCGTCCTCCTAGCCTTCCCTGACTTGTGTAAATCCTGAGATTCTATTTAATTTCTCTCTCATCCTGTTTTTTTAAGTAACCTTATTTTATCTTAATGTGTCAATATTATTAATGATTTATTTGTTCTTTTATTTTATTTTTATGAAATTATGAATGTTTCGTTCTTACCCACCTCAAACTTTGGAGGGGTGGGATATAAATCCTTTAAAATAAACAAACAAACAAATAAATAAATAAATAGATAGATAAATAATAAAGACAGATAATAAATCCTACCTAATAAACGAAGGATGACCGACGTGCCGCAAATGCGCAGTAGAGACCAGCTCTACCGCGCATGTGCGGGCGAGCACGTCGGTCTGAGCCAGAAAAAAAAATGGCGGCGTCGAGTGACAGCGGCGTCGGGAGGCGGCGGCGGCGGCGGGTGGCAGCGGCGGCGCGTCGGATGGCAGCGGCGGCGGCATTGGGTGGCAGCGGTGGCGGCGTCGGATGGCAGCGGCGGCGGCGGGTGGCAGCGGCGGGCGGCGGCAGCGGCGGCGGGTGGCAGTGGCGGCGGCGGGTGGTGGCAGCGGCGGACGGCGGTCGGGTGGCAGGCACGCGGCGTCATGATGGCAGACGGCGGCGGCGGGTGGCAGCGGCGGCGGTCGTGGTGGTGGCAGCGGCGGCGGCGTCAGATGGCAGCGGCGGCGGCAGCGAGGGAGGAGAGAGAGGGAGGGACTGACAGAGGGAGGGACTGAGTGAGAGGGGAGGAGAGGGAGGGAGTGGGACTGAGTGAGAGGGGGGGACTGAGTGAGGGGGGAGAGAGTGAGAGGGGGACTGAGAGAGGGGGGGAGAGAGAGAGAGAGGGGGGGGGAGAGAGAGAGGGGGGAGAGAGGGAGGGAGTGGGACTGAGAGGGATGGAGTGGGACTGAGTGAGGAGGGGGGAGAGAGAGGGAGGGAGGGAGGGAGTAGGACTGAGAGAGAGGGAGTGGGACTGAGGGAGAGGGGGAGGGAGTGGGACTGAGGGAGATGGGGAGGGAGTGGGACTGAGGGGGAGGGAGTGGGACAGTGTGAGTGAGAGGGAGGGGAGAGAGGGGGAGGGAGGGGGTGGGACTGAGGGGGAGGGGGAGGGAGTGGGACTGAGGGAGAGTGAGTGGGACTGAGTGTGAGTGAGAGGGAGGGAGAGAGGGGGGGGAGTGAGTGAGACTGAGTGGGAGGGAGGGACTGAGTGAGAGGAGTGGGTGAGAGGGAGGGAGGTAGGGGGTGGTGTAGAGTGAGGGGAGAGAGAATGAGGGGGAGGTGAGAGACAGAGGGATGTAGCCCGTTTTAACGGGCTTAACGGCTTGTACATAAATAAATGACATAATTTAAATTGAGGGATGTAGGATGAGATGGGATCAATTAGGGGGTGTGAAAAAAGGGTTGGAAGTGAGGCTGGGGAGAGTGAACAATAGGTGGTGGACGATTGGGTGAGAGGAAGGGATAACAGAGGATTAATTGGGGATTTAAAAATGGCATGGAGATGAAGATAGAAAGGGGCTGGGGGGTTAAGAGAGGGGATGGTCTAGGAAGGTGAGAGGTGCTGTAGGATATAAGAGAGGATTAGCTGGAGGGGCAGAGGTTGAGAGAAGAGGCCCTCTGGAAGGGATGAGGCTGAAAGGATTATTTGGAGTGTAGGGAGGTGTGACTGCACTCCCTGATGATTTGTTTTCAAATGGTAAAATGGGATCACATTGGATAAAAGTTTGGGAAGCCCTGGCTTAGGGCATCTAATATCCTTGCACCATTCCTAGTATAGTGGGTAAAAGGGTTATGACAGGTTAAAAAAAAAAGACAAGTTTTCCTAATGATGGATGTGGCAGTTATTAGGTAATTGTAATTTTCCTGTCTTTTCTAATGGGACGTTGTTGGTATTTTTATATTTGGGATCATTTGGTTGCTCCTTGCTGTTATGCTCAGACTTGTGAACCCTTGGGCCGACGAGAGGATGGTATACCTTAGCGGAAGATCCGTAGGCTCTCCCGTCGGGAGGCAAGGCAGGAACAGAAGATGTGACCAGCTGACCCTCCGCACTGTAGGCAGGAGCGACTGAAGGTGGACCAAGAGTCGTGACATCGAGGAACGGAGGTATGTCTTCACCGCTGGAGGTCCGCGGTCCCCCCAGGAGGAGCCCGTAGGGACCCGGACCGCTGGGACTTATGTGGACCTTTGAGAGGTCGAGAAACAGATGTACGGCGCAAGGGCTGACTGGAGCTTCACTCCTGGAAGCCCGCAGTCCCCCCGGGAGGAGCCCATGGGGACCCGGGCCGCTGGGACTTACGTGCGCCCTTGGAGGCGATGGTCAGAAGAGGTCCAGGGTCAAGTGCCAGAGGGTCATCGCTTACCAGTCCGAGGTCACACACCAGAGAATCACCACTTGCCAATCCGAAGTCAATACCAGGAATCAAGACGGAACTGGAACAAGGAGTCAAGATGCTGGAACTCACTGAAGCAAACAGACTCAAACAACACTCACAGGAGACATTGCCAAGTTGAGGAATGAGCAGAGGAAGCCTCCTTTTATACTTCTTCTGCTCTGGCTCATAAGGAACTGCTGTAGGGGATTAAAGGGATCAGGTTCCTTTAATTCTAATGAGGAGGCGCGACCTCACGCCTAAAGATGGCAGTGGCCAGCTTGGATTTCCTCCACGGAGGCTGCAGGGACGGCACGGGGGCAGAGCAGGGACAGCTCTCCACCCGGCGGTCAGGCCGGGGACCCGCGCCGGGGCAACGGGCACCCGGTCAGGTGTTTCCCCCGAAGCTGCCACGGCGGGTCGCCGCCATGGACGAGGTAGGGGACTGCGGTCGTGGCCTCCCACGGCCGCGGAACACAACACTTGCTTTGTGCACAGTTTTCTAGTAATAAGGCAAGCAATCCAATGTTTTGTTTTTTTTAATAAATAGTTTTGTGGAAGGACAAAAGTGAAAATTTTATTCCACATGTCCAAGTGTTTGAAATTTTCACTGTTGGAAGTTGGCAACTCTAATCCCAAAGCCCTCTTTTTTCTGCAGTGACCTGCAAATTTTGCAGCATACCTGAGCTTCTGATGCAGCAGACCAGTTGGGAAACTCTGATCTAGTGCCTGCTATTGATGAGGGCACTAGATGAGAGTAATCTTCTGATGCAGCAGACCAGTTGGGAAACTCTGATCTAGTGCCTGCTATTGATGAGGGCACTAGATGAGAGTAATCTTCTGATGCAGCAGACCAGTTGGGAAACTCTGATCTAGTGCCTGCTATTGATGAGGGCACTAGATGAGAGTAATCTTCTGATGCAGCAGACCAGTTGGGAAACTCTGATCTAGTGCCTGCTATTGATGAGGGCACTAGATGAGAGTAATCTTCTGATGCAGCAGACCAGTTGGGAAACTCTGATCTAGTGCCTGCTATTGATGAGGGCACTAGATCAGAGTAATCTTCTGATGCAGCAGACCAGTTGGGAAACTCTGATCTAGTGCCCGCTATTGATGATCTAGCGGGCACTAGATCAGAGTTTCCCAAGTGGTCTGCTGCATCAGAAGCTCAGGTATGCTGCAAAATTTGCAGGTCACTGCAGAAAAAAAGAGGGCTTTAGGATTAGAGTTGCCAACTTCCAACAGTGAAAATTTCAAACACTTGGACATGTGGAATAAAATTTTCACCTTTGTCCTTCCACAAAACTATTTATAAAAAAAAAAAAAAAATCCTGTCATAGCCCACACCTTAATAACACTGATGACCCTTTTCCATTTTTCCATATTCAATTGCCTTTATCTCATCAGCCTGCAATCACCCTTTCCCTAGTTACAACACTCCCTTTTTCATGTCCCAATTCCATAGTCCTCTGGCTTTTCTTCCCAGTTCCACCAACTCTCCAACTCTAGCTTCCCTCCTTAGCTCCTATCCCCTTCTGTTGCCCACTCTCCAATTCCACTGCCCCGGGTGCCCCTTGCACACAGCAAAGAAACTCAAAATGTTCACTCACAGTTTTCATCTCTGGACCTCCACTCTTCCCTCTGCAATGCTCTTTCTGCTGTTGGGGTATGCTGGATTTGATCTCTTCTTTCACTGCTGAAGGTGCTCCTCTCAAATCTATTAATCTAGGGCTATTCAATTCATAGGTATAGGCTTTCTCCTCCACTCCTGTTCACTGTGGGCTATGTGCACTGCAGAGTCAGTTCGGGGGGAGATGGGCGATGGGGCAGTCCACATCTTCTCACAGCTACATCTGCTTCTCCTGCTTCTCATCTTTTCAGTGCAGGGCCAGGCTGGGGCTGGGTTTTCTTTCCATTATGGTCTCCTTGCCTTCTCCTACTCAACTCTTGCTGTGCACAGAGAGAAAGGCCCTCACTGCTACTGTCTAGACCTGGCTGATCCTGCACTCCAGCTTTCACTGTTATGAGAAATGTTAAGGAGGAAAGATGACTCTTCTTGCCCCTGCAGTTGATTGCTTGCCTGCTCCTGCTGCACAGGTGAAGGAAATGTTAGATTTGGCTTCTTTGTGCTTTCACAGACAGACGGAGCGTACACAGGGAGTTTTTTCCCCGTGTGGAGACAACTACAAATGGCAGTGAATTAATCAGAGACAGGCACACAAAATTTCTACAAAATTCAGTGACATCTGATAACCTTATTAAGAGGAAAATCATCTTTTAAAACCATCAAAGATACAGCAATATTTTTTATGGTGTACCCAATAAATGCTCACTTTTGTGAGGCCATGTTCATCCACAAGAGGACTCATGGGACCCATGGGCCTTGACAGTTTAAGACAAAGGAATTAAGTAACCAAGAGAAGAATGAAAATAAACCTAAGGATGGGGTTTTCCTATTGGAACATTTTTCTTTTACCTCTCTCCATGCCAACTGCAATGTTCTTATATGTCACATTGGTGTAGACAGGAATCTGGTCCATGCCTGCCTGCATGTATTGCAATGATATCTCAGATCGAATGTCGATATATAAAATAATAATAAATAAATAAATAAACCAGACTAGCCTCTAAATTCTTTAATGTAACTTGCAGAGAGCTGTCTGCAATCTTTTTCTCTCTGGAAGTTGTCTGTCATTCCAGGGCTAATAAGAGTTGATAGCAGACATTGACCTTGACAGTGGGACTACCTCAGGGAGACGATAGTCACTGCACACTTACCTTCCTGAACAATTTTACAAAAGACCTAGATTGATTTCTTACATGCTAGGTATTTAATTTTGCAGTGAATGCGTGAGAAGTTTGAGTTAGACTGATTTTGGCACTCCTGACATAAACATTGATGAATCTAGATTGATTGTTAGCTGTTTTATTACATATAATAATACACATCATAATAAAAGGGTGTAAAGTAATTCTGATCTTTAATGAGCTTGGAGTTTTATTGGCTATTATATGTGGCTCTTGTCTGTCCTACTTTACCCCCATTACTGATTCAACTCTCCACTGACTCTGCTTTCTTCTGTTGTTGCACCATAGGAACAGTGGAGATAGGAGCAGGTCACTGCTGCACTACCTTTGTTTCCCAACCCTGCCTCTGTAGCTGGTGTCCCCCTCCTAAAAAATTAAAATCTCTCATTATCTTGGTTGGGATACTCCTGATCCTATAACTAAAATCATCAGTAGTGCTGGTTGTGCTAGCCTACTAGGTTCCTGTAAAGGAAAAGCTTTTACACTTCCTCTCCTATTGTTGTTTCCATGGCTACCCTTTGATGCCAGTATAATGATAGAATTAAGAATACTGAGATCACTAATAGTAGCCATGGATACTAGTGTTACAATATACACCCAATATTAGTGTGGACACGCAAAGACATCTAAAGATTGTGCAAGATTATTTGGCACCCTAGGCGAACCTTCAGAGATGTGCCACTTTCCCCCAATTTACTTATTGGTGGAAGTGGTTCCAGCTAGGGGTGTGCATTCATTTTCGCCGTATTGGCGATCTGCAACATTATTCGTTATATACGTGGGGAGGCGAAACACATCACGACTCCCCATGTATATAACTTATTATCCATCTAATTCGGTGCGCCCCATGGCGCACGCTATTCTTCACTCTCATTAGATAGCTATGATTTCACAAAATGGCAGTGCCCATGCCCTACATTCCGGTATCCATACCAACCTGTCTGACCCTTTCCTGTGAGTCACAATGACTCACAGGAAAGGGTCGGACAGGTCGGCATGGATACTGGAATGCAGCGTATCAGCTCTGACATTTTGTGAAATGCACTGAATGCAGTCAATTGCGCTGTCATTCAGTGCTCTCTGTGGATTTTACTGTTGAGCCAGCACTATATAAGATCAGCACAAGGAAAGCCACACATTTTCTTTACAGCGGTGCTCTGGGGAGGTGGCTTTGGTGTAAGGAGGCTAGTTAGTAAAGAGAAAGAAAAAGCTAATAATTCTTTATTTTTGCTGCAGTGCCAGTGCCAGCTAGTCCTGTTTCTGTTTGTTTCAAGCTGTTTATTTAGGTGATCTGACTGAGACACTGTGCCAGGGAGAGAAGCAGCTAGCAATCACCATTAGGGTGTTGTGGCTGGCTGGGAGAGATATATTTTCATCCATTTTTCTGGTGTAACAAAAATTCCAGCTTTTTTAAACTGATTTTTTCTAATTCAAGTCACTGCACTGGGCTTCAGTGGGTAGTGGTTAGTTTAACAGACTGAACCTTATTATTGGGTCAGTCTGTGCAGTCAATAGTCCAGTGAGTCTGCCTCTATTGTGCTTACAAGCAAGTAGCATCTGTGTGCACACCACACACCTTACATTAGTGCATAGCAAAGCACCATGTTAGTGGGCAGTGGGTAGTTTAACAGACTGAACCTTACTATTGAGTCAGTCTGTGCAGTCAAGTGCCCAGTGAGTCTGCCTCTTTTGTGCTTACAAGCAAGCAGCATGTGTGTGCACACCACACACCTTACATTAGTGCATAGCAAGGCACCGTGATAGTGGGCAGTGGGTAGTTTAACAGACTGAACCTTATTATTGGGTCGGTCTGTGCACTCAAGAGCCCAGTGAGTCTGTCTCTTTTGTGCTTACAAGCAAGCAGCATCTGTGTGCACATCACACCTTACATTAGTGCATAGCAAGGCACCGTGACAGTGGGTAGTGGATAGTTTAACAGATTGAACCTTATTATTGGGTCAGTCTGTGCAGTCAAGTGCCCAGTCTGCCTCTTTTGTGCTTACAAGCAAGCAGCATCTGTGTGCACATCACACACCTTACATTAGTGCATAGCAAGGCACTGTGACAGTGGGCAGTGGATAGTTTAACAGATCGAACCTTATTATTGGGTCAGTCTGTATAGTCAAGGGCCCAGTGAGTGTGCTTCTTTTGTGCTTACAAGCAAGCAGCATCTGTGTGCACATCACACACCTTACATTAGTGCATAGCAAGGCACTGTGACAGTGGGCAGTGGATAGTTTAACAGATCGAACCTTATTATTGGGTCAGTCTGTATAGTCAAGGGCCCAGTGAGTGTGCTTCTTTTGTGCTTACAAGCAAGCAGCATCTGTGTGCACATCACACACCTTACATTAGTGCATAGCAAGGCACCGTGATAGTGGGCAGTGGGTAGTTTAACAGACTGAACCTTATTATTGTGCAGTCAAGTGCCCAGTGAGTCTGCCTCTTTTGTACTTACAAGCAAGCAGCATCTGTGTGCACAACACACACCTTACATTAGTGCATAGCAAGGCAACGTGACAGTGGGCAGTGGGTAGGCACTACTCAGTGACATTAAATCCATAATGTCAAGGAAAGCTAGATGTAGTCGAGTGATTAGGACTGGCAGAGGAGGCACTTCAAAAGACACTAATGCAACTCCCCCAATAAAGTTAAACAGGCACCTGTCGCAATCTAAACTCTTTGTAGGGGCTGGCAGTTCCATCCCGAAAAAAATGAAATCTGACCATGATGCATCACCATCGCCACCGCATGTTTCTGGCCCTGTAGTTTTGGAGGTGAGGGAAGGGAAGTCAGAGTCATGCCAGACAAAATGTTGACACCCAAAAGAAGCAGGGGGACAGAAGTCTTGACCAGCACTTAGCATTGACAAGGTAGCACAGTCACTGTTTGCTTCTGATTCAGATGAAGAATCTTCTTGTGTGGGATTCTCATCAGAAACAGAAGAAGTAATAGGTGAAGAATCTTCAGGAGGATCAGTTAGTCCTGTCTTAGCCTCCACTTCAGTGCAGCAGGGGAGTAATGAACGTGATGAAGAGGAGGAGGAGGAGGAAGAGCAGTCAGCATAAGCACAGAGGGTGAATGAGGCTCCAGTGGTAGCTTCCACCCCCAAGGCTTTAGAGAGGGGAGGATCACGAAAGACATCTGCGATCTGGAGCCACTTTAAAGTGACGGAAGACCCGCGTTTTGCTCGGTGTAATTACTGTGCCAGGGATATTAGCAGAGGCAAGCTAATGGGACATCTATCTAATTTTGGCATGAACCATCATATGAAGAGGCAACACCCAACAAGATTACTGCCATCTGGGGATGGTGGCAGTACCAGTCGGGGGACCCCTTCCAAGCAGTGTGCAGTGGTTGAAAAGCAGCGGAGTCAGCCATTGCCCTCATCCCCTTCTAGCAGTCAGGTGGCAGGCCAGCAACCCCCTGACATGTAGCAGAAGCGACAACCCACCATGGAGGGAATGGGGTGGAGTACGGTAATGCTATCCCGGGGTAGGAGGCAGGTAGCCTCAAAAGTTGTAACCAGGACCATTGGGGAAATGATTGCCCTTGATGACCAGCCCTTGCAGATAGTGGAGAATGTGGGTTTCAAGCATTTTCTGAAGGTTGTACTTCCAAATTACAAAGTCCCTCCAGAACCACATTTAGTAGAAAGGTCATCCCCAGCCTGTACAAACAGTGTCGCAGTCGCATGCAAGGACTGCTAGCTAAGGCAGAGGGGAGAGTGCATTTCACCTGTGATATCTGGACCTCCATAAATGCTGCACACTCTTACATCTCCCTGACAGCATACTCGTGGGACCTAGCCGAGGCAGGGGCAGCCAGCAGCTCTATTACTGAACAAGAATCAGGGTGGAGGTGGGCTTTACTGCACACCCACCTGATGGACCAGGCCCATACCGCAGCCAATATTCTAGCATGCATCAGACAGATGCTGGAGGGTTGGCAACTACACCAGCGAGACAGGAAAACTCAGGCAGGGTTCTTTGTCACAGACAATGGTGCAAACATGGTTAAGGCAATAAATGACGGGCACTTTAAGAAATTCTGATGTTTTACACACACTCTGCACCTGTTAGTGATGTCAGCTCTGGGGTTGGATTCCAATGACAAAGAGAATGAATACCTGCATAGGTTAATACAGAAGTGCAGGAACATAGCAGCACACTTCCACAGAAGTGTCAAGGTGGGGCAGGTTCTCCGACAAAAGCAGACTGATTTGGATATGCCTCACAAGCGTCTCATTCAAGACATTGCCACCAGGTGGAATTCCACTTTTATTATGCTGGAGAGGTTAGTGGAGCTGCAGACACTCCTTCATGAACTTTCTGGTACAATGGACATAGGTGTGCAGAATCCCCTAGGGCATTGGTTAGTCATGAGTCAGATGGTAAAAATCCTGCAGCCCTTCAAGGAAGTCATGGAGGAGTTGAGTTCCAGAAGTGCCACCTTGGCTGACATCATCCCTATAATTCATCTCCTGGATGAACATTTGGAGGCCTTTAAACAGAAGAGGGAATGATAGTTGAGGTGCTGGATTATCTGGACGTTTTGCAGCAGCAGTTGAAAGAGAGATTAACGCCTTTAACAGAAGACCACACATACATGCTTGCCATAGTCTGTGATCCCCGTGTGAAAGGGAAACTCGCCCTACAGTACGATTGTCTTATATTGGTGAAGGACCTGCTGTTACAAAAGTCCGTGAACAGGAGCGCCATAGGCAGAGACAGATTAGGCTTGAAGTAGAGGTGGAAACAGCGGGCACTTCAGAGAGTTGTGTTGTTAGCCCAAGCATGAGCAGCACTGTGTCAGCGTACGGAAAAACGATTCGCGGTAGGAGATCGTTCCGGACCCCCGCTGGACTTTTGGCAAGTCTTGTGGGGTCAGGAAGCCCCCCCAAGCTGGCCAAAAGTCCCTGGGGGTCCGGGAGCGATCTCCTAATCTCCTGACGTCGGGGGACAAAAAAACAAAATGGCGCTGGCGCTACCTTTGACCTGTCATATGACAGGTCAAAAGTAGCGCCGGCGCCATTTCTACAATGCAAGGAGGTCCGAGAGGGAAAGATCCATACCGGGACCCTTCCTCTGGACCCCAGGTAATTTAAGGCATTTTGGGGGGGTTCGGGAGGGTGGGGGATTTATTTTAAAGGGTCGGGGTGGGTTTTAGGGTTGTTTTAGTGTGCCAGTTTTCCCGCCCTCCCCCTTCCCCCGATTTACGATTTTTTGATGATAAATCGGGGGAATTGTTATTGTATCGCGGCTCTAACGATTTTTGACGATTTAAAATATATCGGACGATATTTTAAATCGTCAAAAAACGATTCACATCCCTAATTGCAGGTAATGGACTTCTCCTCCAAGAACTTATACAATCCTTTTTTTAAACACAGCTATACTAACTGCACTAACCACATCCTCCGGGAACAAATTCCAGAGTTTAATTGTGCATTTAGTAAAAAATAACTTTCTCCGATTAGTTTTAAATGTGCCACATGCTAACTTCGTGGAGTGCCCCCTAGTCTTTCTAATATCTGAAAGAGTAAATAACTGATTCACATCTACCCGTTCTAGACATCGCCCAGTTGACAGTCCCGCCACATGCTAAGCCTCGTCTTGTCTTGCCTCCTTGTCTTTCCCTTATCAAACCACAGTGACATGACTACCTCGGCTCTGCCAGCCTGTCTTGGCCCTATCAACTTTCTGCCACTCTGCCTTGTTGCCAAATGTCTCACTGAACTCCTTTTTGTGCTCTTGCCACTATCAAGGTTCCTCAGTGTGTTGGTGCTAGTCTTTCTGCTTGCTATGTTCCCCCTTCATTGTCCTGTAGGATGTCAATGCCACTTGTCTTGCTGTTTTGCCTGTCATGCTGCCTTCGAGGGATCATGCATCTGTTATCGGTGCTCTCTTTTGAAGCTGTGGTGTATTTTTGACACTCTCACTGCTGCTTTGTACCTCTGTTAAAGCACTCTTGCCACTTCTGGTACACCTTTGCATCTTTACAGTGCCTTAGGCTATTCATGCCACTTTGCCACAGTCTAAGTACCTTGGAGCTCTTTTGTTGTTCTGATGATTGCTCCCCAGACGTTTCATCAAAATTGATAATAAAACCCCAATTCTGCAGCCAAAAATAGGCTGGAAATCCTTCCCCCATTGACTTTAATGGGAACTGGAAAGCGAATTCACATATCAACGGATCGGGGCACCATACGTCCGAATGCAAGGAAAATGCCCCCTGACGAGTACGTATCACGAATGCAACAAAACTTTTCTGGCTGCACATCCCTAGTTCCAGCACAGCGCTCTTTTCTTTGGCAGCACTAGCTCTAGCAAGATCTTGCCACCCCCAAATTTTGGCACACTAGGTGAATGCCTAGTTTGTCTAATTCAAGCACCAGCCTTGTAGACATCATACCATGCACAATCACTTTTGTTAGAAACAAAGCATGACACTATATGCCTGCTGGCTATATGCAGACATATTAGTAACCAAGAGGTGAATTTTCAAAATGTTACATGCATAAAATTTGCATATATGCAAATAAGTAACCTCTACTTGCATATTCCATATTTTCTAAAAGTAAAAATTATGCACATATTTCTACTTTTGCATGCACTTATACATGTGTAAAAATGGAAATGTCTACGGGAGTTCTGGGATGGGCCAACATTTACACACAAAAGTTGCTATTTTAAAAATGCACTTTAAACAAAACCCCCACCCTCCTGACACCCCCAAGACTTACCCAAATTCCCTGGTGGTCCAGCGGGGGGTCCAGGAGCCATCCCCTGCACTCACACCCTCGGCTGCCAGTTTCAAAATAGCACAGATAGCCTTTGACCTACTATGTCACAGGGGCTACCGGTGCCATTAGTCAGCCCCTGTCACATGGCCATCGGCGCCATCTTATGCTCCTACTATGTGACAGGGGCTGACCATTGGCACCGGTAGCCCCTGTGACATAGTAAGGGCAAAGGCTATCTGCGCCATTTTGATTACTGGCAACCGACGGCCAGAGTGCAGGAGGTCGCTCCTGGACCCCTGCTGGACTTTTGGCAAGTCTTGTGGGGGTCAGGAGGGTCCCCCAAGACTTTCCAAAAGTCCCTGGTGGTCCATTGGGGGTCCGGGAGCGACCTCCTGCACTCCGACCATCGGTTGCCAGTAATCAAAATGGCGCCGATAGCCTTTGCCCTTACTATGTCACAGGGGCTACCAGTGCCATTGGTCAGCCCCTGTCACATGGTAGGAGCACAAGATGGTGCCGATGGCCATGTGGCAGGGGCTGACCAATGGCACCGGTAGCCCCTGTGACATTGTAGGTCAAAGGCTATCGGTGCCATTTTGAAACCGGCAGCCGAGGGTGTGAGTGCAGGGGATGGCTCCTGGACCTCCCACTGGACCACCAGGGAGTTTTGTTAAGTCTTGGGGGGCGAAGTCAGGAGGATGGGGGGTTGTAGTTAATTTAATTTTAGCGGGGAAATGAATAGGAATTGACGTATAGAACGTATCGGGGGGCCCCCTTGCCGAATGCAACTTTTCTGCCCCCTGATGAATACGAATCCCAAATGCAATGTATGGCGTCCCTCTGCACATCCCTAATAACCAGCCTGCACAGTCACTCTGACTCTTTATTCAATACTCACAGTAAGGGGATTTGCTGATTCAATAAGAATACACTTGAATAAAAGCTCAGAGCCTAAGTTTGGTGTTCAAATAATAAAACAGTTTACTTAAGCTTAAAAAATAATATCCAGGTAATGATTCCAAAATAAGAAAACAAAAAATGAAAAAAAAAAATGTTTCTTTGGCCATGGCATCTCTTTTGATTACCCTCCTTCTTTTAACTGTGTCCTGGTCCAAAATGCCTTCCCCAATAAGGGTAGATACATTCTATTCCAAGACCATCATTTAACATGGGTAATGGCAAAAATGCCCTAGCGTCAAAATTAGAATTTCCCAAGTACTTCTTAAAACTCTCAAAAATCTCCAATCTGTCTTTCACATTGCTGTTAACTGGGCATGAGATGCAAAAAAAGAAATCCAGCCCTTCCTTCCAGGCACCACTCCTCCTCAGTTAGGATCTGATCCAAAATGAAAAAAAAAAAATTCTCAAAAACTTTGAAATTCTTTGTCTCAGAAGTTCCTCAGATTGACTATGCCTTGAGGATGTACTCAAAAACTCTCCTCTTCAGCTCTTCTCTACACTGTGAGATCCAGGGTTGATCTCCTTATTCTAGCAATATCTCCTTGTGCCACCAATCCTCTGACTACTGCACATGCTCAGTGGCAATTTATACCCCTAAGATCCATCCCAAAATAAGGAAGACCCAAAAGTTGGGGAGGTGCGGGATATGCAAAAAGCCTATCTACAAAATCCCAAGATGACCTCTGGGAAAATTTTTGTGAGGATTCTAATCCCCACTACAAAAGTTACATTCATTTTGAAAGTAAACTTAAACGCATATGTTGTTTTGAAATGTATCTCATCAAAACTACCTAAAACAACTATACTTGCTAATTTGTGTACGGGAAATTTTTGGGAAATTTGAAAATCCAAAAATATTTGTTCAAGTGCTAACCTCCCAAACTCTTTTTTCCTGGAATGATTCCAGCAGTGGAGTCAACTTACATGCACACAAGTCATCATGAAAATCATTTACCCTTATATCACATAGGCAATTTTATAGCAGGTCATTTATGAAGGTAAAGAACCTTTTTACCCATGAAAATTCCTTTGAAAATTACTCTCCCTACCTTAACATTGAATTTTTAACTTTAGGGTTAGAAGTGAAGTTACATTTAACTCAGATGCTTAACCATTAAAAATCAGAGGTTCAGGATCCCCTGACTAGAGAACCTGTGATCAGGGACCCCAAACCTAGGACAGTCCTGGATCCTAGTGTCATCAGGTCTGAAGGTTTAGGGCACAAAAATCATGTTAAACTGGCACTCAAAAGTGTGCTATTAATAACATGTTATTATTGGCTCCTATGTGCTGCCTATAAAAGAGTAAAGATGTGCTTAGTGTAAAATTTTGTGTCGGGCTTTGTTTTGGGCCCTTGCAGAAATTTCATTTTTCCCGTGGTTCAGGGGCTTTTTTTTTTCGGGGGCCCCGATTTTCAGGTTAGTGCACACTAACTCCCGATAGTGCGCACTAACCTGGCAGACAGGTCGATCCAGTAAGGCCGCGGTAAAAACAGTGAGGTAGTGTCAGGCGCACCCTTCCTCCCCGCACGCACAGTTCTCTTCACTAACTCCCCGATACTCTCCTCCAATCGCATGCAAATGCATGCCGCGGCTGTGAAGCGTTAGGGAAGGGTTATGCCCGCGCAACCCATTTTACTGTATAGGCGCTGTAACAGCGCCTATAGAGTAACCTGGGTGCGCTGGTACCTGTCATTTCAAATGACATTTGAAATGACAGGTACCAGGAAGTGTAAAAAAGTTTAAAAAGTGTAAAAAACAAAAAACCTGTGTGTTATATAAAACAATTTTAAATACCTGTCGGAGGGCCGTGGGTCCCGGTGGGCGGCGGGCAGCCATCAGCGGCATCCGGTAGTCCCTTCTCCCTTCCTCCCTCCCTCCCCTGCCTGGATGAGCGTCAAAATCGCACGGGCGGGTCGGCAGCGTGGGGGGGGAGGGGCGGCAGCGGGGGGGGGGCGGCAGCAGGATCCGGGAGCGGCGGGTAGGCGGCAGCGGGGGCCGGGGGGGCAGCGGCAGCGGGGGTCCGGGGGTGGCAGCAAGATCCGGGGAGCCAGCAGCGGCAGCATGTTCGATCGGGTAGGCAGCTAGGTGGCAAAGTAAAGATGGCCGCCTGCACGGGAAAATCGTGCAATTGGCCGCTGAAGACGTGACGTCAAACGTCGTGACGTCACGCGTGAAACTGGAGACTGTATCGCCGAATTGCCTTGCGCGCCCGAATTGTGCGCTACGAGCACGTTACAGACGGGCAATCCTCGAGCGGACGATACTGGATCGACCTGAGAGTTAGTAAGCACTAACGGGGAGTTAGCACGCACTAACGGGGAGTTAGCGTATTTCGTTGAAATTTCCTAATTCGGGAAAAACGATTGCACATCCCTATAAAAGAATTGGAGGAAGCAATAGGATAAATGTAAAATTAAATATTTTGTGGGAGAAGAAGATTTGTGCTTCCACGTGCCCTCTTTCCCTCTTCTGTGAAATATAAAGGTGATCCCAAGCTAATAATCTCTACATTCTATGGCAAATTGTGATTAGAATCAGGGTTATTGCTATAATCAGCACCCTGAACTGCAGCTAGAAGTTGTCAGTAAATTTCTGGCAGCAGAAAATACATTTTGGGACAACTGTGGGATCTAAGATACTTTAGTATTATGTATTTTAATGGTAGTTTTCAAATGATCACCTCTAATCATTTTGAGTCAAGTGCATACTGAGACAGACAAAAGCTCAGCACATTAAATATATGATCTACAGCTAAGTGAGAACTATTTACTCTTACCCAATTTCTACAAGCTACTCTCAGCACAGTTCAATATCAGAAAGCAATTTATGAGGTGATAAAGTCCATTTAATCCCAGAGGCAATATTTCTTGAATGTTTTACCATGTATGAATCAAAAGCTATTAGATTTATGCTATCCTAGATTATTATCCTAGGGGGAAAGCCTATTGTAATAGAACAAGGTAAACTTAATAAGCCAGTCTTTATTTGGAGTAATTTATGCTAAAATAGACACAAATTTCATTTACTATCTGCTTTGTTAACATCATTGCATAACAACTTAGCAGATAAATGAAAAACCTAAAGCAAGTGGTATGAACAGTAGAATCTCCTAAATCACCAAATCAATTATATTATTTTCTAGAAGTGGGAGAATTGTGAATGTGCAGTATAGTAGAAGGCTTTGCTAAAATGAGTAAATATAAGAGACCTTAGTAATTGATGCATAGGTCTGCATATAAACTGCACATTCATTTCTTTTTAACATGTAGGCAAATAGCAATCAGGCTTAATATTTTTTATTCATTTCAACTTGATGTACTTCTTGTTATTGTGTGAATATAAAGGCAGAGGGAGGGAGGAAGGGGAGAGGTGACAGCCACAACAGTGCTCCTGTTCATATAGTTCTCACCCAGATAGATCCTGGCATTGTTTGCTGAGTTATCCTTTTTCATAGCATTGGCATGATGAAGGGGAAATTTAAGGCTTTTTCTTCTGAGTCTTAATCATGCCCTGCTGGAACCTGGACCTGTTAATTGACCAGATAAACACAGCCCCACATGAGTCCTTGGTAGTGAATGTTTCTCATCTGCTGGACACAGAAACTTTGCTACAGAGGCATAAAGATCTGTGTAGCAGCCTGGCTATACTAAAACCAGAATCACCAGAGGGCCTTGAAGTAAGCTCAGAAGGGGAGGTTGTGCTGCCAATATTGTCCATCTGTAGGGAGATATCCCATTTTTAACCACTGAAAGTACCAAATATGAATCATAATAGCCAAACAGGGATGCAGACAAATATTCTGACAGGCCCAAAACACTGTCATAGCTAAATAAAAGAAACTTTGCCCAGATGAAAACTTTAAACCAGAACTGAAAGATGCTTTTCAAGATCTACCTGGTTGTAAGCTCTTGTATAAATAAAACCAAGTCAGGACAATGCAGTAACTTAAGCTCATAAGCAGAAGTCATGGACCGGCAAAGGGAAGTCCAGAGGTCATAGGGATCTTCATCCTTAGATGAAGGAGGAGCATTCTGAAATGGAGAAAACACTGACACTGGCATACTTCTTGAAATACATGGCAGGACCCCCCCCCCCCTGAAGAAAAGACCTACAATGAAGCAAAGACCCTCCACACACTACATGATTATGCACAAGCTTATGCATATTTATCAGCTGGAAAGTATAAGATGGGGCAAAATAAGAAGGAAAAGAAAAATCTCCAAACATCCCAGCACCCTCTGCTATCGAGGATGGAGAAGACTAGGTGTGGCCAGGAGACTGGAAGGAGGAGATGTCCTGCCAGGGTCAGACGGTGCCATGGATTCTGAGATGGGTGAGGAGCCAAGGGCAGCCCGGAGGCTATGCCAGTACCAGACCCAGAAGCAAGCCCCCAGACAGCTCAGCAGCTCTGCAAGTACCAGATCTAGAAGCAAGACTTTTCTTTTGCCTACATTCTCTAGACCTCCAGCCAGAGCCTGTTATAGAGGTAAACAGGGTAATTTCCTGAAGTTGGGACCAGGAGTAAGTAAGTTAGCCACAAGTATTAATTTGTTAGGCAGGCTAAGGTTTATGGCATGTTTGAAACCGCCCATGGTAAAGAACCTTCTTTAGGATAAACTGGTGCCTAGTGGCCAGGATGTTAGAGACAGGAATTGTTGTTATCTTCTAAATGCTAAATCCTGCCAAATCTGATAAATGTCAAATTATGAGGAGAACCCATTGTCTTTTCCTGAACTTAGGATCATGAAGTGAGGTGGAAGGGGAACTGGAAGTGTCCTATAGCAGACAGGTGCCTGCGCCCCTAAACTTACTTTACACACCCTTGGAGGAAAAGCTGGTGTTAGTTTGCACTTCAATTAAACTTTTCTGTGGTACCCTGCATACCCAGCATTCTTTACATGCAGCTGAAGGGAGTATGCCTCAGCAAATCTTTTTCTATCAGAGCTGATCAGTGACTGGAGGCTAGTTTGGTCATGGAGGCACACCAGAAAGAATGGGTCAGCAGATGGGTTTGGCTAAGAGTGATAACCTTGGTCTCAATATGGAATGCCACTGAGGTCTAGATTTATCAAAATGTGATCGTTTTTGTATGGATAATGAAAAGGGGCATCATAGAAAGAGAGAGAGATAGAGAGAGAGAGAGAGAAAGAGACTCCTAATAAGACCTTCATATAAATCAACTATTTATATCACTATAGGAGGGTCAGCTAGTAACTCAAGTTGATGTTTTGGTGGTGGTCTAGGGTTTTGAGGCCAGTTTTACATGTAGAGTGAGACATATGAACAGCACAGTGAAGATTTGACATGATTTGGAGTGAGGAAAGTCACACAAAGATGTGATTTCTGCAATGTTCTCTCACCCTAGCTAGAGAACATTGTAGAAACCAAGTATTAAACATATCAATAAATTATTACATTGTTATGCCAAGTTTATTACATCAGCCTAGTAGAATATATGAAGCCTGAGAAACAGTATTTTCCAGACTTCTATGAGGTATTTGTTTAAGTTTTAAATTATAATATCAAAGACAGAATTTGCTCCAGTTCTTTTTGATTGCTACCTACATAGAACTATATGCTGTAGGACAAATATTTGGAATTTTGAGTTATTTAGTTAATTCACTAAATGGTATTGGAAGCGGCTATCTGTCCTTATTCTGAAATCTCTTCTACTTTCTAGCATCAGATCAGTGGGATACGAACTCCTTTTCACTGGCAATAAACTTTGTTACTTTTGGCCAGCTTGGGGGGGCCTCCTGACCACGTCACTCTGACGTGATGCCGACGTCACGTGCTCCTCGTAAAGGAAAACAGTGATGGCTTCCTGACTCCCCGCTGGACCACCAGGGAGTTTTGGTAAGTCTTGGGGGGGTCAGGAGGGTGGGGGTTTAAGTGTTTATTTATGTTCAACGTATTCAACGTAGCTATGTTGAATAAGTTGAAAATGCGATGCGTTGCGCATCATCACTTTTTTTAAGTTAAAAAAAAAATAAGTTGCGTTTTACATATGCGTTCAAAACGAATGCACACCCCTAATAACCTCACTAAAACTAGAGACCTGCCTCCTCAAAGAGACTAAATGATCATCTTGAGGAGGAGGAGTGCTGATGAATTGCATTGCTATTGAAGAAAGGAACATGCTGATTGAAAGTCATTTTCAGTGGTGAAGCTGCATTTATTTACAAGACAATGGTGATATATGAGCATTTAAAACAATAAATTATTCTTTCCTGGGCTATCCTCTTTTTTGAGGGAAATGGCTCCACTGCCTTGGACTTGTTCCTTCTGGTGCTCTTTTGCAATGGTGTCCAGCCACTACTCTCAGTGCCTTTGGAGGACATGGTCACTGAGGACAGTGGCAGAGGATGAAAGCTGTAAGAGGACTGTGGGATGGACAGTAGTTCAGCAAATGAACCTGATTTTCTAAAGCACTTATATGCTTAAAACTGGGTTTTACACATGTAAATGTACTTTGTTGTGTAAGTGGGCTTTTGAAAATTGCTACAAAATATGCCATTGAATTGTCCATTGGATTTACAAGCATATAGTGCACTTACAGAGGGTAAAAGGCTTTTGGAAATTGCTATGATAGTTTGTTACATTTATATGTGTATCTCCTTTGAAAATTCTCTGAATGTTTTCAACCCTCCTTCAGGACTACTTAAAGTCTTACCATAATGGGACTTTGAAACTATTTATCCAATATTGTGATCAATTCTTTCTGGGGATAAAGATCTGGATTTTTCCAGATATTTCCAAAGCCGCCCAATTTAGGAGGAAACCATTTTTGATATATCGCTTGATGGCACTTTTGTTAGGTGCACAATTTTTTTTCTTCAGTGCCTAGTTTCAGCAGAGGAGATTTATCTTCCCTAACCCAGAGCATTTAAAGATTTTCCTTCAGCGTAAATATGTTCCTGCTTTGGAAGACAATTCTGCAATTTTAAGTTTTTTCTAAAGAATGGGAGGTGTGCTTCCATATAAGTTACATTGTTGCATTCTATTCTTGTGCTTTCCTTTAGAAATTGCTTTAGAAACTTAAGTTATGCACGTAAGTATAAAACCCTCCCTAGTGGCACCCCCTGGGAGCGTCTTTACTCACAGTGATTAATTTTGTCTCCATACAGACTATCCAGTTTCTCTTCCAAGGACTTGCATGAGGACTAATAGGCAACAATCCACTTTGCAAGTTTCTTTTTGTAGTTTTGTAATAGTGAGCATAAATTCATAAACTTAAAGACAAATACACCCATAAGCTACACCAATTTTCTGAGGGACAAAACGAGCTTACTCTCCCTTTGAAAATTAGCCTTCCAAAACATGCCCACATACAGTTACACCTGCTTATTTGTGCATAGATGTTTTTCAGAAAGTTATGCACTTAACTATAAAACCCTCCCTAGTGGCACCCTTGGAAGTGTCTTTACTCACTGCGAGTAATTTTGTCTGCATACAGACTATTAGGGATGTGCAGAGCAAAATTTTATGTTCATATTTTTTATGTCCGAAAGGGGGTCCCACTTGCGGCCAATATGGACATAAAAAAAATCCAATGAGTTGGGTATATGTACATATGTGCAAAAAAAAAATTTAAACCCCCTCACCCTCCTTAATCCCCCCCCCCCAGACTTACCACAACTCCCTGGTGATCGAGCGAGGAGTGAGGACGTCATTTCTGCAATCCTTGGCGAGAAGCATGTGACGTCGGTGGCACGTCGAGTGACGCGGCGTCACGTGATTCCCGGCTCGTTCGCGCCGGACGGCTCGTTCGGCCCAAAAAGAACTTTTGGCCAGCTTGGGGGGGCCTCCTGACCCCCCCAAGCTGGCCAAAAGTTCTTTTTGGGCCGAACGAGCCGTCCGGCGCGAACGAGCCGGGAATCACGTGACGCCGACGTCACGTGATTCCCGGCAAGTTCGCGCCGGACGGCTCGTTCGGCCCCAAAAAGAACTTTTGGCCAGCTTGGGGGGGCCTCCTGACCCCCTCAAGCTGGCCAAAAGTTCTTTTTGGGCCGAACGAGCCGTCCGGCGCGAAACTCGCCGGGAATCACGTGACGTCGCGTCTGAGTGACGCGGCGCCACGTGATTCCCGGCGAGTTCGCGCCGGACGGCTCGTTCGGCCCAAAAAGAACTTTTGGCCAGCTTGGGGGGTCAGGAGGCCCCCCCAAGCTGGCCAAAAGTTCTTTTTGGGCCGAACGAGCCGTCCGGCGCGAACGAGCCGGGAATCATGTGACGCCGGCGTCACTCGACGTGCCGCCGACGTCACATGCTTCTCGCCAAGGATTGCAGAAATGGCGTCCTCACTCCTCGCTCCATCACCAGGGAGTTGTGGTAAGTCGGGGGGGGGGATTAAGGAGGGTGAGGGGGTTTATATTTTTATTTGGCTCAACAATCGCGATTTCCCACATATCGAACATATCTATGTTCGATATGTGGGAAATCCGATCGTTTATGTCGAATCAATTTTTTAAGTAAAAAAAAAATATGAGTTGCGTTTTACTAATGCGGTCAATCCGAATGCACACCCCTACAGACTATCCAGAATTAGGTTTTACCAGTTTAGCAGATGGTAAGTTGATACATTTTTGTCTAATTTCTGAAACCTTGACTCTTTCTCTTAAGTTTTTTCTTGAAAATATAGCAAAAACAAGTCTGATGAGTAGATTATAAGATAAATTAGAGGTGCAGTAGAAGAACTTTTAGTTTAGTCACTGCTTCCTTTTTGTACTTTCTGTGGAAGTTAGATTAAAATCTAGATAAATCATCATAAAATGTTTAAATCACTTCTAGAAGTCTGTATTTTCTTTTTGCTTAGATTTGAGAAGTAAACTTGTTAGAATTAGCAGTGATTCTTCTTTTAAAAGTTAGTCTGAATTGGAAGTAGTAAATCCAATTACAACAGTGACTTTAGTTATCTGCAGGCCACTTTCAGGGGTTAAGCAATGTTTTACCTGCAGAAAAGGTTAAGAAATTAACTCCATGTAGAGCAGGGTGCTGCTTGGTATATAGGTTTCACCTCTACATGTCTATCTGAGTTTTAAAAATGAGACTCTTGAGAAAACTTAAAAGTCCTGGGATAGGAGTCAATGTGCTAATGTGAACTGGTAACAGATTATATGATAGGAAACAAAGAGAGGGTCTAAGTAGTCAGATTTCCTAAAAAAGAAGTTTTAATAGTGGAGGGCCCTAGCGATCTGTACTGAGACCAGGATTTTTTTTTACCATATTCATGGGAAAAGTGAGTAAAGACTGTGATAATCAAATCTACAGATCACCCAAAGCTATTCAAAATACTTAAAATATGACCAGACTGCAAGGAATTACAGGAGAGCATTGCAAGACTGGGGAATGGGCATGTTAATGGCAGAGGAAATTGAATGTGGACAAGTGCAAAGTGATGCACAGGGACAAGAATTTTCCAACCAGCGCATGGACACACATATGCGCACATTCATCAGCCTGTGCCCAGGGACATGGATATTTATAACTTGAATGTGTATATGCGCACATGTTATAAAATAACCTGGCCGAGCACACATGAAAGCCAAATTTTAAGTGAATGCATGCAAGTACACGCAAATGCTGCTTCTACTGCATACATTGGTGATTTAAAAAGGGGCATGCGTTGATGGCATTTATAGTTTTACCAATTTGTCCCCAGATCGCCCAGTTAAGAGACAGGTCTTCCAATCCCATTGTTGCATCCGTCAGTCTCAGACGGCTTCGGCCTCTGTGCCTCACCTTTCTTCCTTCTCTCTCCTCAAGCCTTGGGAAGATGGCTGCTGCTGCGTCCTCATGCTGCTCTCTCCGGTGTCCCCGGAATGGCAACGGCGATGGCGTTCGCCATAATTTTCCTGAGGGCCTCCTAGGGTGCGCGCGCACATGCCACCCACATCTATATCCACGTCATGGCGGGAACCTCGGGGGCGTCCCCTCCGAGTGACATCATCACATCCTGGTATTTAGCCTGCCCTTTGTTTGCTAACAAACTGAGTTAGCAAGGATTGGATTGGACTGACTCCGGTCTAAGCTACTCTGCTGCTTTCCAGCTGCCACAGGAAGCTCTCTCTGCCCTTCGGGGTAATTCTTCGCTAACCTGGGTACCCACTCCTCGGGGGCCCTTTTGCTCTATTTCAGGTACCTATCTTGGGATACCGGGTACTCGCTCCTTGAGGGCCTGCTCTCCCTATTTTGGTGGCTGCCACTGAATAACTTCTGCCTGTCTGGACCTTCAACAATACAGCTTCTGCTTCAGTGAGTACTAACCCTTTCAGTCTGTCTCATCTTCAGCTTCAGCACTCTGTGTCTTCATCCAGGACCTGTCCCTGCTACGCCGTGCTGCCTATCATCTACTCGAGTGTGAGACTGGCCTCCTCTGCTGAAGACCCCTGGACTACTTCACTGGGTTACCTCCACTGCTGCCCATTCCCAGGGCAGTACCATCGAGCTGTACAATAAATACAAACTTCTCTGTGTCTGCGTGTATAGAATGTAGCCTAGTAGGGATGTGAATCATTTTTTAATGATTTAAATTATCGTCCGATAATTTTAAAATCGTCATTAATCGGTAAGGGACTCGATGCAATAGGAATTCCCTCGATTTATCGTGAAAAATCGTTAAATCGAGTACGGGAATTATTTGGGGGAAGGGCGGGAAAACCGGCACACCAAAACAACCCCTAAACCCACCCCGACCCTTTAAAACCAATCCTTTACCCCTCCCTCACCCTCCTCACCCCCCCAAAATGTTAAATTGCCTGGTGATCCAGTGGGGGGGGGGGGTCCCGGTGCGATCTCCCGCTCTCGGGCCATCGGTGCCATTTTGGCTACCACTGATAAAAATGGCGCCGATGGCCCAATAAAAAAAAACCCACCCCGACCCTTTACAAATTACCTCTTTGCTTCTCCCACCCTCCCAACCCCCCCCCAAAAAAAAAAAACCCATTTACATGTACCTGGTGGTCTAGCGGGGGATCCGGGAGCCATCCCTTCAATCATATCCTCGGTGCCGGTGCCGGTGCTGGACTGGTTTCAAAATGGCGCCGATCGCCTTTGCCCTCACTATGTCACACTATAGCCCTTATGCACATTATTTGTAACAAAATGTTATAGATCTTTGCTTTGAAACTAACATGGTGCCTATTTCTTCAAGAGTAAAGTTTTTTGGTGTAATTATAGAAATCTCAGTTAAGAATTCATTTTCTTGAATATCACTACTTCCTCCCTCTATTGGAGCCTGATTGGGTGTGGATTGTCCTGATGTAATACCATACTGGATCCTAGAGCCCCTCTGAGGGCTCACCAAGGAGCAGATTGATTTATCTGCTTTTCTCTGGTCACAGAATGGTGTAAAATCCATCTTACTTTTGGGATCTTCTCCATAAGGAGTCCCAACTCTATTCCCAACTGGTGGCTCAGGTGTTGCTGGTGCACCTGGGGTTAATGATGTTTCATGTGTCTGGGAGATCGAACCCTGCTCCTGGTTTGTTTGTTTGTATGTGGCATTACAAGAGAAGGCTCAGTCAATCCTAATAATATTTTAGGAATTAAGAAAAAGGAAAAAATCTTACCGAGGATCTCTTTGCCGTTGACAAAAATAAGAGCACTTTATTTTCTTTCCGTAGTCTCGTGGCTGCAGGATGGTTTAAAAAGAACTTTCTGCCAACGCAAACTTCGCCTAGCTAAGCCAAGCAAAGCCCCGCGCGGCTTTGGTGGCACGCCGGCGGCTGCGGTGCGCCGATAGGACACCGGCCTTGTAGGCGTCTCAAGTCAGCTCCACCCCTGATGTCCAGGTCACTCTGAGGCAGGAAACAGCTGAGGGAAATCACCGGCAAGCAAACCCAGAAGAAAATTTAGAGCTGCAGCGATTAGGGAGTCAGTAAGACGCCGGTCTTGTAGGCGTCTCAAGTCGGCTCCACCCCTGACGTCCAGGTCATGCTGAGGCAGGAAACAGCTGAGGGAAAGCACCGGCAAGCAAACCCAGAAGAAAATTTAGAGCTGCAGCGATTAGGGAGTCAGCAAGACGCCAGTCTTGTAGGCGTCTCAAGTCGGCTCCACCCCTGACGCCCAGGTCACGCTGAGGCAGGAAACAGCTGAGGGAAATCACCGGCAAGCAAACCCAGAAGAAAGTTTAGAGTTGCAGCGATTAGGGAGTCAGCAAGACGCTGGTCTTGTAGGCATCTCAAGTCGGCTCCAGCCCTGACGTCCAGGTCACACTGAGGCAGGAAACAGCTGAGGGAAATCACCGGCAAGCAAACCCAGAAGAAAATTTAGAGCTGCAGCCATATAGTTAATCTTTTGCCTGCTCTTCTTCCCATATTGGTGGATATATGATTGGTCATTTTAGATACAGATACTCTTTATACAACATCCTGCAGGAGAAAGCATTGCATATTATTAACAAAACTTTAGAATAGTATCAAGGTGACCAACTCTTAGCTGCCAGAATTCTGAATAATTTAGCAAGATGGATTTTAACAAAAAAAAAGAAAAACTCTTTATAATAAGCATTTATTTACAAAGGGAACAGTGGGGCCATGACAGCCCTCAATATAACTAATTTATATATGGAAAATGTTAAAGAAAGGTAGATTTCCTTGATTCTAAATTGATTATAATGCTTTTCATTGAGTTTAGTATTATCAATGAAAAAAACTTGCAAAAAAAAGTTTTACAAACCTTTTTTTTATAAAGGAAAAGGATTCAGTCTGCATCTGGTGGAAATAATTGTAAGTAAAAAAAACCCTCTTTATTTCCATATTTCTATTTTTTTTTAATGTGATGCTTATATGTCCAAAATGTTATCAATAAATTCCTCATTGTTCTTTCTTGACACAGCACAATAAATCTTTCACTATAGATCTTGCTATTATAAAGCTATTTTAAAAGATGATAGTCACTACCACAGTGAAAAATGTGTTTCATAGTGCATGTAGGAGGAAATGAGACAACACATGGATTATTAAGATAAGTTCATTCACCTTGATAATATTTTAAAATAGAATAAGAGAAGAAAATCTCATTATGGCTGTATAGAAAGATATTAAATTCAGTACCTGTTAATACAATAAACCTACCAATTAACCAATATGCATTGATACTTTTAATGCAACTGCAACATTGCTCCCTGCTTAGATGGCAGGAGGAAAAGAGGAATTGGATTCAGATGACAACAGAAGGCCCTGACTTCCATGGTCTGGGATGCTATTACACAGGCTTAAGGGAAAAAGCTCAGGACTACATTTATGGCCATGTCATAAAGGAATCGAAGAAAGCATGCATGGGGGTAACTTGCTGGTGTGGCAACTACCCTTAATCAAATGAACCTTGATACTTTTGATGCAACTCCAACATTGCCCTCTGCTTCAACGGCTGAGGAAAAAGGGGAATTGGATTTAGACAACAACTAACAAGGGCCCCGACTTTTACGGTCTGAGGAACTGATGAATATGGGGGTAACCAGCACAGAGCAGCAGTTACCCTTAACAGAAGGCATGGGATTATTAACCAATAAGCCTTGATGCTTTTGGTGCAACTACAACATTGCTCTCTACTTCGAAGAAGGGGGAGAGAAATGGGAGGAAAGAGACATTTCTATTCAGAGACAACTAACATGAGCTATGACTTCTTTACAGTCTGGTGTACTGATGCTCAGACATTAAAGAAAAACACAGGGCTGCTTCTACAGTCAAGTCCATAAGCAAAGCACATCAAGCAAAAATGACTGATGCATGGAGGTAACCTGCACGGTGTGTCAGATACTACCATGGGACAGACTGGATGATGGTCCTTTTCTGCCATCATCTCTCTGTTTCTATGATAAAAAATAGTTTTTATATTTTTAGAATGCACATCTAATGAAATTCAAAGAGAGTTTTCCTTTGAGTCTATTGTTAAGTCTTAGATGTCTATGTACATATCTATCAAACTTTAAGATGCAAACAAGTTAACTGCATAGTTTCTTCTGAGAGATTACCCATATTCGGCAGGGAAAAATGCTTATTGTAGAGCACTGCACTCTACATACCAATAAAATGTTCAATAAAAATTCAGAAGTTAATACCTGTGAGGATAACGTTCCAAAAAAAGCTCATGAGCCCATATACAGTGGGCTCACATGCATGTCTGCATTTATTTTATAATCAGCATGAATATACATGTGCAGGATATGAAATATGTATATCTTGCATTAAAAACATATGCGCTCACTACAGCAATTTTACAAGTTTAAGCATATCTTAAATGAAATGGTACCACCACGCACAGTTTCACTAAACTGTTGCTAATGTATATGCATATATTTTTTTTCATGAGTGTAAACTTCCATTTCTTCTAGGTCAGGTTAATTCAAAATGGCTCCCCTCACCCATGTGCCAGTCCAATTTTACCACCACAAATATTAACAGATTGATGTCCTTGGTGGTTAAATATGAACATCTAATGTTTCCCAAGGAGGGGCAGCCAGTGGCATAATGCTCAACTGTGGAAGGACTAGAAAGATTCCAGACCCTTTTCAACAGAGGATCGCATTACCCACCTGGGATAAGTGAATAGTGGGTACATAGTAACATAGTAACATATTAACATAGTAATGACGGCAGAAAAAGACCAAAATGGTCCATCTAGTCTGCCCAGCAAGCTTCCCAAGGTAGTAACTGCCACTCCATGCAGGTTCCCCCCATGTTTCTCTTAAGGGTTGTAACTACCGCTCCATGCCAGTTAAGCTTTTTTATTTATTCCCATCCTCTAGCCTTTTAGGGATCCACAGGTACTAGTAATATGGTGGGGGTAGGAAATGAAGTGAGGATTATAGGGAGGAGGTGGGGGTGTTGGGGTGTGGGAGCAAAAAAGGCATAAGAGAGGGTTGGTAGGTGTAGGTTGGGGGACTTTTGGTGGGTAAGGTGTGTTTACATCAATAGGGAGGTATGGTGTGGCAATGGGGTGGCAACTGGGATAATGGGGTGTGGGTGGTAGGGGAAAAAGGGGGGAACCAATACAGAAGAGTAGGAGAAGACCCAAAAAATAGGGTTTTTTACAATTCCTATTTCCATGAATAGATTGAGGACCTAAAGAGGAAGGCTAGGGACATCTGACTGAAGGAATGGTTTGGCTTATACAGGCCTGGGAGGAGGAGCACCAAAGTAGGTTCATAATATCATCAGAGAAATATCTTGAGATATTTTCAATGTTATGCTTACATCACAGGTCCCACTATTGTACATCCATTCACCTGGACTCTGCCTCTGCCAACTGCTTCAAGCAACCCTCATTCACACAAACTTAATGTTTATCTATACTCTGGGTCATGGGGGAGCACTACCATGAAGCTGTACTTTTTATGCACTCACCGACCTTGCATTGAATTCAAGAAGGTATTCTATCCTACACCTCATATTCTTAGCTATAAAATGCTGTGCCCATCACTCAACAAACACCCATAGAGTTGTGGCAGCATCCTGGCCTAGATGTCTTGCTATTTAAGGCACACCCCAACATAAACCACCCAGACACTGAGCCTACTAGCAAGTACCCAAAAAAGTACCTAGCCTTCTTTTTTTTTTTTTTTTTACAAAACAGCTTTACATAAGCTACAGTATCAAAAGGGAAACTATCTTTGGTCTTGCCACTTATTATAAGACATGAGTGTTCCATCTCTAGGACCTTTTAACATCGCCTCCATCTCTCCCACTAATGCAATGCCCTTTAACTTCTAGTTCATCATGCACATCACACTCTGGAGCATATGAGATGTTTTAAAACACAATTTTTTGCTCTCTTCACAGGTAACACCAACTGGTCATCCTTCTCCTTGAATGAGGAAGAGGTAGAGAAGAAGGAGGAAGATGAGGGCAACGAGCAGCTGGCTCCTCCTCCAGAAGAAGCAGGACCTGTGGCAGTTGCTGGGGCCCATCACCATCAGCAGCAGCCCCACAGCAGAATATCAGTCACTTCCTCTTCCCAGAAGATCTCTACTTTTCCCTGCAGGGCCTCCTTCCCCTTTGGCCCTGGGATATCAGGACACTGGTCTGAGCCTGGTTAGTCCTTGCTGGACAATGATGATCTGCAGGTCCATGGAGACTCCATTGCAGCAGAGGCCACAATTGGTGCATATGGCCCGTCTCCTCAGCCACAGTGGACTCTAGATGCCATAGGGGGACTGTGGAGATGATGGAAGAGGAACTCCATCCATATGGGCTGGAAGTAATCCTGGAGTGGCCAGCTAATGCTCAAAAGGCTGACACAGGAGCTCTTGAGCACAGGTATGAGTCAACCGTTGCATTCACCTGCCCCCTAGGCCTCTCAGGACCCAGCCGACTGATGTCCCTGGGCCTTTCTTTCTTTTGTGTAAATAGTTAACTCTTTAAATTTCCACCTCCCATTAATTACTTATTTTGTACATAGTTTTTTAAATTTTTAAAGTTATTAAATATTTTATAAAAATTCAGATTTATATGTTCAGTGCTGTGTGTCTCTTTTTGCTTAGATAAATGCATTGGTACTTTATACTTCCAGTAATGCCCCTTTCAAGACACCCTCTTGAAATCACGTTGTCGCCCACATACTTCCCTACATTTAGCTAGGCATGTACAGTTATCTTATGTCCTCCAATCAGTTAGTTTTACAGCTGCCTGCATGTAACTTTTGAGTTAAGGGGGTTTATACATATCTACCCTGAATGACATTGCTAAGATAGTAGTCACCTTTCACTTCTTAGCTCATGGCTTCCCAATCAATGGGTCTGGATGCCAAACAGAGTAATTAAAGCTTTGGGGCAGGGATGGGGGCACAACTGACTCAGATGGCTGAAGGTCTTACACCATAACAACCGTAGTAGTTCAAATCAGTGTGAGTGAGCCATTACACATGCACAGGCACTTTCATAGGTTTCTGTGTTTACAGGAAGCCCTGTATGAAAAAGGGATTTGGGTTATTGTGGGGTCTTTGATCATGCGTTGGTTAAATGGGTCTGTGCTGAATTGCAGTACAAATTCTGCTGGCATTTGCAGATCACCTTCAGGCTTATAACCAGCAATGGGGAGAGGGTAAGGATGAGTGTGGAAGGGCTGCTGTAAATTTCCATGACTCTTCTCTCCTCACCATTACAAAGTCTCCCTAGACAATAAAAATAGCTCCTACTCTCTGCCTGCTATCCCTTCTCATCTGGTGCTATAGTTGAACCTTCCAGAATAACTCTGGAGAGGGGCTTTAATAAAGTAGTATATGTTTTAAGGAAGCAATCATATGTAAGAGAGCTTTGAGGGTTATATTGGATGTGGAGTGTGAGAGAAGGGGCATGAAAGATTGCCTGAATATGTGAGAAAACCTAGGGGGTTGATTGGGGACCAACTGGAGGAATTTGAAAGAAGGATAAGAACATTAGAGCATAAGGAGTTGCTATACTGGGTCAGACCAAGGGTCTATCAAGCCCAGCATTATGTTTCCATTTGTGGCCAATCCAGGATACAAGTACCTGGTATGTACCCAAACATTAAATAGATTACATGCTACTATACTGCAATAGCTTGTATTGATTGTCCGATCAGTTAATGTGTATCATGTCATGTTAGTTCTATTATGTGTGTTGAGAATTGTGGATCAGCATGGCAACAGGTGGCAGAGGAGGATAGATCCACTGCTGCTGGCCCATCCTTGCAGCTGCCTTATAGCCCCTCAGGCCCCTCCAGCATATATCTTGATGAACCACTGCTCCAAGGTCTGTGGCCCTCTGAAGGCAGCAAAAAAATATGATAGACCCCCTATTGCAGAGGAACAGAAGATTTGAAGAGGCTAAGGCACCAGAGTCTGATAAAGAAGTCAGCCAAGCAAGCCCAGAAATCTTTGAATTTATTCAGAATTGCATTGGGCACTCCATGTAAATAAAGGTACATTCATTTTCTATTTCATCTTTGCATACCCTGTAAATAAATCCATCTTCACTGTCTAAAATGTCTGTTTCATAATATTCCTTTTCTGTTCTGTCTGATGATAATTCTGATGATGTATTTCTTGACATTCCTCCTGACTCAGGTTCTGTGCCTCCTCTTCCTCTTTATCTAGATGATAATCTAGTGCCTCTAGAGGAGACAAGTTCCTCTGGAAGTTATGAAGCATGCTCAGGAGAGACATATCTCTCAGACCTTAGGGGGTTGAAGAGAAGGCATCCCCAGATCTGTCCAGGCAGCTGAAATGCATTTTGGGTAGGTTCTCTCAGTGACTGCCCTGGTCTACCAGTGGGAACTGTTGTAGCAAGCCTCTGCAATGGTCTGGTGAGGAGCTAGCAGAATCATGAGCCTGGTGTTGAGTGGATATTCCCTATCACCTGTAGGGGAGAAGAGCAGAGTTAAATATCCTTTTCTGTAGAGCAGGGAGGTAGTTTCCTGGTTGAGGTGGAAGCAGCACTCCAGGGCCAATGTTGTAAGTCCATCTAGATATGAGGAAGATCAAAAGAAGAGGTTAGTTGCAGTGTTGGTGTACTGGTAAGTGTATTCCTACCTAGAAGCCAGCCCCCAGTGATGTAACCTTCCTGAAAGTGGTCATGAATTCCTGATTGCAAGAGGATGTAGGCATCATGACTGGATCCCCCAAATCTCAGCAAGACATCCAAGATAATTCCCTTGGAATCACAGACCACCTGGATATTGTGGGAGTGGAAGCCCTTACGTTGCAGTATGTTGCCCTGTCCTCCCCTGGTGCCCTTATAGGGATGTGAGTGCAATCGATAGTCCCCAAGACAGAGGAAGAGAATGAAAATTGGTAGAATTCAGTCATCATTTGCTGTTGTTGCTGTCTGCTCAGAGGAAAAGAGATTTACTGGTGTATTTTCCTAAGAATGGCAGCCAGGAACAGATTTATACACATGGATTCAGCAGACAGGCTTATTCCAGCCTTGACATCTAGAAATGTCTGAAAGGTGCTGGTGACCAATAAGGTCAGGGCAGTAGTGACCTTGAGATGAACAGGTAAGGTGTGGCCCTGTGGGTGGAAGGATACAGGTGCTGCTCTTACAGAAGGAATAAGCACAATATGGTTTCCTTATTGAATCTGATCCTGCATATGACTTGCTCTTCTGAGAGATCCAAAAACTTTGCCCTGGGACTGTATACTCTCTGTAAGGGGTATTTCTTCCTCCTCCTCCTGTTCCTCTGTTCTCTCTCTTCAACCATTTTGACATACCTAAAAGCCTAAGATAAGTCATTGTGAATATGATGTTCAGATATTCAGAGCGATAGCTGCATTAGTCTGGTATAGCAAAAATGACACGAGGCAGATGGCACCTTATAGACTAACCAATTTATTGAGGCATGAGCTTTCAAGAATAGAGTCCATTTTATCATATACATCCTAAATACCCTACAGATGCATCTTGCATCTGACTAAGTGGAGTCTGTCCTTGAATGCTCATGGCTCAATTTATTTATTTATTTAAAAGGTTTTATGTACCGCACTCTACAAGGAGTCCTGATCAAGATGGTTTACAAGGTTACATGCATAAAACAAAACAAACATAGAGCATGATACAAAAATAAAATTCAGTTCATGAAATAAGAACATTATCACACCATAAAAAAGAAAAACAATTACGAATCACACCTCATATATATATATATGGCAAATGACCATAAAACTAATACTATACTGCACTGCCAAAAGATAATGAGAAAAGATAAGTTTTCAAGTTTATCTTGAATCCTTCAGTGTTACCCTGAGTGAATCAAGAAGGGCATTCCAGAGGATGGGACCAGCGACGGTGAAAGCATGTCTTCTGGTGAGATCAAGCCTTGCTAACTTAATTGAGGGGGACATCAAAGAAATTGTTATTCATTCAACGAAGATGTCTATCAGGTTGATATATGCAGAGACTGGAACATAACTAGATTGAAGTTTTGTTATATAGTAAGTTATGAATTATAGTAAGAACTTTGTACTATATATGGAAAGGGACAGGAAGCCAGTGTAGTGAACAAAGAGTAGGTGTTATGTGTTCTTGGCGACTCTGATTAACTAGGATGAATTCTGCCTCACGTCATTACCAAGGAATCCCCAGAATAACCCTATCTGTCCCAAGCATATTCACCAGAGGCGGATTGGCCTATCGGGGGATCGGGCTTCCCCCGGTGGGCCGGTCGCTCCCATCACGTGATTTTTTTTTTTTAAACTTCCCGGCCAAAGACAAGAAGAGGGTCTGCTGGCGCTGAAGAGAAACCTGCAGGCAGGGCCGGTGGAAGCACTAGGCCTGGGGCGCCGCGAGCAGTGGTATCCCGAGGGGAGCCAATGCCCCCGGGTTCAGGGAGGCAGATCGGCAGGGCCATGTTGAGGTTCACGTCACCACGGCCCGAAGAAAAAGATCACGTTTAAATGTGCTGATGCTCCTCCTCCTTCCTGCCTGTGCGGCCCTGGAAGTAAATGTTGCCGGAGCCACGTGGGCAGGAAGGAGGAGGAGCATCAGCGCATGCAGGAGAGGAGCAGCGCTTACGGGCCGCCGCAAATCCCAAATCGCAGCGGCCCAAGAAGAGGAAGAGGCCCGGTAGCAGGGCCGCCAGGGCCCGAGAAGATCAGGGCCGCCGCAGAGCCCATCCTGCGGCGACCCACAAAGAGGAGGCCCAGAGGTGAGAGAGAGGCTGAGGGTCTAGAGTGTGTGTGTGTGCGTATATGAGATGAGTTGAGAGATTGTGTGTGAGAGTGAGGACCTGAATGTTTGCAGAGATAGCATGTGAGAGCCTCTGTGTGTATGAGAGAGAGCGCATGTGACAGTGAGAGCCTGTGCTTGAGCAAGACAGCATATGGGAGTGAGAGAGCCTGTGTGTGTGAGAGTCAGACAGCATGTGCCAGTGAGAGACTGTGTGTATATGAATGATTTTATATGAGTGAGCATTTGACAATGAGAGCCTGTGTGTGTGTGAGAGAGAGAAATGCATGTGAGAATGAGAAGAGTGTGTGTTTGAGGGAAGAAGATGGAGAGAAAAGAAACAGAAAAAAAGACAATATAAAAGGAACTGGCAAAAAAAAAATAAGAAAGGGAAGGTGGAAAAAAAAAGCCTGTGACCAACCAATTAGAAAACTAAGATCAGACAGCAAAGGTAAAAAAAAAAAAAAAATACTTTTTAGTGATTGGCATATGTAATCTTTGGGAATGTGCAAGAATAGCACTTTCTCTTTGCGGATCTCACAATGTACGAGATCCGCATGGAGAAAGTTGAAGCCCACGGGGCCTGCACAGAGGAGGCAGTAGAATGGGCTTCAGTGTCAGTAGCAGCAATCGGCACCTCTCCAATAGCCATGTGGCAGCAGTGACAGTGGCAGCAGAGGAATGAGAGAGGTTCCGAGGTTGCTGGCAAAAGAAAGAGAGGGGGTCTGCCTTTAGTGTGTGCATGTGTATGAATGGGACTCTGCCTGGGGGTGTATGTGTGTGAATGCATGGGTGCCTGCCTGCGGGTCTGTGTGCGTGAGAATGACTGGGTGCTTGCCTGGGTGTGTGCGTTTGGTCACCCGTATGACATAGTGAGGGCAAAGGTAGCACCGGCGCCATTTTGAATATTGGCAATACGGCCCGCGTGCAGGAGGTCGCTCCCAGACCCCCGCTGGACTTTTGGCAAGTCTTGTGGGGGTCAGGAGGCCCCCCAAGCTGGCCAAAAATCCCTGGGGGTGTAGCGGGGGTCCGGAAGCGATCTCCTGCACGCGTGATGTCGGGAGCCAGGAACCAAAATGGCGCCGGCGCTACCTTTGCCCTGTCACATGATAAATAATAAATATATTGTGACATCAATCCCATTTTTCAATCTTTATTGGTGAAAATTTTATAAAACACATCCCACATTTAATCCATAATACCCCACACAATAGATATTTTTATTTTAAAAACTATTTCATCATACCCATACACAACCCATACACTCTACATACCATTCATACAAATCTCACTAATCCTTATATACTTCAATTATTGAAGATTCAAGTTAAACATCAAAGATAAATCTTTTCACAAAACACTTAACCAAATTTAGATACAATCCGTTTTGTAAGCAGAAAGAGTCGCATTACACATTGAGTCATGCGTTACAAAAAACGTCAATCCTCTTAATCCTTCTTTGTCTTCTCTCTACATGTTTCACCTTCCCTCAGGCTTCTTCAGGAGAGTTATTCAACAATCTCCCACTGCTCATGTATCCAACATCTATCCACAGGGCTTTCTAAAACATTTCACAAAATTCATAAACACTTCATTTAATACATTTTTTATAAATTATCACTTTATAAATAATTCCAACATACTATTATACCTGCACGTCCCAAAAAACTTTCTCAGACGTACAGCTCAACACATCCCCGACTCTTACTTCATAATGTCTCAATAGTTCAAATTCATGGAACACCTCATCTCACATTTGTTTAAACTAAAATGAGAAAAATCGAAAAGAGTCAAAAAATGTTTAGACTTCTCTCAAGAACCTACCAACATGCATAACAGCCAAATAACCTTACCTTTTCAATCTTGGGCGAAAAAACGCCACCACCTTATGTCAGAGCAAACGCCGCCATCGAGTGAATCAACGGAAGTGAACCTTCCCTCTTCCTCCGTCCCTTTAAACCTCACTGCACCAATCAAAAGATTTAGCTCAAGCTATCTCCACCCCTTAAAACCCGCCAAATTCAAACCAATCAACAAAGCCACTACTCTAAACAGTATCCACTAGGGATGTGAATCGTGTCCTCGATCGTCTTAACGATCGATTTCGGCTGGGAGGGGGAGGGAATCGTATTGTTGCCGTTTGGGGGGGTAAAATATCGTGAAAAATCGTGAAAAATCGTGAAAAATCGAAAAATCGAAAAACCGGCACATTAAAACCCCCTAAAACCCACCCCCGACCCTTTAAATTAAATCCCCCACCCTCCCGAACCCCCCCCAAATAACTTAAATAACCTGCGGGTCCAGCGGCGGTCCGGAACGGCAGCGGTCCGGAACGGGCTCCTGCTCTGAATCTTGTCGTCTTCAGCCGGCGCCATTTTCCAAAATGGCGCCGAAAAATGGCGGCGGCCATAGACGAAAAAGATTGGACGGCAGGAGGTCCTTCCGGACCCCCGCTGGACTTTTGGCAAGTCTCGTGGGGGTCAGGAGGCCCCCCACAAGCTGGCCAAAAGTTCCTGGAGATCCAGCGGGGGTCAGGGAGCGATTTCCCGTCGCGAATCGTTTTCGTACGGAAAATGGCGCCGGCAGGAGATCGACTGCAGGAGGTCGTTCAGCGAGGCGCCGGAACCCTCGCTGAACGACCTCCTGCAGTCGATCTCCTGCCGGCGCCATTTTCCGTACGAAAACGATTCGCGGCGGGAAATCGCTCCCTGACCCCCGCTGGACCTCCAGGAACTTTTGTCCAGCTTGTGGGGGGCCTCCTGACCCCCACGAGACTTGCCAAAAGTCCAGCGGGGGTCCGGAAGGACCTCCTGCCGTCCAATCTTTTTCGTCTATGGCCGCCGCCATTTTTCGGCGCCATTTTGGAAAATGGCGCCGGCTGAAGACGACAAGATTCAGAGCAGGAGCCCGTTCCGGACCGCTGCCGTTCCGGACCGCCGCTGGACCCGCAGGTTATTTAAGTTATTTGGGGGGGGGTTCGGGAGGGTGGGGGATTTAATTTAAAGGGTCGGGGGTGGGTTTTAGGGGGTTTTAGTGTGCCGGCTCACGATTCTAACGATTTATAACGATAAATCGTTAGAATCTGTATTGTATTGTGTTCCATAACGGTTTAAGACGATATTAAAATTATCGGACGATAATTTTAATCGTCCTAAAACGATTCACATCCCTAGTATCCACCTCCTCAAGCCCACCAAATTCAAACCTATCAGCAAGAACATTTCTTTGAGCATTGCAGCCTGAATCAAATGTTTAAAGACATGTTACCCAATCTATCTTATCATTCAATCCTTTCGGTCACAAAGTAAGCAAATTAAAAATCCATTGCTGCTCCTTCCGTAGTAATATTTTATTTATATTCCCTCCACGCCTGGCATAAACCTTCTGTAGTACAAAAAAACGAAGTTCTTCTACCGTATGGTGGTACTCTCGCCAATGTTTAACTAGGGGAGCCGTTTCTACCACATTTCTAATTCTACTGCAATGCTCCAAAATTCGAAGTCTAACCATCCTTGATGTTTTTCCCACATACAGAAGCCCACACGGGCATTGTACAACATACACTACCGAACTTGTTTGGCATGTTGTAATATGCCTTAAAAAGAACTTTTTCCCAGAAACTGGATGTGAGAAATCTTTTACTGATAAACAGAGTTTGCATACACTACATTTAGTGCACGGGTAATGACCACCAATTTCATCATTTTGTTGTTCACTATCACCTAAATCCGAATGGACTAGGATATCCCTGAGATTCCTAGATCTTCTAAAAGTAAACATAGGGGGATCCTGCATACCCACGAAACCACTCACAAGATGCCAATGATTTTTCACAACCTGCATTAAATCCCCAACTCGATTAGAATATGGTAAAACATATACTAAAGCTGGTGATTTTTGTTTTGGCTTCGGAAGTAACAATAAATCTCTATTAATATATCGGGCTCTTTTATAAGCCTGGTTCACTATACGCGTGGGATAACCCCTTGCACCAAATCTTTCTTGCAAGTCTTTTGCATGAATCTTAAAGGACGGTACATCAGAACAAATCCTTCTTACTCTGAAAAATTGTCCCACTGGGATATTTTCTCTAACATGCTTGGGATGGAAACTGTTAAAGTGTAACAATCCATTTTTATCTATTGATTTTCGGTACAACTCGGTTACAAACCGGCCATCTTTCTTTCCCACCTTCATATCCAAAAATGGAACCCATTGATTCTGGACATCACAAGTAAATCTAAGATTTATATCTTGTTCATTCAGATAATGAAAAAATTGTTGAAATTCACATTGGGTACCAGACCAAATAACAAGGACATCATCAATATAACGACACCATAACCTCACATGCCTGTACCATAATGAAGGATATACAAATTTTTCTTCAAATGCTGACACGTACAAGCCTGCGAGGTCAGGTGCCATCGTCGCGCCCATTGCGGTTCCATGAACCTGTTGATAAAAATTATTTTGAAACATAAAATAATTCTGTGTGAGCGCAATGGTAGCCAGTTCAACCAAAAAATGTATGGGAAACTTCTTATCTACCCTTGTATCTAGAATCTCCTGCACCAAATTTATTGTCGCTCCCTGAGGGATATTGGAATACAATGATTCAATATCCATTGAAATAAGCAGGATAGGTTCTGATATCTCAGGTAGAGATTGTAAAACCTTTATTAAATGTGATGAGTCCCTTATATATGATCTGGCCAATGGAACAAAAGGTCGCAAGAAATAATCTATATAAATAGACAAAGGTTCTAGTACCGATCCTATACCTGCAACTATCGGTCTTCCAGGTGGGGACTCTAAAGATTTGGGCACCTTCGGTAATACATAAAAAACAGGTATCTGAGGGTTCTGATTCATCAAAAAAGCTGCTTCTTTGATGGTTACCCATCCTACACTTAAAGCTTCTGTAATCACTTCACCAATCTGTATAGATAATTTTACAGTCGGATCTTCCTCCAATTTTCTATAGAATCTTTCATCCCCTAATTGCCGATTTACTTCCTGTACATAATCATCTTTATTAAGAATTACTAAAGAGCCACCCTTATCAGCAGGTTTAAATACCAAATTTCGATCACGACTTAGATGTTCCAATGCCATGAATTCTTCCTTATTCAAATTCCAAAAAGGAAATCGATCCTCTGCCTCTTTTACCCTCAAATCTCGTTCAACCACTTCTTCAAAGGCTGCCATCAACGGATGTATAGGACCTGGTGGCATCCAGCAGGACGGGTTTTTAACAACTGAACCATCAAAATTCACATTCTCATTACCTTGAAAGAATATTTTCAACTTCATTAATCTGAAAAACTTTTGTAAGGCTACCCGAATTTCAAATGAGTCATATTTCGGAGTCGGTGAGAAAGAAAGACCACGATTCAAAACTTGTAATTCCACTGTGGTTAATGGACGGGAAGACAAATTTATAACCAATTCATTCATGACTGATGATTGCGCTCCCGCAATCGGACCGGGCTGCGGTTTCTTGGGGGACGACTTCCTCGTCCTCAATGTGTAATGCGACTCTTTCTGCTTACAAAACGGATTGTATCTAAATGTGGTTAAGTGTTTTGTGAAAAGATTTGTCTTTGATGTTTAACTTGAATCTTCGATAATTGAAGTATATAAGGATTAGTGAGATTTGTATGAATGGTATGTAGAGTGTATGGGTTGTGTATGGGTATGATGAAATAGTTTTTAAAATAAAAATATCTATTGTGTGGGGTATTATGGATTAAATGTGGGATGTGTTTTATAAAATTTTCACCAATAAAGATTGAAAAATGGGATTGATGTCACAATATATTTATTAGTTGTTAATTGGTTTGTGATATATGAATAATTTGCCAGGATTGGGTATCCTGTCACATGATAAGGGCAAAGGGCCACGGCACCATTTCTCTTAACGCAGCCGTGGCCAGAGAGTGGGAGATCGCGCCGGGACCCCCCCACTGCACCCCAGGTAATTTAAAACATTTTGTGGGGGTTCAGGAGGGTGAGGGATTTGTTTTAAAGGTTCAGGGTGGGTTTTAGGGTTTTTTTGGTGTGCCGGTTTTCCCGCCCTCCCCCGATTTACGATTTTTAACGATTTAAAAAACAAAACAAAACACGACAATCAGATTTCCCTCCCCCCCCCCTCAGCCAAAATCAATCGTTAAGATGATCGATCACACGATTCACACCCCTACTAGGTATCACTGCTATAGTATCTGGGCTATGTAGAAGGAGTGCTGCACATAAATTTATAATTTAGAAGTGAGAACTGGCTGTGTACACTCACCATCAGATATTTAGTTAAACTGGAGCACCCAATGAGGTCCGTGTGACCTTTGGCATAGGTTGAGGTAGAGAGACCAGGCCAGAAGACAACAGACAAATAGAAACTTAAAATATTACAATTATATAATAAAGGCAAAGCAGACAGTCAGATTATTAACAAATCACTGCATCAGTTAGCTTAAGACCACACTGCTACTATGTTTCAGAGGTTATATATTAATGCCTTACCTTGCAGGCCTAGTGTCTCCCAAGACTGACACTAACTGAATCAAATCAATCACCAATTAATAATACAATGGTCTCATTGTAGACATGACTTCCAAATGTACATTCTTTCCTTGATTCACTGTGATGTCTTATAATATAATTGTTTTCTTCATGTTCATTGCAAAAAAAGTTCAACTAACATTTTCTTTGTAGGCACAGGAGAGAGAAAGTCCTTTTTAAATAAAGCCCAAGAATAGAGATCCAGAAATAATAAAATAAAAAACTCATGTTCTTATCTTATCACTCTTTCTGTGGAAAAACTAGAGTACCAAGCTCTAATACTGTGATTCCGCTTTTCATATAACTGGTGTAAGAATCATGAAAGTTGCATTCATATCCCAAATTTTGAATCGTTTATAGACTTTACTTTAAAAAGTACTTCAAATTTTATAATATTTACACATAGCCAGTAGTGGAATTAGAACATTTTATGGCATATGCATTTTGAGAGATATTGTGATGTTACATGAATGAAAATATATTTTGTTTGGTAAGATCTTCTGTTGTTTTTTTTTTCAGAAATACAGTTTTATAAAGACGAGATGTAAAAAGTGATCAAATATCTTGAATACCGTCAAATTAACAAGTTATAATTACACAGAAATTCTGTATCATTTGCAAAAGCAAAACAATTAGCATTTTACATTTTTAAGCCAATTACACAGTCTGTTTCAGGTTCCCTATACACATCTTTTTGTTACATATAATTATGAGGTGTCTTTTCTGCCACAAAATTATATGCTATAAAAAAACTCTGAATTGGACTCCAGGATGATTACCTTTTCAATCCAATATGTTTACTTTTTTAGACAATGGCTAAATTTACCAAAGTTGGATGATTTCTTATTCAATTTTCAATTACCTCATGTCCTATAAGTCTCTATAATTGGGTAAACAGATGAAATGTTTGTGGCTGATGATGGTACTAAAGTGCTTAGAGGCCTAAATGATTCTCAATATCACTTTATCTGTTAAATAAGGTGAAAACCGGTTAAAACCTAATTTTCCAGAAAAGACCAGTTTAATCATTGACATTAAAAAAAAAGAAAAAAAAAAGTAAACACTAGAAAGAAGATATTCAGCAGGCTGGTGAGCGGGAAATTTACCATCTGTTCAGTGGAACATACCTGGATAAGTATTCTGCAGAAAATATTCTGTACCTTGTTAAAGTTATCAGAATAAAGGCATCTGGGTAACTTTAGGACAGGCTATTTCCTGACCAGACTTACTAGGCTAACTTTACCCCTGTGGCATTCAATATCAAATCTCAGCAGCTAAAATGTAACTACACCCTCAGAACTACACCGCTGGCCGCAGCCACCCGCCACCGGTTCAGCTCACGCCATGTCATGCTTGGCTCTCTAATCCCAGTACACTCGCGGCCGTGGCAAGCTGCTGCCGCTGCACTCCTCCTGGCTCCCTGTGATCCACATGGCGGCTGGGATGGCGCTGACCAGCGTTCTGACCCTGGCCCTCCCTAGGTGCATGCGCATGCCATCTGTCCCCCCCTTTAAAGGGCTAATGCAGGCTCATCCCTGACTATTTAAGGACTACCTCCAGCCACCACTAACTGACTTGGCAACGAGTTCCCTGGATCCTTTCTGGTGATTGCTCCAGTACTCCGGACCTGTTGTTCCTGCTCTACAGATCCCTGTGCTTCACGTCGGTATCCTGTCTCCGTGCTTCCCGCTCCTCGGGGCCTGGCTCAGCGTTACCACACTTAGGACCCTGTCTCCATGCTTCCCACTCCTCGGGGCCTGGCTCAGCACTTCTACATCGGAGATCCTACTTCAGTGCTTTCACTCTTCAAGATCTGGCTCAGTGCTGCGACATTACTGGACTGTGCCTCTGTGTCCCCGCTCCTCGGGGAACCTCTCTGCACTTCAGTATTGCAAGGTCCTGCTATTGTGCTGTCGTGTATGAGGTAGCCCCTCTGCACTATTACTCTACTCATACCTGCTACAGCAGATCCCCCCCTCTAGCCCAGCTTCAGCATATCAGAGTACAAGCCTCTACTTCTGCACCTCCTCTCCTCCGGTTCAATCCAATGTGGTCCTGCCCCATTGTCCTCGGAACTGCAGTGGTTTTTCACCCCTGAGAAGGCCAGAAGGCCTGAGAAGGCCAGAAAAGTGTTTCTGAATGTATAGCAAGGATCAAGGTCAGGTTCAAGGAAGCGTGGTCAGCCAATGCAAGGTTAGAGCGATTAATCAGTCCGTGGATAGTCAGGCAAAGCAGAGGTCAGTTACCAGTAGTCAGTCCGTGGGTAGTCAGTGAAAGCAGGGGTCAAGTTCCAGGAAGCAGTCAGACATGGTCAAATTCAGGCAGAGGTCAGTTCCAGGCAGCGTGTAGACATGGTCATGGAGGCAGGCAGAAGGTCAGAGGCAGGCAGCAGTCAAACGTGGTCAAGGAAAATTATTTAGAGTAGTTAAATCACAAGCAGACTGAGATACATTGCAGGAGGACCTTGCAAGATTGAAGATTGGGCATCCAAATGGCAGATGAAATTTAATGTGGACAAGTGCAAGGTGTTGCATATAGGGAAAAATAACCGTTGCTGTAGTTACACGATGTTAGGTTCCATATTAGGAGCTACCACCCAGGAAAAAGATCTAGGCATCATAGTGGATAATACTTTAAAATCGTCAGCTCAGTGTGCTGCAGCAGTCAAAAAAGCAAATAGAATGTTAGGAATTATTAGGAAGGGAATGGTTAATAGAACCGAAAATGTCGGAATGCCTCTATATCGCTCCATGGTGAGACCACACCTTGAATACTGTGTACAATTCTGGTCGCCGCATCTCAAAAAAGATATAGTTGCGATGGAGAAGGTACAGAGAAGGGCAACCAAAATGATAAAGGGGATGGAACAACTTCCCTATGAGGAAAGGCTGAAGAGATTAGGGCTGTTCAGCTTGGAGAAGAGACGGCTGAGGGGGGATATGATAGAGGTCTTTAAGATCATGAGAGGTCTTGAACGACTAGATGTGACTCGGTTATTTTCACTTTCGAATAATAGAAGGACTAGGGGGCATTCCATGAAGTTAGCAAGTAGACATTTAAGACTAATCGGAGAAAATTCTTTTTCACTCAACGCACAATAAAGCTCTGGAATTTGTTGCCAGAGGATGTGATTAGTGCAGTTAGTGTAGCTGGGTTCAAAAAAGGTTTGGATAAGTTCTTGGAGGAGAAGTCCATTAATGGCTATTAATCAATTTTACTTAGGGAATAGCCACTGCTATTAATTGAATCAGTAGCATGGGATCTTCTTAGTGTTTGGGTAATTGCCAGGTTCTTGTGGCCTGGTTTTGGCCTCTGTTGGAAACAGGATGCTGGGCTTGATGGACCCTTGGTCTGACCCAGCATGGCAATTTCTTATGTTCTTATGTTCTTAGGAAAGCCGAGGTCAGTACCGAGAAGACAGTCCGAAGGTACTATCTGGGGAGATGAGGAGACAAGGGATGCTGAAACAGAAAAACTCTGGAACAGGACTGGAACGAGACTGGAAAAGGACTGGAACGAGACTGGAGCAAAGGCTGGAATGAGACTGGAACGCAGAGGCAAACTAGAAACACTCACGGTGTTGACCCGATTGCCAAGACAGGGATCAAGAGAATGAGCCCTGCCTTATATACTGCAGGCTAGAGACATCATCTGGGATCGTCGACTCAGGTTTCCTGCATTTGGGTCTTTAAATGGAAAGATGTTGGCTGCGCACGCGTCTAGGGGTGTGGCAGAGGAACAGGAAGACACGGAGCCCCAGAGGAAGCTCTGCCATGAGGCCTGGTCGGGCGAAGGCGAGCGGGGAAGCCGGGGACGCCGCAAACTAACTGAGGTCGCAAAGGAGGTGAGCCTGGTGGTGGTGGACGGAGAAGCGAGGTAAGTGGGGCTGGCCATGCTGCGGAAGCGGCCAGGGAGCGCAACAGTTGTTACTGTGGCACTTACATAGTTTCAAATTAATCCAAATGCATGTGATTTGTTGTCTCAGCAAAGCCGTCTTATTTATTCACATCCTTTATTCAGTAATAATAAGAAATAATAGATTATAACTAGGGCTTCTGATTTTAGATGTTTATAAATTGTAAATGTGGGAGATTATTTTCCAGCTAATTAGTGGTTCTTTGGGGGTTACAAAAAAAGCTGTTTATTGTTTTTGTTTTTTTTCATGGCACAGTCAGTACCTATTCCGACTGAATGTGTGGTATTGTATTTATTATTTTTATGTTTCAATTATGTATGTTAATGCTGTAAATCGCCTAGGCCTTTTTGTGGTAGGCGATCAATACATTTTAATAAATGAAATGAAATGAAAAATGAATACATATATTGGTACACCTGAAGAGTTGTTAGTGTGGAAAAGGCACAAAAACACAGCGGAAATTCCAGGGTAAGCAAAGGAAGGGTTAGAAAGTACAAGGGCAAGCGGGATTATTTAATAAACATCTACTTTATATTTTTGTTTTGGGGTGTTTTATGAGGGATTATTGGTTAAAACTTAAAATCAGAAGCCCTAATTATAACATATGGTTTCAGATATAAACTCTGAGGGGACTATAAAATAAAACTTGCATGAAAAAAGTTTAGCTGGCATTCACAATTGCACACTGAAACACCACTTTTCAATGACACCAAATGTCCCTAATAGGATGTGCATTGGTTAAATAGCATGAGCAGATTACTTACTGAGGGGAAGCTCAATAGTATGATCACACTAAATTGAGCATACTCATTTATGTTTTTCTCTTGGCTCATTTTGCTTGCTACCACATGTTCAAGGCAGGCACATGGGGAGTTTTTTGTTAGTACTGAGGAATAGTGGGAGAGTGTTAGAATTAGTGAGGTTTGGGTGGACCCTTGGACACTGTGGCAGCTGACCATGCCCTCGGAGGGAAGTCCCGTGAGGGGGCCACAGATCAGGCTCAGCTCTGGACACACAAACACAGATAGTTCTTTATTTAGACAGTTTGAGAAGCCACCAGAGGTGGCAGTAGTGAGTAGAAGATGTAGCCCGGCTGGGCTAGTATTCCCCAGGGCGCTGGAACAGCGGTTCCTCCGGTAGCAGTGCTGTAGTGGAGAGAACTGAGAAAATGAGTACAATAGAACATTCACGGAGTCCTCCAAGTATGGAGAAGTCCCGAGATAGGGAGAGCTGGCCCTCAATGAGCGAGTATCAGATCCCTGGGAGCATAGAGACTCGTTGGCAAAGTACTCACACAGTGGTTCCATGTAGGAGATGGCACTGGTGCTGGAACGGAGGCAGATCCTGAGGAGTGGATGATAATAGTACTCACTGATGGTGTCTGTAGCGAATTCTTCCAAGCAGAAGAGGAGATAGATGCAGGCAGCGGGTCAGGGAACATGGGCCCTTGAGGAGCGAGTACCGGTTACCTGATAGTGACCTGAAAGAAGCAAAAGAGGCCCCCGAGGAGCGGGTACCCTGTTAGCAGAAAGAGTCCAATGGAAGTTGGAAAGGCAGAGTAGCTGGGTACAGAGAGCGAATCCCATCCATTAGAATCACCCTTGCTAACTCAACGGCTAGCAATAAACTGTAGGCTTAAATATCCGGGCAGCATGACATCATCACAGGGGGATGCCCCTGAGGAACGCGCCAATGAGGAAATAAGAATGAGGGCCACACGGTGCGAGTGCCCTACGGTACCTGTAGATCATGGCGGGAGCCAGCGCCCAAGCCGGTCCGGGGACACCGGAGAGGATGGCAGGCAGACGCCGCGGCAGCCAGGCGTCCGTGAAGAGTAGGAGGAGCTGCAAAAAAGGAAAGGCAGGCAGAGTGAAGCCGTCGGGGTCACAACAGAGAGGTACTAGACTACAGGAAGAGAAAAGAAAATGGAATTCCAGGAGCATAAAAAACTGATATGAGTACATATTTATAACTATCTGCCTTCTATGCCAGTAAGTCTTCAAAGAGCAATGTGAAAAGACATGATTGGGAGAAGAGAGCATGCAATGAGTAGATCCAGGGTTGAATCTGGTCACCCTGACTCAGAAGGTCACAGGCGTGTGACCATACCCCCTATTTATTTATTTATTCTTTTTTTTTCATGTTTTATTTATGCAATTTCCAAATTGTACAAGATATACAACTTGAAAGAAAACACAAAATTGAGAAAATGAAAAAGAAAACAAAGACCACCATATAATGTAGATACAAATTATCACTCTCAATTTCAAATTTAAGTCCTCAAGATGGGGGCGATCCCAAACCACAACCTTCGGAATAATACTATAAAGAAACAAAAATCAATTAACAACAGCCATATATATAATGGGGAACTACTTGCAAGTTATTAAGAATGGAGGTCAACAGAAGAACCAACAGAAGGTGTTTTACCAGTCAAGAATTGAGTATGCTGAAGGGGATCATAAAAAATGTATGAATTACTTTCAGGTCGATCCAGTAACGTGCAGTTAAAGATTGCCCGTCTGTAACGTGCTGGGAGCGCACAATACAGACGAGTAAGGCCATCCAGCCATACAGTCTCCAGTTTCACGCGTCCTTAGCGCTTCCTAAAATAAACACCTAACCCTTTCCGCACCCAGCATGTAAATGAACGAAAAAGCTGTATAATGAAGGAATTAGCTATTCCCCTCCGATACTGTAACGGGCGCTGATATTATCTCCTTAGGAACGCGCTGTTTTGCCGCGGCCTTAACCTGTTAGTTTACCGCCTCCCCCTAGTAGGAGTTAGGACTGTGTAACAAATCCATCGACACCGCTTAAGATACTCAAACACAATAAAACAATAAGCCTGGCACCTTCCTTGATGTAGTACGTCCCGGATGCCCCCCCCCCCCCCATCCCCAGCGTGCCCGCCACTACCCCTTTCATCAGCTGCATCCACCCATTATGCCCCTCACGGGCATGTCCCGCTTCACAGAGCGCTCCCACTCAAATCCGTTCATGGGTATATACCCTTTCGCCCCCCTCACAGCGCCATGCTACCACTGCGACCCGGAGGAGGTGAGGCACAGCGGCGAAGACAGACGGGAGAGGAGAAAAAGCAGAGCCGAGCAAAGCAAAAGCGTGCAGCAAACCGGCGAAATAGACCTGCGAGCAGAGGCAATAGCAGCGGTTCGGTAAGCCTGGCACCCTCCTTGATGTAGTACGTCCCGGATGCCCCCCCCTCCCCAGCGCGCCCACCACTACCCCTTTCATCAGCTGCATCAACTGCGACCCGGCAGTCCCGTGAGGCCTACAAAAAAAAATAAATCCCCGGCTCCCGCGCCCCCACACTGGCCCGCCGACTCTACCCCCCCCCTCCCCCTCCCGATCGGGCAGATAGGCGGCGGCGACGAAAACCAAAGCAATTTTTTTTTTTTCAAAAAGCGACATCACACATTGCATAAAATAATTTCTCCAGCCTTAAAGCGACTTACTTTTGGGATCTGTCAAGATCCCAAAAGTAAGTCGCAAAAGTAACTTACTTTTCTGAAGCCATCAGGAACATGATCTTAGCTCCTCCGGACGAAGACGAAGATGGCCGCCTGCATGGGGAAAGCGTGCAATTGGCCGCTGAAGACGTGACCTCACGTCTTCAGCGGCCAATTGCACGCTTTCCCCCGTGCAGGCGGCCATCTTTGTCTTGAGCTACGATCGTGATGGCTTCAGAAAAGTAAGTTACTTTTGCGACTTACTTGACAGATCCCAAAAGTAAGTCGCTTTAAGGCTGGAGAAATTATTTTATGCAATGTGTGATGTTGCTTTTTGAAAAAAAAAAAATTGCTTTGGTTTTCGTCGCCGCCGCCTACCTGCCCGATCGGGAGGAGGGGGGGGGGGGGGGGGTAGAGTCGGCGGGCCAGTGCGGGGGGGGGGGAGCCGGGGATTTTTTTTTTTTTTGTAGGCCTCACGGGACTGCCGGGTCGCAGTGGATGCAGCTGATGAAAGGGGTAGTGGCGGGCGCGCTGGGGAGGGGGGGGGCATCCGGAACGTACTACATCAAGGAGGGTGCCAGGCTTACCGAACCGCTGCTATTGCCTCTGCTCGCAGGTCTATTTCGCCGGCTTGCTGCACGCTTTCGCTTTGCTCGGCTCTGCTTTTTCTCCTCTCCCGTCTGTCTTCGCCGCTGTGCCTCACCTCCTCCCGGAGCAAGGCTGCTTTCGCGCCCTGCTCCGGGAGGAGAGACACAACGACGAAGCAACAAAGACTTTTCGTGTTTTTTTACACTTCCTGGTTCCTGTCATTCCAAATGACATTTGAAATGACAGGTACCGTCGCACCCTGGTTACTGTATAGGCGCTGTATTAAGCGCCTATACAGTAAAATGGGTTACGCGGCCATAACCCTTCCCTACCACTTTAAAGCCGTGGCATGCATTTGCATGCGATTAGAGGAGAGTATCGGGGAGTTAGTGAAGAGAACTGTGGGTGCGGGGAGGAAGGGTGCGCCTGACACTGCCGCACTGTTTCTACCGCGGCCTTACTGGATCGACCTGTTTGGTATTTAACCATACACTTACAAGGAAATTTAAGGGAAAAAAATGCTGAACCCATGAACACAAAAGGAGAAATTGCTTTTGCTTTCTTTGAATCTGTCTAGAGGCATCCGGAAAGACTCTTATTTTAAACTACAAAAAAGACTATGATTTATGATGAAAAAAAAGTCTGAACAACCAGTCTTTATCAGGCTCAAAAACTAGCAAAACAAGAAGTGTAGCTGGAACTGCCATCTTAGTATCTGAGGTTTCAAGCATAGTAGAAACATCCACAATGGGTTCTTCTGCTGGAACCAAAGACTCCATTCCTTCTCCCTGAACATTATCCATAGTCCCTTTGAATTGTGATAAATAACATATTTTAGAAACTGGGGGAATTGCATTCTCAGGAACCTGCAGAATTTCTGTTAAATATTTCTTAAACATCTCTTTAGGAGATATTAAAGATAATTTTGGAAAATTAATGAAGCTGAGATTTTTATTCCTCACAGAATTTTCCAGATTTTCAATTTTTAAAGCTATATTAGCATTTCCCTTAACCAATGTAACCTGGGTCTGTTAAACTGAATTCACTTGAACACATAAAGATGAAAATTGTTGTCCCAAATCAGCAGATGTAGTAGATAAAACAGAAACTTTTTGATCCAGATCTTTATTTTTCTGTATTAAGGGAGACTGCTGTTGACAAATAGAGCACGGAAGTTCCACTATGGCTTCCCATATGGCCTCCAAAGAAAAAACAGAAGGCCTCTGAATGATACAGAAGGTAACAAACATTCACTCACTGCACCTTCAATAGCTCTTTCACCGCCTCTCTGTCTTCCATCTTGAAATATTTCCTTACCCTGCTGTCCAGCAGCAGTGGTTACCCCATCACTCCTCACTGGAGTCGCTGGTCCCACAACCAGGTCTGTTGGTGTCTGCAGTGACTCCCGGGAAACTCTCTACCACGGGATTACCATGTGGTGTTCCTTCTGCTGGGCTCAAGGGTGAAAGAGAGCCAGGAAGAGAGGGGAGCTCAAATCCCCCCCCCCCCTCGCGCTCTCCAGCAGCTGAATCCCCGGCTCTGGGCTGCTATGCACAACATGGGCATCCATTTGGCCCATCAAGGGGAACGTTGGAAGGGACGTGGGGAAAGGTCCGGCCCATGTTTCCTCTTTCTGCCCATTTGAGGAAAAAAAAATAACAAGAGGCGACAGCAATGCAGAAATTGCCCGAGAGAGGTCTTCACGCCATGAATGATCAGTCAGCCATCTTGGATCCTCCCCCGGGTCTATTTATTCTTTTTTTAATAAACATTTGTTATTCTACCTTTTCCTAAGATTGTCTCAGCAGCATTGATGATACAAAAATCTACAACAGGGTAGACATCCAGAAAGGTGCGAAAGACATGACAAGGGATCTAGTGAAACTCAAGGAATTGTCTAGAGTAGGGATCTCCACTGCAGGTCTTGAGAGCCACAAACAGGCCAGGTTTTCAGGATGTCCATAATGAATATGCATGAGATAGATTTACATGCACTGTTGCCATTGTATGCATATTCATTGTAGATATCCTGAAAACCTGGCCTATTTGTGACTTTTGAGGACTGGAGTTGGCCACCTATAGTCTAGAATCTGGCACTTAAGATGTAATGCTAAAAAATTCAGTCATGCATTTGAGCTGCAAAAACCCAGGTGAGCAGTACACTCTAGGGGATGAAATTCATTTAAGCATGAAAGAAGAGAGGATGAGGAGGTCTTCATATCTGATGACCTCAAGGCAGCCCAGGTAGATAAGGAGATAGTAAAAGTCATAAATATGCTTTGCTGTACAGGGAAGGAATGGTCAACAGATAAAAAGAAGTGATATTGCCCCTGAATAAATCATAGATGAGACCTAATTAACAAACTGTATACAATTCAGGAGAACGCACCTTCAAAAAGATATAAACCAGTTGAAGTTGGTCCAGAGGGTGGCTATTAAATGTTCCTTGGTGTTCATTCTAAAGCATATGAGGGTAAATTTAAAGATCAAACCATGTATAATCTAGGGGAAAGGTGGGATAGGGGAAATAACATAGAGGCATTTAAATACCTCTAAGGTTTCCATGCACAGACGTTCGGCCTCTTTCAACAGAAAGGAGACGGTGATGGGATGATAGGGAAAGGGAATAGACAGGAATAATCTGTCTTTACAGAGAGGATAGTGGATGTGGTGGAGATAAGGGTAGTATTTAAATTCAAGAAAACATGGGATAAGCACAAAGGATTTCTAGGGAGTGGTAGGGATTTTAAAGCTGAGTAGTTAGTGTGGATGGTCATATAGTCTTTTTCTGACATCACATCTCCATGTTTCTATGAACACAAAAGAGGGTACTTAAATAGATATAAATAGAGATATGAGGTAAATTATAAGTGGTTGTCTAGGATGTAGAAAAATGATATAATCACTGATCTACTTGATAGATTAGAGAGTGAGGGTAGAGATAAGTACAGGTAGGCATAAGCATACAGGTGAATTTTCAAAAAGAGATACATATATAAATGTAACTATTATTGTAGCAATTTTCAAAAGCCATTTACTCAAGTAAAGTTCACTTACGTGTGTAAAACCCAGTTTTAAGCATGTAAATACTTTTGAAAATCAGGCCTTTAGTGTAGAAGAGGAAGAGTCAATAAATACAAATGCCTAGCGAGGTGAATGAAGTGGTCTCTTGTTCAAAAGCTCTGGTAATGAGTGGAAGGATAGAAGTCTTTGCCATGGAATCTAGGGAAAAACCAGGCCAAAAAGCCAAGCTTTAATGTTATCTAAGCATCCTCTTGTGTAGGCAACACAACAGTTAGACTATGCAGTAGGGGTGTGCATTCGTTTTGAACGCATATGTAAAACGCAACTTATATTTTTAAAAGAGAAAAAAAAAGGTTTGAGGAGAAACGCATCGCGAGTTCCAACGTATTCAACATAGCTATGTTGAATACGTTGAACCTGAATAAACACTTAAACCCCCCACCCTCCTGACCCCCCCAAGACTTACCAAAACTCCCTGGTGGTCCAGCGGGGAGTCAGGAAGCCATCCCTGTATTCCTTTGCGAGGAGCACGTGACGTCCGCGTCACGTTGGAGTGACGCGGACGTCACGTGCTCCTCCGCGCCTCTGCTCCCGGACCCCCGTTGGACCCAACCGGAACTTTTGGCCAGCTTGGGGGGGTCAGGAGGCCCCCCCAAGCTGGCCAAGTTACCCCTCTAATCCATCTGCTCAAGTTACCCCTCTAATCCATAACAAAATCTGCTCAAGTTACCCCTCTAATCCATAACATCTGCTCAAGTTACCCCTCTAATCCATAACAAAATCAATGGCTGCATGATTCCACCCCCAATCTGCTCTAAATTCATCTTCAGCCATTTAAAAAAAATTCAGGGAAGCCCCAAAGCCTTCCTCTATTTTTGAACAGGAGGGAGGAGGAAGGCAACCCCCGGATAGCTATCTATTCTTATTTGTAGGATCATCCATCAAAATGCATTATGGTGTTAACGCCATAGCACATGCGAAAAATATAGTATTGCATGGCATGAATGCAAATGTTTGAGGTGGGCAGGATGGTGGGAGGAGTTTGGGTGGGTTTTAGCTAAATTAAGGGCCATATCGCAGCATGTGATAGCATAACACCTATTATCGCATAGTTTTAATACCGGAATAACTACAGCTCTTTGCCTGGCATTAAGCTGTCTGAAACGGCCATAATGCAATTCATGATAATTTTTTGGAATTTCATTTTGGCCATTTCTGGGCTTGAGAGAGAGAGCTTCTGGGGAGAGCCTCCTTGTATGCACCTATTTTTCTCTATTGGAGGACCACCTGATAGGTCAAGGTGAAGTGCTAGTGGTGGTGAAGATTTGATGTCAGTTGGAGTGAGGAAAGTCTCACAAAGAGAAAATTTGCATTATGTTCTATCACCCTAGATTGATGGTACCCTGTCATAGAGTCCATCGAGATGTGAGCTGTATGGTGAAGCGCCGGCGCTACCTTTGCCCTGTCATATGACAGGGCAAAGGTAGCGCCGGCGCCATTTTGGTTCCTGTCCCTGACGTCACGAGCGTAGAAGATCACTCCCAGACCCCCGCTGGACCCCCAGGGACTTTTGGCCAGCTTGGGGGGGGCCTCCTGACCCCTACAAGACTTGCCAAAAGTCCAGCGGAGGTCTGGGAACGACCTCCTGCACTCGAATCGTGTTGCCGTACGGCCGGCGCCATTTTGGAAAATGGCGCCGGCCATATCGCAAAATGGCGCCAGCCGTACGGCAACACGATTCGAGTGCAGGAGATCGTTCCCGGACCCCCGCTGGACTTTTGGCAAGTCTTGTGGGGGTCAGGAGGCCCCCCCAAGCTGGCCAAAAGTCCCTGGGGGTCCAGCGGGGGTCCGGGAGGGATCTTCTATGCTCGTGACATTGGGGACAGGAACCAAAATGGCGCCAGCGCTACCTTTGCCCTGTCATATGACAGGGCAAAGGTAGTGCCGGCGCCATTTTCTATCAACGCACTCGTGGCCTGAGAGTGGAAAATCACAACAGGACCCCAGGTAATTTAAGACATTTTGGGGGGGTTTGGGAGGGTGGGGGATTTATTTTAAAGGGTCGGGGTGGGTTTTAGGGATGTTTTAGTGTGCCGGTTTTCCCGCCCTCCCCCGATTTACGATTTACACGATATTTAAAAAATCAAAACCGCCATGATCCGATTCCCTCCCCCCCCAGCCGAAATCGATCGTTAAGACGATCGATCACATGATTCACATCTCTAATGCTGATATAAAATCATATGCACATGTGCACATGGGTAGCGGATTTTAGAACAAGAGTGCATTGATGTGCACATATTATAAAAATGGCATGTCCATGTGTGCATGCTGTGAACCATGCATGGGTTTCAAAGTTACCATCACTGTGCAAAGAGCTCCTAGCTCTCAATGAGTCCAGTCTCTGGAGGCTAGAGTGGAAGACCTGGAGTAGATAATGGAGATAGAGAGGTATATAAATGAGACCTTTAGGACATAGTAGAGAAGTCCTGCATCCAATCTGGCAACCTCTGTGCTGCCTTGGAGGAGAAAGTTCACCTGGAAAGACAACCAGTAGCTAGGACCTGCTCTCAAGGTGATTTAGTATCCTATTGTATTGAGGATATGTCTCCAGGGGCACATGCCCAGGAGGGAAGGGATAGGAAGGCTGTTGTAGTTGGTGATTTGATTATTTGGAAGGTAGATAGCTGGGTGGATGGTAGACATGAGGTTCATGTCAGGGGCCTGCTGACTTGGTACATGTGGGTATGAATGAGATAGGAAAGTGCAGGAGGGAAGATCTGGAAGCCAAATTTAGGTTTTTAGATAGAAAGTTGAAATCCAGAACCTTCAGGGTAGCATTCTCAGAATTGCTCCCCTTCCACATGCAGGACCCCCAAAGGAAAGCAGAGCTCCAGAGTCTCAATGCATGGATGAGATGATGGTACAGAGAAGAGAGTTTTTGGTTTGTTAGGAAATGGGCATCATTTTGGGGAAGGAAGGACCTTTTCCAAATGGCTGGGCTTCAACTTAACCAGAGTGGAAACAGGATGCTGGCACTAACCTACAAAAAGGAGATAGCACTGCTTTTAAACTAGATGACAAGAGAAAGCTGACAGTTACTCAGAAGCACATGATTCAGAATTATTTATCTTTGAAGGATAGCAGGAAATTAAGGTATCCCAGTAGAGAGGTTGCAATAAATGCTAAAGTGGACTAGGCGCTTTTAAGTAAAGAGCAGTCAGAGAAAATAGATTTCAAATTACTCCTGTCAACTGATAAGTAGTTTGTTAATACAAACACATTTTTTTAAATGTCTGTATACAAATTCTAGAAGTCTAAAAAATAAGTTGGAAGAGTTCATAGCACAGGATGAAGAGGTAGATATAATTGCCATCTCTCAGACCTAGAATTAGGATAACCAATGGGCCACTGTGACAACAGGGTACAAATTATATTGAAATGACAAGTTAGAACAAATGGGTGGAGGGGTGGCTGTATATATTAAAGAAGGCATTGAGACAAACAGGATAAACATTTTGCAGGAAACAAAATGTTTTATTTTATTGTTTTGTTTTTATGTTCTTATGAGTTCGCTCGCTTTCCCTTTGTTACTCTCGTCATGCTTAATCCAGCATGACTTGCTCTAACAGAAGGAGGAAAGACATTGCGCTCCCTACAGCAACCACCTCCCCTCCCACCCCCTTCCCACAAAAGACATAACTCTCTATTGGCATTTATAAATTGGCCGCAGTTTATTCCACTGAACCCGAGCCCTTACAATCTTAACATAAACCCCCTCAACTCCCAACCCCTCCCCCTATCATCCCTCCATCTGAGCCTCCACCACCTTGAGCCCTAATGATGGAGATACCCTCCCCCCCCCCCAACGTGCCCCGCCTCGTGCCAGCGTGAGCAAGCTTGCACCGGGAACCTTTGCCCCACGGTTCACCGGTCTTCCTGCGTAGCAGCCCCCCCCAGCTACGCAGGGCCTTAGCCCCTCCTCCAACCCCCCCCCCCCCAACTCCCCTTTAACAACAATAATAACTCTGGGCTCGGGTTATCCGCCACCGAAAAAACATGTCCTTTATGACATGATTTTTTCCCCCCAACTGCGGCCTTCTATCCCTTGCTGCTGATCTCCTTCTCTAACCCTTCCTGAATGGTGTGGTTGAAAAGATCCATACCTATATCAGATAGGTGCATGCCATCCCCGCAAAACAACCCGGCCTCCCCACTCCACGCACACGAATGCCTTATCCAAAATCCCCCTTCCCATCCATTCCATCTACCCATTTGTTTGTTTAACTTTTTAACCCCGCTCTTCCACACCATCTCTTCTGCATTCTTCAATCGAATAATAATGTCTGACCAACCCAACCTCACAGAAGGCCATCTGGCCCATATCTGCGACAAATCTTTTTTTATGCACGTCAACAACTGTCTGCAGGTTTTCTTCCCTATATTGCCACCTAAGTGCACCAATAAAACATTTGGAACCCCCCACATGTCCAGTCTTTCGCAAACGAATGGCAGGAACTCGTTCCATTCCATGCCACGCTGACTGAACCATGCTCTCCTCCAACTCCAGATGTTCCTGATACGGTCTTTTCATGGCTCATCGCTGTGCCCAATGCACATAGGAATGGCCCACAATCCAGGCACATTTCATACCGCTTCTCCTCCCCCTGGCTGCTGCAAGAGAAATAAAGCATTAATATACTCCACCAGTCCAATGCCTCCCCCCCCTTCCTACTCCCACCCCCCTTCACCCCCCCCCCCCCCGTCCTTTGCAACCTACTCTCCCCCTACAAGTCCTTGCGCATTGAATCTTGCTATCGGTCTTATTATAGTTGCTTTACATATCCGATCGTATGTACCCCTTAAACGCCTTAGACTTCTACCGTCCTATACTTTTAATCCCAGCCTCCGAAAATCCCGCCTCCGCCGCAGATGTTGCTGCTCTTATACGAAATGAGTGGGTACTAAATCCAAACAGGTCCCTCCCATCCGCTGCAATCGCCTTTTTGAGCACCTGAGCAAATTGATATTGTGTCAATGCCAAACCTGTTTCATGCATTAAAAATGCCCCTCTAACATCTGGTCTTAAACCAACGTACTGTAGGGCCAGCCTTACCAGACAAACCACCGCATTCTCCGCCGGCAATAACCGAATTGTAGTGCCTTTACCCCTCTGATCCGTCTTTGATTGCGGAAGGAAGAGAACTACCTCCCCTTCTTTGATAACCACGCTCTCCGAATTAAGTCCTGAGAAACCGCTCTCTCTACTCGACCTAACCACCAACTCACTAACGCGCAAGGCACCGAAGAATGCCCAAGAAAAGGCCACTCTAAATAAAACCACTTCGAACGGCGACCAACAAAGAAATGGCAAAAACTCCCCTAATCTCACCAGATCCGAGTATCTAATAGGCAACCTTTTGTCCCTTTTCTTACCCAAGCTTCTTTGCCAACCTCCTAAAACTTTACGTAAACGAAAATTGCTCATCGGATTGCCCCCGCCTCGTAACTTTAGGAAAAAAGCGAACCCAATTAACTGCGACCTGGTGGAAGCGAAAGTACCCCCCTTTGCCTTGGCTCCCAACACAAAATCCACCAACCACTGCTGCCTCACTGGCCCCCCCATCCAACCCTTGTTCCCCAAGAAATTAGCCACAACAGCATATCCCCTTGAATAAGAAGACCAAGTGCTCGGAGCCACTGATGCACGGATGAGCGCCCATTCTTCTTCCAATGCCGCTTCTGACCTCGTAATCGATGTCTCGCATCGTCCTAGGACCTGGACATCTGACAAAGAAAATCATAGAACCATCCGCCATACTCACTAAGCCTGGAAATATAATAAACTGTCATACTAACTACCCCATCCTAACCTTGTGACTAGGGTTACCTTGAAGTTACCGGACTAACTTTTTTTTTGTATTATTTATGAATTTCTTCTTCATATATTTATTATTCATTTTATTTATTTATTTTTTTAACACCTACATCCTCTCCCCTATTTCCCCATGCCCTTATTTACCAGTTTTCGCCCCTGCCTTGCCCCCTGTTTGTGCGCACTTAACGCTGGGGTGACTCCCATTGCACATAGGGCACGCATGCCGGAACTTACAGTCCGGGAATAAACATGTGGCCTGGTTAAACCGCCAGCAAATGTCTCCCTTCGGCAACACTCCTTTACCGTCCTTTCCTGCCAACCCCCCACCTCTGGAAACCGCATCACCACCTCCCGTGCCGACTCCGCTAATCTGAGCATCCCCCCCCCCCCCCCCCCCCCGCTCCCAAACTGCTAAAACCAGCTTTCGCCACCTTGGCACCTTTATTGGTCATCTGAGTGAGCCACAAATTAATGTCTTTGTCCCCCAGGACATGAACCGGTTACCTGCCATCTTCTCTCGAATCGCTCATCATAATTGAGCCATGCCCATCCTTCATAAGGCCCCTAGAATGCTATCGCAGTACACCAACAGGAATCCCCTCATCCAATTTAAAAGGTTCTTGGGGACCCTTACTCCAGAATCCGAACTCTTCTTCTTTTTACTACCTTTTCCATGCCTTCTCCTACCTCCTCGCCTACCTTCCACTAAGCTGAATATATTAACATACTTACGCTTTTTTATTCATTTCCATAACTTACCTGGCACCCCTTCCCACAATTCAGTTAAAGACGCCAACGCTGGATGCCCCATGTCTTGCGCTGGCCCCATACCACCCCTACTGTCCCTCCTCCTCACACTACATGCGGATGACGAGGAGTCGAACGAACTAGTCTCTGTATCACTAGAACTACTAATATGCTTGCGCTTCTTTGATTTGACTGTTACCTCCGGCCCGGATCCCTTTTGGGCTCCATTACCTTCCTGCTCTCCCACATTCGGGACTTCGCTGCCTCGCCCCTTGCACTGTCAGCTCGTCCCGCTACAGGTCCGTCCACGCTAGGGTAAAGTGTGTCCTTTACCCACCACTCCTCTGAATAAGGTATCTTCTGCCTTCTATCACCAACTGCACCTGCAATAGGAAAAACACTGACCCCAGTATCAGTTCTGCCAACATCCCTGTCCCTGTGAGAAACTGCTCCACTGAAAATGTCTCTTTCCTCTTGCCAAATTACCTGCCTCATTTTACTTTCTCTACTGAGGTAATCCCCGTCACCTCCCATCCCGTTACCGCCCTGACCCAGGGAACTGGTGTCCCATTCCTGCCAACCCCTAAAGGCGGGCTGACTCTCTCCTTCCCTAACTGCACCCTCTAATCTGCATCCTGAGAACCTCCCATCGCGTTCCCTGCCAACCCCGCTGACCCGAGACCATCCGCACTCACCGCACGCATGCTGAGACACGCCCATTCCGAGCTCGTGTTCTTCCTGTCGCCTCCCACCATCCATCCCGTTGGTTCACGTCCGGCTTCTGCCTGCTCTCGCCCCGCCGCGTCTGACCTCGTCATCTCTCGCTCTCCTCTCCGTCGATTTACTGCTGCCGACTCCTCTCTGTTCTCCGGCTTGCCGTTTTGCCAACCTCCCCCGTGGCCGTCCGACGCCTCCTGCCTTGCTGCCCGAAGTCACAGCGCTGCCCCTGGGCCTAACCTCACTGGCACCCGCTGCTCCGAGAGCCTCCTTTGCATCACCTAAGGTGCCTGCATGCGCTCGCGAAGCCTCGCTTCCCGCCATCACCGGGACCGCTTGTTCTCTTCTTGGGCTCATACGTCTGGAGTGCAACGAGGCGGGTCACGGCCCGCCTTTAACCGCCCTCTCAAACCACGCCAACGGCTCCAGCTCAGCCTCAGGCCCGCTCTCCCCGGAGCTGGAGATAATCTGGCATGACTCCCGCGGAGACAGGGGGGGGCTGGGAGCAGAGCCCGGGGGGAAGGCGCTACCAAAGCCTGACACCGGACCGGCACAACCCCTTTTTCCGGACCCCGCTCTCCCCTGGCTCAAAGGTAAGCTTTTACGCTCGCTCACTCGACGCATAACCGATATATTTGCTCCCAAAACAGCTCCTAAACTTTGATATCAGATTTAAGGCTGGAACGCACACACTTTTCACCTGCCTGCCTTCTGGCTCTCTCTCACAACTGCCGAACACCCCGCTGATGTCACACCCTCAAGCCAATCACTTCTCCCTATTTGAATTCTCTCTGCTCTTCGCTCCCCCCTCCCCTCCTTTCTCTGCCTGCTTTCCCGCCCTTATCGCTATTCCTTCCCCCTAGCCCGCTTCCGTTCGCGCGCTTTCCCTCTGTTACTCTCGTCGTGCTTAGTCCAGCATGACTTGCTTGTATATTTTACTAGAACTGCCACAGGCATATTGTTATACCATTGAGATTTGTAAAGGCAAGCACAATCATTATGGCTTAATTGACTGCTCTTCCGGCACCATCTTAGTGGATTATATGGCCAATGTTTTATCTCCAGTGCCAGAAAAATCCTGGATAGCAAGTATACTTTTTGTTAGATTGTGCTGGAATGGAATCATTTGATATCCTTATTTTCAATTGTTCTCTTTATGTTTTCTTATGCAGTTTTGGTACAGCTTGCCTGGGAACTTTAGAAATATGCACCTTGAGTACTGTGTGCAATTCTGGTCACTGCATCTCAAAAAAGATATAGTTTCACTGGAGAAGATACAGAGAAGGAAAGCCAAAATAATAAAGATGATGGAACAGCTCCCCTATGAGGAAAGACTAAAGTGATTCAAGCTGTTCAGCTGGAGAAGAGACAATGAGAGGGGCTATGATTTGGATCTATAAAATCATGAGAAAAATTGAATGGGTAAATGTGAAATGAATGGGTAAATTACTTTTCCAGATAATAGGACTAGGGGTCATTCTATGAAGTCAGCAAGTAACACACTTAAAATCAAATAAGATAAAATTATTTTTTACTCGGTACACAATTAAGCTCTGGAATTCATTGCTGGAGGATGTAGTTGGGGAAGTTAGAGTAGTTGGGTTTAAAAAACATTTGGATAAGTTCCTTAAGGAGAAGTCCATAAACTTCTATTAATCAAGTTGACTTAGGGAATATCCACCGCTATTACTGGCTTGGAATCTATTTAATGTTTGGGTACTTGCTAGAGATGTGAATCGGAACCGGAATCGGTTCGGATTCCGGTTCGGATTCACATCATGTTTTTTTTTTTCGTCCGGCCCGATTGCGGTTTTGTTTATCGGCTGTGCCCGAACCGATAAACAAAAAACCCACCCCGACCCTTTAAAACTAATCCCTTAGCTTCCCCCACCCTCCAGACCCCTCAAAAAAACATTTTACAGGTACCTGGTGGTCCAGTGGGGGTCCCGGGAGCGATCTCCCATTCTCGGGCCGTCGGCTGCCACTAATCAAAATGGAGCCAATGGCCCTTTGCCCTTACCATGTGACAGGGTATCCGTGCCATTGGCCAGCCCCTGTCACATGGAGGGAGCACTGGATTGCCAGTGCCATCTTTAAAAATGGCGCGGGCCATCCAGTGCTCCTACCATGTGACAGGAGCCGGCCAATGGCACGGATACCCTGTCACATATTAAGGGCAAAGGGCCATCGGTGCCATTTTGATTAGTGGCAGCCAACGGCCCAGGAGCGGGAGATCACTCCTGGGACCCCCACTGGACCACCAGGTACCTGTAAAAAGTTTTTTGGGGGGTCGGGAGGGTGGGGGAAGCTAAGGGATTAGTTTTAAAGGGTCAGGATGGGTTTAGGGGTTATTTTTGTGTGCCATTTTTCCCGCCCTCCCCCAAAACGATAAGAAAACCCCCACGAACAATATCGTGGGGTTTTCCTATCGTTTTGGGGGAGCCCCCGATTTCTGACGATTTTGAAAATATCGTACGATATGTTCTTAAGATTGTAGCAGGTCAGTTTAATGACTTTTCATCATTTATGACTGTCAGTATTGTACATATCCACATTGTAATTCAAGCTGGGCCTACATGTATTGGTTGATATACAGTATATATATATACCTAACTTGAGCTTTCCAGGACTTCTGTAAATTACTTCACAAGAGAGAAGCTCTCTTATTGGGATAAGATACTGAGAAAATTCTAAAGGATGTTTGACTTGTGTATTAATCAGACTGAAAACTGTTGCAATAATCTCACACAATACAGAGACACAAAATGATCTAATTACGGCCTTTGCTAAACAAAGGCTAAAACATCAAGAGCAATCAGATACAGAACAACTTTACAAACATTTAGAAACCTTTCTCATATTCATCACAGCTTTGCTCTCTCTCTCTTTCTCCCTCTCTCTCTGTCTCTAATATTGCAACATGCTTGCACATCTCATATACAGTATTATTACTATATCTGCCTTTTTTTTCTCTACTGTACACACTGCCCTGGAAAATAGACTCAGGATCTTGCATGTCATCACTAATTATAATAATATTATATGATGATCTTGAATTTCTGAAAATATTTAACTCCATCCCCATTCAGTTTTTGCTAGAGATGTGAATCGGAACCGGATTTGGTTCTGATTCTGGTTCTGATTCACATCGTGATTTTTTTTTTCGTCCGGCCCGATCGGGGTTTTTTTATTGGTTGTGCCCGAGCCGATAAACAAAAAACCTACCCCGACCTTTTAAAACGAATCCCTTAGCTTCCCCCACCCCCCCAAAACCTTTTACAGGTACCTGGTGGTCCAGTGGGGGTCCCGGGAGTGATCTCCCACTCTTGGGCCGTCGGCTGCCACTAATAAAAATGGCGCCGATGGCACTTTGCCCTTATCATGTTACAGGGTATCCATGCCATTGGCCGGCCCCTGTCACATGGTAGGAGCACTGGATGGCCCGCGCCATTTTTAAAGATGGCGCCGGCCATCCAGTGCTCTCTCCATGTGACAGGGGCCGGCCAATGGCACGGATACTTTGTCACATGGTAGGCAAAGGGCCATCGGCGCCATTTTGATTAGTGGCAGCCGACCTCCCAAGAGCGGGAGATCACTCCCGGGACACCCACTGGACCACCAGGTACCTGTGAAACATTTTTGGGGAGGTCGGGAGGGTGGGGGAAGCTAAAGGATTAGTTTCAAAGGGTCGGGGTGGGTTTAGGGATTATTTTTGCGTGCCGTTTTTCCCGCTCTCCCCTAAAACGAAAAGAGAACCCCATGAACAATATCGTGGGGTGTTCCTATCAGTTTCGGGGAGCCCACAATTTCTGACGATTTTGAAAATATTGTAAGATATTTTCAATCATCCGAAATACGATTCACATCCCTAGTTTTTGCTCCACATATGGTCATACTTTAGAATAGCCATTGGCACGTGCACCAATGAATGCTTCCCTCTTTCTATAACATCCTGATTCATCTTCTAAGACACTTTGACTTCTATCTACAGTCTTTATATTTCTATTTATATATCTGGCCATACTTACCTAGCTTAGGAGTCATGATCTGCAAAATTTGGTTTCTCGATTTCATCGGGAACAGCTGTTTATTTTCTGTGCCATAAATGAATGAATAAATAATACGTAAAAATAATTATTTGTCAGCTTTGTAGCATATTTGTATAGTTCTAATAAACCTGTTCAAAATCTCTGAAAATAGAGCAAACTTATCAACTCTCAGTTTCTCAGTAGAAAGTTAGATATATCCAGAATTTTCTTTGTGAAAGGGAACAATGAGGAGAGATAAAGAAAAAAAAGCAAATGATATTTGGCCCCAAAACACGACAATCATAAAAATGTAATCTATATGGGTAGCAGAGAATCTAAGCCATGAGATACCACAGGCTGATACTTGATGTCGGCATAATACAGTAAATTTATCTATCTATTTATTTATTTATTTAAATGCTTTTATATACCGAAGTTTAGCTAGCTGCCTTCACTCTGGTTTACAGCTACAACAACTTAATACATTTGGGAGCAAATGACATCCAATAGGAAAACAACTGACATCAAACAAGTTAAAAATCAACAGAAAAGATACAACTTGTATAACTTATATCAACTATTTTAAGTGATGTGGAGTGAGGCATGGAGTATAGTCCGGATTATGATATAACGGAAGGCGGCGAATATTGAAGCTAGATGAACCTATGAAAAAAAACTGATTTATATGAGCTTGAGAGTAGGTGTATAGTATTGTCTTGACGGTAAATTAAGGTTTAAACGTTCTCTATGAAGATATTCTTGAGATTGCGGCTATATAATCGACTGTGGTTAAGTGATGGATGTTATGTGTGGTTAGCCAATTCCATCTTTGAAGGTTTGTCTGAAGATCCATGTTTTGAGTTCTTTCTTAAATGTTTTGGTGTTGCTTTGTGAGCTAAGGCATTCTGGTAGTGAGTTCCAGAGTTTAGGTCCTGCTATGGAGATGGCTCTGTTTCTTATGTTGGATAGCTTAGCTAGACGTAGTGATGGGGCGTCTAGCTGTAATTTTCTCGAGGTTCTTGTAGTGCATTGTGATCTGTGTTTTTGTATGATGTTATCTAGGGCGGTGTTTTTAGTTTTGTATAATGCATTGTGTAAGATGGTTAGTATTTTGAATTCAATTCTTTTCTCTACTGGAAGCCAGTATATAGTACAGTATAAGCCAGTAAATAGTACAGTATCAGCTTACATACATGAAAATGTGCACTCGGCAGTTGGCAAGTGGCTTAAAGTGGCTAAAAAATACAATGACAATCTACAAAAATGATCTGTACAGGTAGGAGAGAATCTAAGCATGAGCTACAACAAGATGACACTGAATGTCAGCACAGTATAGAAAATATTACAGTTACAAGCTAGACATGCATAAAAATGTGCTTTTGGTGAATTTAGGGTTTTTAATATTTAGAGGAAAACTGAAGGGGCAGAGTTAGGAAAATTATCACAAATTGAAGGTTGGCATAAATGATGAACAATCATGAAGTTTCAACCTGCTGTGATAACATTTTTCCCAATTGTGCAAGCATTTATATTTCGTAAATGCACAAAAACATGCACTCCACAGCTGATTTGTGATTCAAAAACACAATGACAATCAAAAAAGTAATGTATATAGGTAGCAGAGAATCTAAGCCATAAGATACAACAAGCTGACACCAAATGTTAGCATAATACAGAAAATATTACAGTTAGAGGCTAGATGTACACAAACAAGTGCATTCAGTATTCTAAGGTTTTCAATATTTATAGAAAAACTGGGGCAAATTATCAGAAATCAAAGGTCGGCATAAATGATGAAACATCATGAAGTTTCAATCTGCTGTGATAATTTTTACCAATTGTACAACAATTTATATGTTGCAAATGCATGAAAATATGCATACAAGTGGCTCAAAAACACAATGACATTCGAAAAAAGTGTTTAGTTTGCAGATAATCTAAGTCATGAATCAGAATCTAAGCCATGAATCACAATAAACTTACACTGAGAGTCAATATAAAAAGTAAATTGTGCAGTATAAGCTAGATGTGCATGAAAACATGCACTCAGTGGTTCTACTGATATCCACCCAATCTGGAATCATGAGGTTACCTGAGAACTTTCTCTCAAAGTTTGTACTATTATCTTGCCAACAGGATTGGTGAAGGATGTGGCAACAAGAATCTTTGCTGGGTCTTGAATAAACTGGGGTTCAGTGGTTGTATTGGATAGATCAAAGGAATATTATAAGGCATTTGCTTTGATATTCCTCTCAGCCAGGTGAAAGCCTATGTAGAAATCAAACCTCTAAAAGAATCACAACCATTGGGCCTGGGGGCAATTAAGCCTCTTGGCCTCCTGAAGATAGAGGGAGTTCTTGTGATCCATCATGACTGTGAAGGGATGTTTATCCACTCTTCAAGTGTGAGCTTAATGCCAGAAGTTTCTGATCCCTGATGGTGTAATTCTTTTTAGCCGGTGAGAAATGTTTGCAGAAAAAAGAGCATCAGACACTGCTGGAGAAATAACTGCGCCTGCTTCAACAGAAGACGCATCTACCTCCAACTGTTCTGGATCAGGATGTTGAAGGACGGAAATTAACTTGAAGGCCTTTTTGAGTTGCTTGAAGGCCTGAAGGGCATCTGTGGGCCATTTTTTAGGGGTTGACCCTTTTCAGGTGAGGTCCTTTAAGAGTAATGTTCACTGAAGAATAGTGAAGAATAAACTGATAGTAGTAATTTGTGAAGCCTAGAAAACATTAGTCAATCTTGTCCCACCTGTGGTCAATCTCAGATGGTTAAGAGTTAGGCAGGTTCATTTTCAGCCCTTGTGCTAAAATAATGTAACCTACAAAGGGTAGTTCTGATTGTTCAAAGGAACATTTTACCAGTTTTGCATATAGCTTATTTTTCCAAAGACAATGAAGAACAATTCTTATTTGTGTCTGGTGTGGTACAAGGCTCTGTGAGAAGATTAATATATCGTCCAAATATACCAGGAAACACATCTTTAAGAGATCTCTGAAAATATAATTTAGAAATTTTTGGAACACTGCACGGGCTCCAGAGAGTCCAAATGGCATGACTAGATATTCATAATGTCCATCTCTTGTATTAAATACAATCTTCCATTTGTCTCCTTTCTTAATCCTTATTAGATTTTAGGCTCCATGATTGTCCAACTTAGTGAAAATCTTAGCTCCCTGGAGTTGATCAAATAGTTCAGAGATGAGTGGTAAAGGGTACTTATTCTGGATGGTAATGGAGTCTGAGAGAACCAACTTTCTTGCTAACAAAGAAAAATACTGTACCTGCTGGCAATGACAGTGGGAGATAATCCCCATTCCAAGTTTTCCCTAATATAATCACACATTGCCTGAGTTTTAGGAACCGATAGCAGATAGATCTTTCCTTGAGGTGGAATCTTCCCAGACTGAAGGTCAATTGGACAGTCATATGGTCAGGGAGGGGGAAGGGTCCCTACTTGATTCATGATGAACACATCCAGGAATGTTGCAAAGGCCTAAGAGAGACAGGGAGACACCACAAGGTCCTAAAGGGCAAGGGCAGTCAATGGTTCAACTGGGCAGAAACAAAGTAGAAAGCAATTTGGTCTCCAGGCCTGGATGTCTCCTGTAACCCAGTTCACCACTGTGGAATGTTGCTGCAGCCAGGGCAGGCTCAGGGCCAAAAGATGGACAGAATTTCGAAGAATCTAAAAGGATATTTGTTCATGATATAGGAGGCCCACTCTGAGAATAATGGGCTGGGTGATGGTCTTGATGCTTCTGGGCAGTAGATCCCCATAGATGAAAGAGATGAGGAGAGGTCATAGTAGCTGCTTTATAGGGATGGCATGATGCCATACCAAATTCTCTTTGATAAAATTTTCTGCAATACCTGAGTCAAAGAAGGCTTCCATGAGGATCAGCCTGATGTCAGTCTAGAGATGTACAGATAAAAAAGAGAAAGAGGAGTTTTTCCAAAGTGACCTAAGGCTGCCTCCCCAGCCAACCCTAGGCATTGCAGATTCCTAACATCAAAGGACTTGTTCAGATTTGATGTCCAAAGGCCACATAATAGAGACAGAGGTTTTGCAGTCATCATTGGTGTCTCTCTTATTCTGTTAGATGAGAGAGAGTAATTTGCATAGACTCCTCTTGGGTGGCCATAAGCATAGGATCTTTGGATTTTGGAAGCACCTAATAGGCCTTAACAGGAGGAAGCTGAATCACCATGAACTGAGATATTCCACCTAACCAAACACTTCCCCCTTGGGTTGAACCCATAGGATCTAACAGCTGGCAAGAATAAGATACAGGTGGAGATGCAGATTTAGGCTAAGGTTGAGCTGAGATCAAGGCAGGAAGTAGATAGAGAAGCAAAGATGAGGTCCAGTCTGAGGTCAAGACTGGCTGAGAGGGAAGCAGAGTCGAGTTCTGGTTTGGGTTCAAGGCAGGCTGAAATAAAGCACAGTTGAGGTCCAGTGTAGGGTTAAAGCAGGCTGAGAGCAAAGCAGAGTCGAGGTCTGGTTCAGGGTCAAGGCAGGCAAGAGATGAACCTGAAGGAGTGTTAACACAGGACAGACAGAAGCAATCAGAACAGGAACCAACTAGACATAAAAACAAAACCAGGAGAGGAAAGGGTACTAGAATCAGACAGGCAGGGAGAAAAAGGAAAATGCTGGCAACGAGCACTACAGAAGATGAGTAGGAGACCTGTTGCAAAGGAATAGGCCAATGGGAAGGACCATATTTAAATGTCCAGTGGCTCTAAACTCACTGGGGAGTACCGTGATGAGAATTCCTGTTGTGTTTTGAGGTGTTGGCCCTTGGTCACTGCAAGAGATGGCACTTCCCACAGGGCAGAGCCCTGTGGAGACTTGCAGTGATAACCTAGCTCCAAGCAGAGATGGACACAGAGAAAGGTAGTCTATTATACTGCAACATAGATGGTAACCCGAGGGACGGACAATGATCCCAGCCAGAAGTGGAGATCTCTGATGGCAATGTTCCATCTGAAAGCTGCCGAGTGGCAAGGCCTTCACACAGTCTCACCAAGTCCCATGAGGGAGATGGATCCGGTAATGGTCCGCGAAGTGGGGTAGGCCGAGAACCCAGGCCTAGATGGAAGGCCAGTGAGAGTAGATGTGGTAGTGGTCCGCAGTGCAATGAGACAATGAAGAAAGAACTGGAACAATAGTACTCAGTCTGATGCTGGCAGTTGTAGTAGGAGAGAACCACCAAGGAGCAGAGGTCTGGGACGAAATAAGGCCCCCGAGGAGCAGGTACTGTTAATTTACCTGACCGCTGTGATGGTCAGGAGTTCAAGGATCATTATCTGTGTTCTCCATGCACACAGAGAGTTCAATTCTGGATCCTATGCTCTGGGGCAGAAGGCCAGCCCTTCTGTTATAATCCACAACTTCTTGTCTTAATGAATAATTTTTATTAGTAAAATGCAAGAAATGAATATATAATTAGTCTTTCTTAGAAGCAGCATAGTGTACCAGCCTGTTCTGCTCTCTCGCTCCCCCCCCCCCCCCACCCCAATACAAGATACATTATTGTCTTATACACATTTATGGCTGACAGTGTTTTTTTCTCTTCTGTTTTGGGATGGCTCCTTTATTTGGAATGAATAATTACTGAACCTTTACATAAACTAATGATGTCAAAATACTGTTATCTTGGTACACTCCCTTCTTTCCTTGTTCAGTAGCTGGGCCTTGAAGTGTCAGCAAATTTCTACACAAACTGCTTCTGCTTCCCAACCCAAGGTCTGCCTTGCCTGCTCATAAAAACAAAACACATTCTTTTCTCTTGTACAAAACTGTTCCATTAATTTCATTATTTAATTATTTAATCCAGGTTATCTTCATTTCCCTTTTGAAGAATTAGTGCTAATAATTCTTCACTCTGGATGGCCCGTACCTGGCTGTCTTAGGTTGTCCAGGACTGCCCATCCTAGTGGTGGGCTCACCAGATCTTACCCATCATTGCCTAAGCATACTGTTTCTACAACCAGGTTTACTTAGCGGATTCTGTATCAGGAGCACATGGCTCTGCATATTGGGTTTGCACAACAGTATAATACAGGGAGTGAAAGGCATTCTTGGTTGGAGTTGCTGCAGGCATGAGCAAAGGCATGGGAGACAGAAACATAGCAGTAAGCATAGGGCACAAAATTCAATGCCTTGGATAAATACATTTAATGTAGTCAAGTGCAAAGTGATGCACTTAGGGGTACATTTAAAAATGTACGCGCGGGCGTACTTTTGTTCGTGCACCAGGTGCGAACAAAAGTACGCTGGATTTTATAAGATACGCGCATAGCCGCGCGTATCTTATAAAATCCGGGGTCGGCGCGCACAAGGGGGTGCACATTTGTGTAACCTGCGCGCGCCGAGCCCAGCGTGCGCTGCCTGTTCCCTCCGCCTCCCCTCACTTTCCCCTCCCTTCCCTACCTAACCCACCCGTCTGGCCCTATCTAAACCCCCCTACCTTTGTTGGCAGTTTTACGCCTGCGGAAAGCAGGCGTAAATCTGCACGCGCCAGCGGGCTGCTGGCGCGCCATCTCCTGACCCGGGGGCTGGTCCGGAGGCCTCGACCACACCCCTGGGCCGGCACCACACCCCCGGGCCCGCCCCCGTAATGCCACATCATTCGCGGCACGCCCCCGAAACGCCGCATCACTCGCGGCATGCCCCCCGACATGCCCCCGAGACGTCCCTCCATGCAAGCCCCGGGATGTACGCGCATCCCGGGGCTTGCGCGCGCTGCCGAGCCTATGCAAAATAGGATCGGCATGCGCAGGGGGGGTTTGGGGTAGGTTTTCCGGGGGTACGCGCGTATCGTACGCGCGTACCTCTTTGAAAATCTACCCCTTAGAGAAGAGTAACCCAAATTATAGCTAGAAAATGTGAGGTTCCACATTAGGAGTCACCACTCAGGAAAAGGATTTAGGTGTTATCGCTGAAAATACATTGAAAATTTCTGCTCAGTGTGCAGCAGCAGCCAAGAAAGCAAATAGAATGCTAGGGCTTATTAGGAAAGGAATAGAGAATAAAACAGATAATATCATACTGCCTCTGTATTGCTTTATGGTGCAACCTCATCTTGAGTATTGTGTTCAGTTTTCATCACCGCATCTCAAGAAAGGTATAGCAGAATTAGAAAAGGTACAGAGAAGGGCAACCAAGATGATAAAGTGGATGGAACAAATCCCCTTGAAAAAAGGCTAAAGAAGCTTGGAGAAGAGACGTCTGAGGGGAGATATGATAGAGGTCAATAAAATAATGAAAGGAATAGAATGAGTAAACGTTAATCAGTTATTTACTCTTTCAAAAAGTACAAAGCCCAGGGAACACACAATGAAGTTAATAAGTAATACATTTAAAACTAAGAGAAAAAATATTTGTACTCAACGCATAATTAAATTCTGGAATTCACTTCCAGAGGATGAGGTGAAAGCTATTAATATAGCTGCATTTGAAAAAGGTTTGGACAAGTTGCTGGAGCAAAGGTCCATTAAGGGAGAGTTGCAGAAATCCTCTGCTTATTCTTGGGATAAGCAGCTTAGAATCTATTAACCCAATGGGATCCTGCCAAGTACTTGTGACCTGGCTTGGCTGCTGTTGGAAACAGGATACTGGGCTTGATGGATCCTTAGTCTGACTCAGTATGGCAAGCTATATGTTTTTATGTTCCTATGTCTCTGACTTTCCTCACATAACCCCGTAAATCCACCTCGTCCTTGTTTTGTTGAATGAGGAAAGAGCGGAGTTAATAAACATGTGGAGGAGTTAATAAACATGTGGATAAAGGTGAACCGGTAGATATAGTATACTTGGATTTTCAGAAGGCATTTGACAAAGTTCCTCATGAGAGGCTTCTAGGAAAAGTAAAAAGTCATGGGATAGGTGGCGATGTCCTTTCATGGATTGCAAACTGGCTAAAAGACAGGAAACAGAGAGTAGGATTAAATGGGCAATTTTCTCAGTGGAAGGGAGTGGGCAGTGGAGTGCCTCAGGGATCTATATTGGGACCCTTACTGTTCAATATATTTATAAATGATCTGGAAAGAAATACGACGAGTGAGATAATCAAATTTGCAGATGACACAAAATTGTTCAGAGTAGTTAAATCACAAGCAGATTGTGATAAATTGCAGGAAGACCTTGTGAGACTGGAAAACTGGGCATCCAAATGGCAGATGAAATTTAATGTGGATAAGTGCAAGGTGATGCATATAGGCAAAAATAACCCATGCTATAATTACACAATGTTGGGTTCCATATTAGGTGCTACAACCCAAGAAAGAGATCTAGGTGTCATAGTGGATAACACATTGAAATCGTCGGTGCAGTGTGCTATGGCAGTCAAAAAAGCAAACAGAATGTTGGGAATTATTAGAAAAGGAATGGTGAATAAAACGGAGAATGTCATAATGCCTCTGTATCGCTCCATGGTGAGACCGCACCTTGAATACTGTGTACAATTCTGGTCGCTGCATCTCAAAAAAGATATAATTGCGATGGAGAAGGTACAGAGAAGGGCTACCAAAATGATAAGGGGAATGGAACAACTCCCCTATGAGGAAAGACTAAAGAGGTTAGGACTTTTCAGCTTGGAGAAGAGACGACTGAGGGGGGATATGATAGAGGTGTTTAAAATCATAGGGATGTGCAGAGCAAAAGTTTATGTTCAAAAGTCCATAAGTCGAAAGGGGGTCCCATTTGCGGTCAATATGGACATATGGAGAATTCCATAAGTTGAGTCTATGTCCATACGTGCAAATAAAAATTTAAACCCCTCACCCTCCTTAATCCCCCCCCCCCCCAAGACTTACCAAAACTCCCTGGTGGTACAGCAGGGAGTCAGGACGCCATTTCTGAACTCCTTTGCGAGGAGCACGTGACGTCGGCGTCACGTCGGAGTGACGCGGCGTCACGTGATTCCCTACGCGATCGCTCTGGGACCCTCGTTGCACCCAAAAGGAACTTTTGGTCAGCTTGGGGGGGTCAGGAGGCCCCCCCAAGCAGGATCAACAATCGTGATTTCCAACTTATTCAACATAGCTATGTTGAATAAGTTGGAAATCCGATCGTTTTCGCCTCATCACTTTTTTAAGTTAAAAAAAAAAAAAAAGTTGCGTTTTACATTTAAGTTCAAAACGAATGCACACCCCTATAAAATCATGAGAGGTCTAGAACGGGTAGATGTGAATCGGTTGTTTACTCTTTCGGATGGTAGAAAGACTAGGGGGCACTCCATGAAGTTAGCATGGGGCACATTTAAAACTAATCGGAGAAAGTTCTTTTTTACTCAACGCACAATTAAACTCTGGAATTTGTTGCCAGAGAATGTGGTTAGTGCAGTTAGTATAGCTGTGTTTAAAAAAGGATTGGATAAGTTCTTAGAGGAGAAGTCCATTACCTGCTATTAAGTTCACTGAGAGAATAGCCACTGCCATTAGCAATGGTTACGTGGAATAGACTTAATTTTTGGGTACTTGCCAGGTTCTTATGGCCTGGATTGGCCACTGTTGGAAACAGGATGCTGGGCTTGATGGACCCTTGGTCTGACCCAGTATGGTATTTTCTTATGTTCTTATGTTCTTATGAGCTAACAACTCATAAATGTGCAGTATGTCTTTTTTACCTAGAGTTTTCAGAATATAAGTTGTATGTTGTAAATGTCTTGTAGTTCAAGTGCATACAACTCAGGAAGGGAAATTTTCAAAGGCATTTCCACCCATAAAACAGTGTTTTATGCACAGAAGTGATCTGTTAGAAAATTGCCTATCCTCACTATCCATGTACTTTTATATGCAGAGAGAGGAAGTGTGCCTGGGGTGGATTCAGGAAGGGGTTAGCAATAAGGCGGGAATGTTCACAGTCGTGTGCATATTTATGTATATGCATATTATTTGATTGGAAAATATACCTGCAGAAATAGCAAGTGCAGGCCTCTGCACACACATTTTCTGACAACATTTTCTAAGGGGAAGTTTTTCCATTAAAAATTGAGGTATAGTCTGTGAGTAAAAAGTCCTCACAGACTCTACATTTCAGCTCATGGTTTGAAAGCTGCCATCAGTAAAAATAGGTAACTATTTAGAGGATGATGACCTTTATAGTCTATGAGAGTACAAGAAGGTTGTTATTTTGTTCAGCTTTTATCAGCATGCATGCTCTGAAAGAGATATGGACTTTGAAACAAGTGTGCGCGAGACAAAAGCAATAGTACGGTTTCCATACGATTATTTGATTTTTTTTTCCATGCCCTAGGGAAACACTTAAACTAAATCCTATAATCTGTAGCTTATGAAAATAATAGTTATATCATCTCACATTAAGATGCACTGTGGGTGATAAGCCTTTTCAGTGAAAGCCTATCTATAAGCTGTGTTAATAAAATAGGTATATAAAGCAAAATAACCTAAAATGAATTTATTTGTCAAGCGATAAAGGGGTGTGGTATGTGCAACTCTTTTGTTTTGCATTTTCAGAGTACTATTTGCATACTTTTTAAAATCAGTTCAAAATCTATTTTAATGCTTATATTTATATACACAAGTGTAAGAGGCTGAATCACTCCTGTTTCTGATTTCTTGAGGTTGAATATTTTGCCAAATTTCAATTGTCTTAATATTCAGGAGATATTTCTATTTTTAAAATATATTTATCACTACTTTAGAAAAAGAAATTTAAGGAGCACAGGACGATGAATTATCATGGTCACTGTATTAACATCCTCCAGTCCACAAATGCACCGGTCTGATTATTCATCCACCTACTTAAGCCTTTGTATTCATCTCCCAGCCTTCAATCATAAACATAGGTACTCCAGTGAGTTTACCTGCAGTACATTGAAGAGAAGCTCAACCTTGGCAGCCTTCTTGGTTCTATTTCTAGCAGTTTTTTGTGAGTGCAAATTGTGTCAGTCAGCAGTACACACTCATTTGCTAGTTCATTTTCAAAAGGCTGCGTGCATAAAAAACAGGGGCTACGCCCTTGGCAGGGCCTTGCGCGCACCGTGCACATTTTAGAAAGGGCCTGGCCATGCGCATAATCTCTGTTATACGCAAAAGTACCGGACGCTGAGAAAAGGGTAGGCCTGGGGGCATGGTCTGGGTTGGGAGGGGCAGGGCATGGCAGGACAGAGGCCATTCAGGACAGCAGCCATTAGCTGCTATCCCGTGGAAACACGCACCAGCAGCTGGCCAGCGCACGGAAAATAATTTTGCTCCAGAGGAGCAGTAAGTATTGTAATAAAAAATGTGGTGTAGCTAGGTAGGGGTGGAAAGGGGAAAGGAAGGTTAGGCAAGGAGGAAAATGGCGAAAAGGCCGATTGTGTTGCCACATGTAATTTGAAAATGTCCCCCTGCGAGTGCGAGTCATGGTCTGCCCGCACATGCATGTGCAGATATTAAAATCTGGCGCACATGTTAGCTGTATGGGGAAATCTAGCATAAGTAATAGAATAGTAGGCAAAACTAACTTTGGCCTGGATTCATCATTCATCGCAGAATGATGAATCCAGTGAAAATGGGGGGCAGGGGGGCAGGCCTGCGAAAGCCCGCAGCCTTCGCACCACCACGGTGTCTTCGCTGCCGGCTTTTGCACTGAATAGTGCCACTGTTAAAGATGGTGCTATTGGGCCTGCTACTGGCAACAATAATGTTAGTAACATTATTGCCGCCAGCGAAGATACCGCCAAGTCTACCTCCTTGCCACCCCGACTCCTCCCCTCCCTGTCCCAACTGCGCCCCGACTCGAATTTGCATGCTATCGCATGCGAAAAGGGCCGTATTGCGTGCAATACACCTTTAGAAAATAACCCCATTTGTTAGGAAAGTAAGTAAGTAAAGGTAAGAGAAAAAAGAGGGCACAGTGGTTTTCTATAGTAGAAGTAAGAAACATTTTACTGAGAGGAGACGCACACTGTTGGTGAATACACGATATATGAAAGTATAGTGTTGACTTTATCTGGACCATCACTTGAACACGGTTCTTTGATTATTCAGCCCCTGAGGCAGCCACCATAGGTGGAAAAACTCGGCCAGAGTCGGGCGATTGCACTTAATTTTACGTCTCCTTGATTAAAGTTTGAAAAAGACGCTCTTGTGGCATCCTTGTTTGTTGCTTTCCTACGGTTTCACTGGATCGCCTACCCTGCTGTTTTTTGGGTCCAACAGAACAAGAAAGACAGGCATCAATATCTGAAAAATCTAAAAGAAGCTAGGAAAGAAGTCAGGAGAGTGAAGATGCAAATGACAGAAACAATATCTAATACAGTAGAATGAGAGGATATGTTAATGAAAGGAGGAAGTAAAAAAGTGGCAATGTGAGACTTAGAGGTGTAAGGAAGAATATGTAGAGGCTGATGAGGAAAAATCAGAATTTCTTAGCAAATAATTCTGTTCAATGTTTATCAAGAAAAAAATGAGAGTAGGATGACAAAAAATGGACACAAATCAGATTGGAAGTGAGGTAAACCTCAAATGATTTTCATAAAACCGTATTCATAATAATCTAGCTAAAAAAGGTAAATAAAATGAAAGGGTTGGAGGGGATAAAAGAGAAAATATTAAGTTAACAGAGAAATTATGGCAGCTCTGCTGACTGACCCTTTCAATACTCCTTTAGAATCAGGAGTAATTTGAAAAGACTGGAGGCTGGTGTCAAGCCTCTTCACAAGGGTGGAAGTAAGGAAAAGGCTGGGAGCTACAGGTTGTTTAATATGATCTCTGTAGTGAGCAAATGAATGGAATCACTGCTAAAACATAGGATATTGCAGTTTCTGTAATGCAAAGGATTCATTTTACCAGAGGTGCATCCTTTCAGATGAATCTGATCAATTTCTTTGACTGGCTGACCAGAGCTTTGGATCAAGGGAGAACATTCAATGTAGTGTACTTGGATTTCATTAAATCCTTTCACATGGTTCCACGTGGGTGATTTATAAATAAACTGAGTGGCCTTGGCATGGGCCCTAAAATGTTGAGTGGGGGGGGGGGGGGTGATAAAGAAGTAGCTGTAAATGAAGTTCACTTTGAGGAAAGGGGTGCCAATAGTGGTGCCACAAGGATCAGTTCCTGGACTGGTTCTTTTCCATATTGTCATAAGTGATGCTACTGAAAGTCTATGAGGAAAAGTTTTTCTCTCTGTGGATGATACCAAACTGCAACAGGGTAGATACCCAGGGTGGTATGGAAAACATGAAAAGGAATCTAGCAAAGCTTGAGGCTGGCAACTAAGTGGCTGGCAAGTAAGATTTCATGCTAAAAAAAAGAGTCATTCATTTGGGATGCAAAACTCCAAGGAGCCATACAGTCTAGGGGATGGAATTTCACTAAGCAGGAAAGAAGAGCAGAATATGGTAGTGATCATATCTGATGATCTCAAGGTACTAAGCAGGTGGATAAGTCAACCGCAAAATTCAGAAAGATTCCTCCCTTTCACCCCACCTAGGAGATAAGGGTAGGAAGGGGTAGAACCCTTTGGAACCCATCAGTAAATGATCTTCAGTCTAGATTACATGCCATAAGCAAGTAATTGTATGGACCTTCTGGAAGGCAATCTTAGGCAATGTGGAAAAGAATTGTAATGCACATATAAAGTAAGATAGACTGACTAGAAACATGGAAATATGACAGCACAAAAGACCGTATGGGCCCACCCAGTCTCATCAGTTCCTTAAAGATCCCCTGCATTTATCCCATGCTTTCTTCAATTCAGAAACTGTTTTTGTTCCACCACATTCACTGGGAGGCTGTTCCACATATCCACTACCCTCTCTGTAAAGAAACATTTCCTAAGATTGCTCCTGAGTCTATCCCTCATTCTAGAGCCTCCTTTTGTTGAAAAAGGCTCACCTGTGCATGGAAACCTTCGAGATGTTTAAATGTCTGTATCATATCTTCCCTACCTCGTCTTTCCAATAGGGTATACATGTTTAGATCCTTAAGTCTATCTGCATGTGCTCTGGAATGAAGACCACTGACCACTCTCTAGAGTAGCCACCCACTGGACTGACTCCACGCTTTTATATCATTTTGAAGTTGTGGACTCCAGAATTGTACATAATATTCCAAGTGAGGTCTCACTTGGGACATATACAGGGGCATAGAATCATATCTATGATGTTTTGTTGTACCCCATGTAAGTAGAAAATAGGACAGTAAGTGGATTTTATTGTGTCAGTGGCATGAAAAGAAAGAAGAAAGCACACTAGAACCCAGGCTGTTCCTCCTTTTAAGTCCTCATGCCACTTGGCTTGCCCTTTACACACACTCTCTCTCTCTCTCTCTCTCTTTCTCTCTCTCTCCCAGGAATTCATGTTGGCCACATCTCTGAGCAGTCCAAGCAGGGAAGAGGGAGCAGAGAATAAGAAGTTCCCGAAGACCAGCTGGGTGGGCCTTGGAGGACGTTGGGGCTGGTAACATCATGAGACCAAACAAATGTTTTTTTTTCATCAGGTGCTGTGATGCCAATACTAACCACTTCTCATGGCTACTTAATAGACACCTGTCCTCCCCCTCTCCCCAATGTGGGACCTTAATGCACTGATTAAATGCAGCAAGAGGCACCAATCTTTCTTTATGTGATTGTGTTTTTATTTTTTGTATTGTATTTGATGATGTAATCATTATTGTTTTCTTCTGATATTGTTTGCTAGAAGATTGATATTGTAAAATGTTTGAAACGAAAAAGAAAATAAGCTAGCAGTGTCATAGGTACCAACAGCAGATGGACTGCAAGACCTTCAGTTTCAAAATTGCCCTTCCCTTGTATTCATTTAGAGGGTAATTTTAGAATATTTTGGTCACTTGTGCAGCAGCTTTGCCCATAAATTACATCAATTTTCAAAATGAACTTATAACATTGTTTGCTTTGAAAATGATGCAAAAGTAAGCACACAAATGCACCTACATCCAAACTCCATTCCAAATCATCCCTGGAAAGTTCCTTTTTTGTGCACATACAAATCTGCACAAAATCAATTTTTGTGCAGAGTTTTACAAGCAAAAAAAAGGTAAATTTATAGCAAGCAATATACACACATAAACCCATGTTTTATGCAAGTAAATGCAACCTTAAATTGTCAAAAAAGTATGCATGTTTTAGGCATGTGGCTAATGCATCATCATTTTGAAACATGTGCATACTTTTAATAACATAAGATGATATTCAAATACAATGGATGCAGGCACCTTTCTTGTTAAACTCTGTTTCAAATAGGTTTAAAAGTATGTGCATAGTTTTGTAGTTAGGTGCCCTACGTCTGAAAATATGTGCTGGAAGCTGTACATTGACCATGTGACCTGCTTGCTCAGTAATGAAACCTGAATGTAAAATATAAAATGTAAGATCCTAAACATGGGAGTATAAGTAAGGTATTATCTGCTCCATTAAATACAAATTATTTGCTAATAGAGAACTATTGCACACTTTCTTAAACCTTAGTGTTCTTTTTTTCATAGACAGAATAACATTGGTCGACAATTGCATGTTGACAAACCTATATACATTTAAAATACAATAAAGACGTGAAGATTTCAGAATATCATAACTGTCAATTGCCAATAAATTCCAATTGCATCTAGTATCAATTGACCTCTTATGCATACTTTATAGGTCAAGGGTTTATGTAGCAGACTAGACACCACAGTACAATTCTAATTTTTACTATAGAAATTGGATATGGTATCTTTATCATTAACATGCCGCATGTGTCTTCTTACTTGACTTTTACATTATTGCTCAAGCTATTACTATGCATGCATTATTTATATGGTTGGCTATCAAGGAAAAAAGGCAAGCAATTTACTTGTCAAAACACATTACAATGCATGACTTTAAATCAGAACTGCATTGGTTGGTAAAAAGCTATAATAAAGGCACTGTAGTTAATATGTTAGTGTCATACAGTGAATGTGGTAAAGGTATTGAATGAGCAACAAGCAATCATTTCCAAGAGTCAATACCTAGAATATTATTTCTGATGGTTATCCATTTTTAAACTCTACTCTATAATCAATAATGCATTAATAAAATTTAAATTCTTGACTTTTTTTCACTAGAGCATCTCCAATTCTCCTTCAATGTAAAATCTACCTAAATGGTGCAAAGTAATTTATTTTTGTACACTGTAATTAGTGAAAGTGATCACACTAGACTCAGTGATATTGGAGTCATTTTTGACATGTTGAAATCGTCAGCTCAGTGTGTACTGGTGGTCAAAAAATAAAACAGCCCTGCACTATGGGGCTGCTTAGCCATGCCCCCCCCCCTCCCATCCAATCCTGATGTGCTGAAGTGAGACCTGCCTACTCGCATCAACATTGTTTAGGACCTTGATTCAAGGTAATGCTGCAGCTCACCAGCTCACCACTATGGTGAGCTGAAGAGACAAGCTAAAGAGGATTGCATCTTAGGGAACCTCTTTTGGAGATCTTGGGGAGATCATGATGAGGATTTTCATTTGTTTTCCTACCTGTAACTATGGGATCTTTGATTTTGCATGTGGTGGAGAGTGGAATGGGATAATCAGGGTCCTGAACATTGTAAAGTGTTTTACGATTCTAAGCCAAGGTTGTTATAACAATTTGTATAAAAGGAATTAATTTAGTTTTCAGAAGTTATATTGTGCTCCTGAGCTGCATTATTATTAAATGGGATATGATTACTTTTATTCATTGAAGATAACAGGCGTCTTTTCAACTCATATGTTTCTAAGTCCTAGTTTGGGTGACTTGAGCTCAGTGAGGCTGATAAGTAAGTATTTATCTGGCTAAGTGATGGTGGAAAATGAGCAGGAAATGAGCTGTGTTTAACGGTCACCATTTATCTGGATAAGCATTTGTCCATTTAAGTGGTGTGCACAAAATGGGTGTTTTGGGAAGGAGCTACTTATCAGGTTAACTTATCCAGAATAGTAACAATATTTAAACTTACCTGATTAAGGCCTGGATTAATCATTCTTCGCAGAGTGATGAATCCTGCAAAAACGGGGGGCGGGCCTGCGAAGCCCTGCAGCTTTCGCTCCATGGCGGTGCGCCAGCTGCCGGCTTTCGCACCGAATGGGGCCGCTGTGGAAGGTGGTGCTATTCAGCGCGCTACTGCCGACGATAATGTTAGTAACATTATCGCCGGCAGCGAAGCCACCACCAACTCTGCCCCCCCCCCTGCCTTGACTCCTTCCCTCCCCCTAATTTGCATTATATCGCATGCGAAAAGTGTGCGTTAGGGCCCTGATGCACACTATAAAGCTTTAAAAATAACCCCCTAAGTTAACCTAATAAGTTATTCTCGCACAATAGCAGGTCTAAAGTTAGCCGGTTAAGATCCTTGAGCCCTTGATCCTATCTTGCATCTGATCCCTCCCTCTAAACAACTCTATCTCTAAACATTCCCCTGGCCAAGGACCAGTGGCAACATTTTACTCTTGGTCCCAAGCTAAAGATGAATGACAACTAGTAAGAAGAGAAGAAAAGCTAATCACAGAGGAAGCTATTTTCTCTTGGCTAGGTTCAGTGGTGGGTGAGAAGAGAAGAGCCAAGGCAATCTTCATGGGCCCATACACATTCAGCTCTCCCATTATGGCTGGTTCCAAACCTAACAATGGTCTGCAAGCAGCAGCTGCATAAAAAATGAAAAGTCAGCATGTGGCCTGGGAGCCAGTGCAAGCTCACCGGTCCTGTGGTGGCCCTAATTCCTCCTTATTTAGGGATTCCTATTACCACAGAAACTCATGCAAGGACCTATGAGTGTGTGCTGGCTCACGGGCCCCACACTGCATTCTTCTACTACAGTGGAGTGCCTCAGGGATCTGTATTGGGACCCTTACTTTTCAATATATTTATAAATGATCTGGAAAGAAATACGAAGAGTGAGATAATCAAATTTGCAGATGACACAAAATTGTTCAGAGTAGTTAAATCACAAGCAGATTGTGATAAATTGCAGGAAGACCTTGTGAGATTGGAAAATTGGGCATCCAAATGGCAGATGAAATTTAATGTGGATAAGTGCAAGGTGATGCATATAGGCAAAAATAACCCATGCTATAATTACACAATGTTGGGTTCCATATTAGGTGCTACAACCCAAGAAAGAGATCTAGGTGTCATAGTGGATAACACATTGAAATTGTCGGTACAGTGTGCTGTGGCAGTCAAAAAAGCAAACAGAATGTTGGGAATTATTAGAAAGGGAATGGTGAATAAAACGGAAAATGTCATAATGCCTCTGTATCGCTCCATGGTGAGACAGCACCTTGAATACTGTGTACAATTCTGGTCGCCGCATCTTAAAAAACATATAATTGTGATGGAGAAGGTACAGAGAAGGGCCACCAAAATGAAAAGGGGAATGGAACAACTCCCCTTTGAGGAAAGACTAAAGAGGTTAGGACTTTTCAGCTTGGAGAAGAGACGACTGAGGGGGGATATGATAGAGGTGTTTAAAATCATGAGAGGTCTAGAACGGGTAGATGTGAATCGGTTATTTACTCTTTCGGATAGTAGAAAGACTAGGGGGCACTCCATGAAGTTAGCATGGGGCACATTTAAAGCTAATCGGAGAAAGTTCTTTTTTACTCAATGCACAATTAAACTCTGGAACTTGTTGCCAGAGGATGTGGTTAGTGCAGTTAGTATAGCTGTGTTTAAAAAAGGATTGGATAAGTTCTTGGAGGAGAAGTCCATTACCTGCTATTGAGTTCACTTAGAGAATAGCCACTGCCATTAGCAATGGTAACATGTAATAGACTTAGTTTTTGGGTACTTGCCAGGTTCTTATGGCCTGGATTGGCCACTGTTGGAAACAGGATGCTGGGCTTGCTGGACCCTTGGTCTGACCCAGTATGGCATTTTCTTATGTTCTTATGTTCTTACCCTCTAGTCGAGACAGGATGAAGGTAACATTCGTGAATTCATCTTGGAAGATGGAGGGCTGCAGATCAAATTGAATGTAGCATTGACTGATAAACCCTCTGCAGAGCTTGGAGTCCTCATTGAAATGGGGCGGAGCTGGTAGGGCCGGAAGAGCCCTAGAAGGCGAGGAAGAAGGCTGTTGGCTGGCTGGAGCTGGAACCAGAACTGGGTGGCCCGATTGGGCATCAAGCCGGGCATGGAGATGCTTGATGGAGGAGGCCAGTGTCTCGAGGAACCGCTGTTGCTCTTGCACCTTGGAAGCCAGTCCTGGGATGGCCTGGTGGGTGGATGGCTCCACTGAGTCCATGGCCTTGGCAACCTGTTGCGCAAGAGGTAGACCCTTGGGCCGAGGTAGGGTTGACGCTACCCACAGGGCAAGCCCTACTGGTCCCTACCGTCGGCAGGCGGAGCTGACTGATTGATGGAGGCCAGCTGGAGCTTTGCCAATACCAGCTCTCATTCCCCACACATTGAGCCCTTGGGCACCGGGGCTGATTGGACAGGTGATCTTCCATCCGAGGTCTAAGGGATGACAAGGAAGTCAGCCAGGGGTCAACAGCGGTGGTAGAAGTAGGTGATCCGATCTGGATGAGGCAGAGTTCCGGAGACCCGGGTGCCAAGAAGAACAGGAAACAGACAGGGGAGCACCCAAGTAAGAACAGCCCGAAGCCTGAGAAGCCCAGAGTAGGTTCAATGGCAGCATCGCAGAGTAAGCTGAAGTCAGGGTAGGCGCCAGGCAAGGAACAGTGGCAAGACAGGCACGGATGAAACCAGGAGTCAGATAGAGAATGGTCAGGCAAGGCAAAGTTCGAACCAGAAGACAGGCAGGAGCATAGTCTGTGGCATACACCGTGATCACCAATCAGTGCAGTTGTGCCTCTCATGTCTTTTTCTCTCTGAGTGGGCGCTGCCTCAAGCCAGGTATCAATCAGAAGCATGGTCAGACGATGCAGAGGTCAAGCCAGGTATCAATCAGAAGCATGGTCAGACAATGCAGAGGTCAAGCCAGGTATCAATCAGAAGAGGATAAGCAGGGTAGACACGGAACACAGGAACAGGAACGGATACCAGGATCAGGAACAGGAGCACAGAATAAGCAGGAACAAATCAGAAACCAGGAACACGGAGGAAACGCAGGAACAAGCAACTAAGTACACAACTAGCGTGGAGACCAAGGCAAGGAAGCACTGGCTGGGCCTGGCCTTATGTACAGGGACCCAGTGGCATCATCAACCGGGGCCGCGGGGTGGTTACCGCCATGGCCCCTTTAAAAGTAGAGCTGATGGGCGTGGTGCAAGATGGTGGCGTCTCCCCGCGGACCACATGGGGAGGCCCGCTGTGGAGCAGAGACATCCGCAGAGGAGCTGGGAGCATGCGGAGCAGCCCGGACACATAGGCAGCTGCCCGTGGCCACAAGAGAGGCAGAACCAGGTGCTGGAGCAGGCAAATGGGGGTAAGAGGGCCTGGCCGCAGACCTGCTGTGGCCAGCTCTTGCAACACCGAGCACTCCTCCTCTGGCAAATAATCACTCATTGATTCCCCAGGAGGGTGGGATAACTTTTTTATCAGTTGAAACTCGCCCGGTTCCTTCTTGGGTACAACTGTCAGAAGCCATAACATCATCGCCTCAAATGGGGGAGGTCCTTAAATGGATCAGCCATTCTGCCCATTTCAATCTCCGCCTCCAGCTTCTGCTGCACTATATTAGCATGCTGGACCGAGGAAGGAGAGTTGGCGGAAGAGGTATTCCTGATTTTGCCCTGAAAGGGTATGATGAAACCCTACTGGAAACCCAATGTTTATTTCTGAGCATCCCTATGCCTCAGGTAAATAGTCAACCATACCAACATGGCAAATAATCAAACCGGTGAAGGGGGCCCTACGAAAAATGGTATCGCTTTCCTTTTCCAAAACTCCCCTTTGCGCACATGTTCCTTTCTTCAAACACTTGGATGTGGGCTGTGAGGCCGTGCACATGGAACAGACATGTTTAAACTTACAATCGTGGAAGGTGCAGCCAGATTTGTTAAAGCACCAGCATACCTTACTATTTCTATTCTTCACCCTGTTCGGGCTGCCACCCGATGCCTCAGAGCTATTATTCAAATGCCTGAGCTTATTAGACACTCCTGCATCCATGGCCTTGTTGGTCATCTGCCTTAACCACAATCCCATGTCCTGTGGCCCCCAAGACATAAAGCAATTTTCCTCAGTCTTATCCCTGAACTTCTCATTTAACCAAGCCCATCTTATCTCGCCATGCCAAGCCATCATTGCCCCCACCATGGGGGGCACATCTGTGGGTATCCTTGCGGAAAAGCAGTGGGTGCAGGAAATGTAGGCAGGGACCATGGTGACCCACTCACCAGGCTCATGTATGGTACTTTGTGTGTAGGTGCAGGCAGAGTCGGACCCTGCTGCGCAGCTCTACATGTTGGCCACAGAGGCTGAAATGGCCAATGAGATGGGCCACATGCCTGCCCTTAAGCACCGGCTTCAACATGATAACCAGTTCCCTATGGCATACACCATGATCACTAATTGGCGCAGTTGTGCCTCTCATGTCTTTTTCACTCTGAGTGGGCGCTGCCTCACCGTGTCGCTCCTTTGCCTGCATGACCTTGAGTTTGGCCTCGTGTGTTCTCGTGACTATGCTCCCGCTGTGCGCTGCTGGTTAATCATGCTTCATCTCACCCGCATGCTCCCACCGACATCCAGTCCTCGGCCCTGCTGACCTTGCTCTGATCATGTCCTCTCTCGCAGTATGAGCCATAGGCCCTTTCGCCCTCCTCACAAGCCACCTCCATTGATAATGTTCCGCCAAACACGTCCTTTGCCCCTTGCTATACATGAGTCCGATCGCACCTGCCATCCCGGCTTACGCACCAGGTCTCACTGGTGTCGCCACTGGTACTTCCACTGCTCTATCTCTGAGGCAGCGACTGCCAAATCCACGAGCCTCTAATGGCGCTTCCAGTGCTGGGTCTTCCAATATTGGCAGCTGACTCCACGGTCTCCCGCTGACCTGATGCCACCAATGTTAAGCCGCGATGGGGCCAAAAGCACTTATTAGGTATTCTGGAAGCAAAGAGATCCAAACACGCGGGTGCCGCCAGAGAAAAGAGAGCGTGCCGGGCACCCGCGGCCAAAACAATGGGGCTGGGGTTCTCATGATGCGCGCAAGATTGTGACATTGGCCCCAACTCCTCCCCCTGCTAATGTCAGTATGAACTCTCTCCCTCCCTCGCGCCACACCGATGTTCAGCCACAAAGATATAGCAGGGGAGGTGAGGGAGCTCTGGCTCCCACCATGTTAACTGGGAATCACCTCATGCCGCTCGTAATCCCTCCCTTAGCGTCCTCCTTCCTGCTACATACAACTGTAGGCCATCCTTTCCATAAAGCCTTTTGCTGCTCTAAACACAACCCCAGCCTCCAGTGTATCCAAAACCACTTTCCGTATACCAGGTTTTGAGCCAGGAATTGAAATCATCTCTATGGCATAGTTTCTCATTTCCCTTTCCATGAACAGATAATACTTCCAAAAATCAAAAGTCATTACAGTGTGTCTTATCATCTTTCCTAGATTTTAGAAATCTTTTTGCACTTCATGGATGCCATTTCTGTTGAGGTCATTGATCCCGAAATGGATGTTAACACTGATATCAAAGTTCCTACTTTCTTCTTCAATGATTTGGACTGTCTGGTCTGCATTTCTACTTGCTGAGGATCTTGGAAGGCATTGAACCGTTGTGTCACCATCAAATGTGCTCCCAAATTGGTTTCTCTGATGATTGAGTCTCCCAGTAGAAGAAGCTTTCTTTTATGACATTTGATTCTCTTGAAGGGCTTCTGGGTGCATTGGGTGAGTTCATTGTTAGAAATCTCTTCAAAATCTATTGCTGAGGTTTCTTAATTATCCAATGCAGATAAATCATTCTGTAGGGGTAAAAGTGGGGAGAGTGGGTATCTCTTCATCACAGGCCTTATTCTGCCAGAGCCCACTGTTATCCATTTGCTCCTGGGTTTTTAAATCCTGGATGTCTGACATCTCTGTGGGAGTGGGGGTTGATGCACAGGATGCTGAAAAGTTGGGGAAGGTGGGTGTCTGTTTGTCACATGTCTTGTTCTATCAGACCCCACTATAATCCATTTTATCCTAGGATTCTGTGATCTCTGTGGGCGATGGGGGAGAGATACTGGATGGTTCAAGGAAGGGGAGGTTAATTGAAACCTAGACAATTCCTCCCTTAGATGAAGCAGCTCTATTTTAATTGCAGATAGCTGAACGCAAAAGGGCAACCTTTGATTCTCCAAATGATAGGCCTTGTGACATAAGCACCACAATTGCTGCATTGAATGAAAAATTTTTGTTAAATTATCACTAATTCCTTAAAATCATATAGATTAGGTAAGGTAAAATTTAGTCTCTAGCAAAGATTTTTAATAGGTATTTGAAATAAAAACTAAAAGTATTAGTGTAAGCCAGTAAAGGTTAATAGGCAGAATATGAAAACCAATTTTTACAAGCACTATGACAGTTTATCTGAGCTGTAAGGAACTACTATGTAATGGGAGATGAAGTAATTGAAGCTAATTATCTAGGAGTCCAGGCAAGAGTCTATACAAAAGTAAATTCAGGGGTGGGTGGGTAGATGGGTAGGGAGGGAGGGAACTAAACAATGGCTAGCGGTAAAAATTTGTTTTTTTCCCTCAGATTGCACCCTTTTAGGTTTCAGTTAAAATCTGTCCCCTCCTAAAAACCAAGGCACACAATTATGCAGTTATACACTACTTCTATATTAGGCACAACTATATATAACAAACAGAAAAGTTCACTTAGAAAATTCTGGAAAGCTTGTGAATCCAGGAATATCTGGAGCCCAAAGACACTGTTCCTCCTCAACACACGAGTCTTATGGCCAGGCAAATCCTGTTATCCCCATCCCCACTACAAACAGTGGCTAGAAGTAAAGGCTTTATGTTTTTTTCCTCAGACCCAGAAAAGTCTAGATTGCACCCTTTTAGGTTTCAGTTAAAATATTACATTGATTCCATCTTTCTCGGGTAAGGTGGGATCAATGTACTTTCTGGTAGTGTGATGGGAACCTTACAAGGATGTGGTGGACTAACATGTCTACAATGCAGCAATGCAGCAAAACTGTGAAGGATTTCAAAGGGGCATGGGATAAATACTGAGGATCCATAAAGTCTAGAGGATGTGAATGAAGAGAAGAGGTGTGGGGGTGGCTTGCAGGAATGACAGCTACTACCTGGAGATTAATATCCTTATTCAATAAACATACACACGGTTAATGTCCTTATTCAATAAACATACACATGGTTAATGCGACTCCAACATTGCTCTATGCTTCAACGGCAAGAGGAAATGTGGAAAAAAGGATTTGCATCCACAAAAAAGCAGGGGTTAGCTTGCTTGTTACGGTGATTACTACCCCAAACCAAATAAGCCTGCTTGTTACAGCGGTTACTACCCCGAATCAAGCCTGATACTTCACTTGGAATGCATATCCAGCGCAGCTACTGCTTCAATGGCAGGGGGAATGAAGAAAAGAGGATTTATATTCAAACAATCAACCAGGACTGAATTGCACAGGCTGTGTAAACAAGCATGGGAGTAGCTTGCTTATTACAGCGGTTACTACCCCAAACCAATTAGCTAGATACTACACTTAGATGCAGCTTCAGCACTGCTATCTACATTGAGGGTGGGGGTGGAAGGGAAATAGAACCAAAAAGTTACTTAAAAGGGACAAGAGCAACAGATACGTATGAAAAATAAGTGTGAAAGCTTACTGGGCAGACTGGATGGACCGTTGGTCTCCTTCTGCCTTCATTTCTATGTTTCTATGTTTCTAAGTTAGAGGGCTAGGGGTAGGTTATATTCTTGGGGCACAGTGGATAGACTACTAAAGTATATGTGGGTAGAGGGGATTACATTATTGTTGGCTTGGTTACAGTTACGTTTTCAGTTAATACACTGTTTTAAGCCCCAGAATGTTTGTCTACATTTTATTTCCAATCTTGATGATGTCGTTTAATGTATGAGAGAGGGAGGGTGCAAGGAAGGATGGATGGTCAGAAATGTGTCACAGATGTGAGACCTTGGGCTGTGGCATGGCTAACCCACTAGGCCCATGCTGGCAGCTGGTGGACTTGCTCTTACTGGGACAGGGGCTGGAGCTTCACCTTTTCAGGCCCTGTTCCTCACAGGTTGAGCCCTTGGATTCCAGAGGCTAGCAGGGCTTAGGCGAAAGTCTCATAAGGAGTGGTTGGATGAAGTCAAGATTCGGGCAGTGGTCAGGCAGGCACCAAGCAGACAGAACACAAGTCCAGTCCAAGGGTCAGGGCAAGCAGTGAGCAGACAGTATCTAGGTCCAGGGCAAGAGTCAGGGCAGGCTGCAATCCAAGAGCGAAGATAGAACACAAAGCAGAAGTCTAAACTGGAGAATCAGGCCAAGGCAGACAAGACAAGGCAAGATAGGACACAGAGGAACAAGACAGGCAGGCAGCAATGAAATGCAATAGAGAGGTAGGGCAAAGCAAGAGCAAAACAAGAAGGCACTGCAGGGAGACAAGGTAAGCAGGACAGCAGAAGCAGATGGGAAAATGAGGCAAGGCAGGATAACAAGGTACAGGAATGTAGCAACACACACTGCAAAGCACTGGGCTAGAGCATGGCTGTTGTTTAATTATGCAGCTGTGCTGTTATGAGGTGGGCGCTGGCATGGCATTCCCACCATGGGGCCAATAACTGAGGGAATATTGTGTGTGTGCATGCCTAAGGAAAGGCACGGCAAGAGTGACCAAGCATAAGATGGCAGCATCCTTACCTTGGCGGTGCTTGGGGTAGGTGAGGCTGGTCACGGGGCCATCCCAAGTCCAGTCAAAATATTACAGACTGTGCATGTTATGGCATGACAGTAAGGACGGACATCTTGTTTACCTTCACTTTCCTCCCTCCCTCCCCTGGGACCTGCATATTTCCCTTAGGCTGGGCAATTTTATTTTAATCCTCTTTTATGTTTATTGTAATGTCTATTTTATTTGTCAGTACTGATTATGAATGTTTTTACTTGTAAACAAGTTAGATCTGCAATGGTTTGCATAGGGTATAGAAAAACTTTTAAATAAATAAATATTTTTTTAAAAGAGCGGTTTGTGTTCTTCCAACAACTTAGAGCCATAGTATGGGAATTTGGCCTACTGTTTGGTTCTTAATTGCAGGGAAACATGGTAGGAGAAGGAACAGCCTAGTTCCTTCTCCTTTTTCCTCTCTTCAGGTTGTCCCCCACAGGCCCACCCCCTCTTTTTATAGGCATGTGAGGGATGCACCCACCCCCTCTCTTTGGTGAATTGTTTTTGGGGTTTTTTTTCATATTTTCATTATTTGTGTTCCTTGTTGCCTTGCTTGTTGCAGCTTATTGTAGAGTGGAGAACTCGAGCTTTTTAAGCCATGGCAGTGTTGTTGGAGCAGTCAACTCTGAGGTGCTCATAGGATTTGGTGTGATCGGGAGTAGTCGAACCTGATGTGGGCATTTTGTAGGGGCAGGGCAGAAGTCTTCCATGGAGGTGGTAAACTGACTTATGCCTACAGGTCGTGGTAAATATGGGGCTGAGGGAGAGGAAAAGAGTTTTATGTTGTCATTGGTTCGTGTTATTAAGAATTAATAAAGCTGCAGCTTTTGATCTCCAGAAAGTTTGTCAATATTTCATTTCTGAAATTGATGATATTATTTGATTTGTGAGAGAAGGTGGGTGCAAAGGGAGGCAGGATGGTCCAGGGTACACATGTTATTAGATTTAAATTTAGGATATCAAGATCTTCTTTGTCATGTTCAGCCTTGTTTGACTATGCCAGTTATTGAAGTAATAGTTTTTTTCAGACACTAGTGCCAGGTTTAATAATGAGGAACTTTAAACTGAATAGTAAATCAATATTTGAGTGCTGCTTCAGGCCTCTTTCAGTCATTACTTGGTTGTGATCACTCTCATTTTAATATTATTAACAAATGGTTCTATTAAATTGTTTTATGATCATAGATATACTGATAGAACTATTTTCTCCTGAACATGTGTGATTTTCTTATTAATATTTTATATAAAAATCTAACCTCTCAAAAAGCATGGAAGAATTGCCTTTGAATAAAAGCAAGAAACAATTTCAATATGCAACAAACTGAATATAAAGAATCTTATTTACTGTTAAACTGTAATGCACAGTTTTCAGGGGAAAATGCATATATCTAATCAAACTAAAGATGTGACTTCTAGGGCAATATTCATTTACCATAGTTTCTAAATGTTCATAAAATGTGATTCTAAAGCATTGATTGCATTGCTTTATTTATGTTATTTAATTTCCTTTATTGTCTATGGAAAGCAGAGATTATCTCTCAAATCTTTAAAGCAGGTTCACAAACCAGGTAGTCAAAGCCACATAAAATCCACATCCTCTTGGCTGTAGAGAATCTATGTCTTTATCCCACGCCTTTTTGAATGATGCTATTGATTTTGTCTCCACTACATCCTCTGGGAGGGCATTCAAGGTATCCATCACCATCTCCTTGAAAAGGCGTGGCACCGGGTCAGTGGTACAGATGCTGCTGATAACCTGACACTGTGCTTGTAATGGAAGGGGGAGGGGGATTGCGGTACTCAACAGCCACGTATTGGCGTCGGTGTCACAGCCAAGTGCAGCATTGGCACCACCAGATAATGTTGCTGACGACACTCTGGCATCACCCCGGTGGCACGCCCATGCGAGGCTGAGCATTGCATGCGGACAAAGTGGAGGGGCAGAATGGGGGAGGGCCCTGATGACGGTCAGGGGCCTTGAGGGTGAGCTGGGACATCCTGGGATGGCCCATTGGGCCATTTGAAACACAGGGGCCATCCAGGGGAATGGAGGCAATAGCACAGGGAGTTTATCTGGGCAGCACACCCAAGATCCATCCCTTTCAGCTCCTGCTCCCCTTGCTGCTCCCCATTCTGCTGCCTTCACCATGATTTTTGTAGTCATCTCCCTCTTGCGGACAATTTAAATTGACTTATTTGGCTGATTGGACCTATTTGGCTAATTGATAAAAATAAAATAAATAAAGTAAGAAGAAAGAAAGTAGGGATACACACATTTAAGCCCTTATTTGCAGCCATGTTGTAAGGCCACGAGCAGAGAGCCCCTGCTCACCACCCAGTCCCCATGGGGGGATCCTGATACTGCAGCTCCACCCGAAGAGGAATCACTGGGTATAGTGCTGTCCAAAAACTTCTGGGAGGCACAGGGTCAAGAGGCCACAAGGCACCTCAAGGAGGAGTCAGACAAAGGACCCATTTCATTCCTAGGGACCAACCAGCTGATTTGAACAATTCAGTGAACAGCAGTGTAGCGAGGGGGACAGGATTGGGTCTTCCTGGGGTAGTCACCTTGCTGGAGGTGGTTGCATCCCTCAGTCCTCCCCATTGGACCTCCAGCTCATGGCATGGGGACCATATATCCAGCCTTCCAGGCGGTTTCACTTCCTCGGGAGCAAGGTAGTATTCAGCTGGGGGAACCCAGACGTGTAACTACCCTGCTTTTCTGTACAGTGCTCCACCAATGCAGATTTAAGATTGAAGGGCTACAGAGACTGTACCTCCTTCCTAGCCTGCGTGGCTATACTTGGGCCCTCCTGTTTTTATCAGGGATCCCAATCACATTGGCAACTGGGGCCTCCCCTTAGCACTGAGCAGTGGACAGCCAGGTATGCCATGTGCACAGAAGCCCAAAGCAGCAGCTTGCCTGCACTGCGAGAGCCCATGGTGACAGTTCCCTTGGCCATGGTTGCTGCCTGGGCTTCAGCTACTAGTGAGAGTTCCTGTCCATCTGTCTTGCCAAATTCCTGGAATGCCATCAATGCAGATCCCGCTACAGCCCCTGTGGTATAGTCAGAAGTCCCTGTGTCTAAGGAAGGTGAGTCTAATGCTGCTATTCCTGTAGTTGGTGTTGGGGAGACCTCTACTCAACCACCTAGGGTGGAGGAATCAGCCACTGACCAACCTCCTGCAGAGGGCAACAATGCTGCGGAGGCACAAAAGGAAAAGTAGGAAGCAGCGAAGTTCCACTGCAAGAGTCTTAAATTCTATGGCAAATTCAGCCAGGGATCTGTTGCCTTGTTTCAAATCCACTAAGCAAACCTGGCAACAGACATATGAGCAGGGTCATCAAAAATGGATTTAAACAAGTCCATAAATCCTTCTATGTCCTGCAACATAGGGTCCTTGCATTCCCACAACATAGATACCCACGACAATGCTCTCCCATCCAAGTATGACAGAATGTAGCTGGTCTTAGAGAGGCCCATGGGAAACAATGAAGGTTGAAAGGTGAAATGTAAGCTGCACTGGTTCAAAAAGCCCCGAGTCTTCTGGAGTTCTCCGGAGAATCGAATAGGCACCGCCAATAGAACAGCTGTCTTTAAAGTTACCTCCTGTAACTGACCTTCTTGTGTAGAAGCTGTGCCTTTTATCTTGTGTGTGTGAAGCTGATGAAATGCTGCAGTAAGTTTCTCCAAGGTTTCTTGCTGTTCTGAGATGCGTTGAGCCAGGCCCGGTATAGCCTGCAAAGCTGAGAGGTGAGCCGGGTCCATGGTTACTGACCTCCAATACCTTAAGCTGGATTCCCAGGAGTACTGCTTCTCTAATTTTTAAAGCCAGATTCACTGGAGTTAGTAATCTGTTATAATCTGCTCCTCCAGAGGGGAAGTGTTAGCAATCTGTTGGGATCTGCTCCTCCAGAGGGGAGGAGCTAGCAATCTGTTATGATCGGCTCCTCCAGAGGGGAGGAGTTAGCAATCTGTTATAATATGCTCCGCCAGAGGGGAGGAGTTAGCAATCTGTTAGGATCTGCTATGCTGATGAGAGGAGCAAGCAGATGAGAGTTAGCAGTCTGTTGTGCTCAGCTCCTGAAGTGGGAGGAGTGAGCACTAGGGGTGTGCATTCGTTTTTGCCATATGGGCGATCCGCAACATATCTTGCCATATACGTTATATATGTGGGGAGGCGAAACACATCGCAACTCCCCACGTATGTACCGTATTATCCGTTTAATTCGGTGCGCCCGCGACGCGCGCTTTTCTTCGCCCCATTAGCTAATAGCTAGCTTAGGATTTTCACAAAATGGCAGCGCCTATGCCCTACATTCCGGTATCCATGCCGACCTGTCCGACCCTTTCCTGTGAGTCACAGTGACTCACAGGAAAGGGTCAGACAGGTCGGCATGGATACCGGAATGCAGCGTATCCGAGCTGAAATTTTGTGAAATGCACTAAACACAGCCAATCTGCTGTCATTCAGTGCTCTCTGTCAATTTTACTGATGAGCCAGCACTATATAAGGATCAGCACGAGGAGACCAACACATTTTATTTCCAGCGATGCTGTGGGGAGGTGGGCTTGGTGTAAGAGGAGGCTGCACTGAGAGATAGGCTAGTTAAGGAAAGAAAAAGCTAATTATTCTTTATTTTGCTGCAGTGCCAGGGCCAGCTAGTCCTGTTTCTGTCAAGCTGTTTATTTAGGTGATCTGACTGAGAAGAGAAGCAGTGCCAGGGAGAGAAACAGCTACCACTCACCATTAGGGTGTTGTGGCTGGCTTGGAGAGATATATTATTTTCAATTTCATCCATTTTTCTGCCTCTTTTGTGCTTACAAGCAAGCAGCTTCTGTGTGCACACCACACACACTAGTGCACAGCCAGGCACCGTGACAGTGGGCAGTGGGTAGTTTTAACAGAATGAACCTAACTATTGGGTGGGTCTGTGCAGTCAAGTGCCCAGGGAGTCTGCCTCTTTTGTGCTTACAAGCAAGCAGTGTATGTGTGCACATCACACACATTAGTGCACAGCCAGGCACCATGACAGTGGACAGTGGGTATTTTTAACAGACTGAACCTAACTATTGGGTGGGTCTATGCAGTCAAGTGCCCAGGGAGTCTGCCTCTTTTGTGCTTACAAGCAAGCAGCTTCTGTGTGCAAACCACACACATTAGTGCACAGCCAGGCACTGTGACAGTGGGCAGTGGTAGGCACTACTCAGTGACATTAAATCCATAATGTCAGGGAAAGATAGATGTAGTCAAGTGATTGGGACTGGCAGGCACCTCAAAAGACACTAGTGCAACACCACCAGTACAGTTAAAAAGGCACCTGTCACAATCTAAACTCTTTGTAGGGGCTGGCAGTTCCATCCTGAAAAAAAATGAAATCTGACCATGATACTTCACCATCGCCACCACATGTTTCTGGCCCTGTAGTTTTTGAGGTGAGGGAAGGGGAGGCAAAGTCATGCCAGACCAAATGTAGACACTTAAAAGCAGCAGGGGGACAGAAGTCTCGACTAACACTTAGCGTTGACAAGGTAGTGCAGTCACTGTTTGCTTCAGATTCTAGTGAAGAATATTTTTGTGTGGGATTCTCATCAGAAATGGAAGAAGTAATAGGTGAAGAATCTTTGGTAGGATCAGTTAGTCCTGTCTTAGCCTCCACTTCAGTGCAGCAGGGGAGAGATGAAAGTGATGAGGAGGAGGAGGAGGAAGAGCAGTCAGCACAAGCACAAAGGATGACTGAAGCCTCCCCCCTGGCATTGCTACTCAGGGTACACCCACTACCTCATCTTCAGTGCTAGCATCCACCCCCAAGGCTTTAGAGAGGGGAGGATCACGAAAGACATCTGCGATCTGGAGCCACTTCAAAGTGACGGAAGACCCGCGTTATGCTCAGTGTAATTACTGTGCCAGGGCTATTAGCAGAGGCAAGCAAATGGGACGTCTATCTAATTTCGGCATGAACCATCATATGAAGAGGTAACACCCAACAAGATTACTGCCATCTGGAAATGGTGGCAGTAAAAGATGAGGGACCCCTTCCAAGCAGTGTGCGGTGGTAAAAAGCAGCAGAGTCAGCCCACGCACTCAGCCCCTTCTAGCAGTCAAGTGACAGGCCAGCAACCCCTTGACATGTGGCAGAAGCGACAATCCACCATGGAGGAAATGGGGTGGAGTGCGGTAACACTATCCCAGGGTAGGAGGCAGGCAGCCTCAAAAGTTGTAACCAGGACCATTGGGGAAAAGATTGCCCTTGATGACCAGCCCTTGCAGTTAGTGGGGAATGTGGGTTTCAAGCATTTTCTGAAGGTCGTAATTCCAAATTACAAGGCCCCTCCAGAACCACATTTAGTAGAAAGGTCATCCCCAGCTTGTACAAGCAGTGTCGCAGTCTCATGCAAGCACTGCTAGCTAAGGCAGAGGGAAGAGTACATTTCACCTGCGATATCTGGACTGCCATGAATGCTGCACACTCTTACCTCTCTCTGACAGCACACTGGTGGGACATGGCTGAGGCAGGGGCAGCCAGCAGCTCCATTGCTGAAGACGTATCAGGATGGAGGTGGGCTTTACTGCACACCCACCTGATGGACCAGGCCCATGCCGCAGCCAATATTCTAGCATGCATCAGACAGATGCTGGAGGGCTGGCAACTACACCAGCGAGACAGGAAAACTCAGGCAGGGTTCTTTGTCACAGACAATGTTGCAAACATGGTTAAGGCAATAAATGACGGGCGCTTTAAGTCATCTGATGTTTTGCACACACTCTGCACCTGGTAGTGAAGTCAGCTCTGGGGTTGGATTCCATTGACAAAGAGAATGAATACCTGCATAGGTTAATACACAAGTGCAGGAACATAGCAGCACACTTCCACAGAAGTGTGAAGGCGGGGCAGGTTCTCCGACAAAAGCAGATAGATTTGGAGATGCCTCACAATCGTCTCATTCAAGACATTGCCACCCGGTGGAATTCCACCTTTATGATGCTCGAGAGGTTAGTGGAGTTGCAGACACCCCTTCATGAACTTTCTGGTACAATGGACATAGGTGTGCAGAATCCCCTAGGGCATCATGATTGGTTAGTCATGAGTCAGCTGGTAAAAATCCTGCAGCCCTTCAAGGATGTCACGGAGGAGCTGAGTTCCAGAAGTGCCACCTTGGCTGACATCATCCCTATAGTTAATCTCCTGGATGAACGTTTGGAGGCCTTTAAACAGAAAGAGGGAATGACAGTTGAGGTGCTGCATTGTCTGGACATTTTGCAGCAGCAGGTGAAAGAGAGATTAAGGCCTTATTTCACTGATAACAAGAGGCCTCTGGCCTACAGTAAGAGCACACATACGTACACATGCTAAAATATATATCGATTGGCTATTAAAGGTAATGGGTGTGGATTTTGCAGATGCCTGATATCAGCAAACCCAGGAGCCTTATAAGCTGAGTACACGTTAGAGCACTGAGCAGATTCTGAACAGATTCTGAATTGTACACCTTTGCTTTGTGTTACCTTCTCTGTATCACCTTCTGCTCCATAGAGGAACATCCACCTTCCTCTATTATTAATAAATCTCTTTCCTCATAACTGTTTTGAAGCTGGTATTCATTACGTTATCAGATAGAGGTGAGCCTTCTTTTAACAATGCTCGCCACAGTCTGTGATCCCCGTGTGAAAGGGAAACTCACCCTACAGTACGATTGTAACTTATTGGTGAAGGACCTGCTGTTAGCAAAAGTCCGTGAACAGGAGTGCAATAGGCAGAGACAGATTAGGCTTTAAGCAGAGGTGGAAACAGCGGGCACTTCAGAGAGTTGTGTTACTAGCCCAAGCAGGAGCAGCACTGTGTCAGTGACAGATAGTACCTCCTCCTCCACGTCAGAATGCCCAAGGCACGTTGCCCATAAAGATTCATCTTTTGTGCAATGGGCGAGAGAGAAAGCAGCTGGCATGAGTGACTCTCAGCCCGCCCAAGCAAAGGCGACACCAGCGCAGCTGTCAGTGACACGGTATCTCTCAGAGCCGATAGAGAACATGCAGACAGATTCGCTGGCATATTGGGCACTAGGGTTGTGAATCATTTTTTGACGATTTAAAACAATCGTCAGATATATTTTAAATCGTCAAAAATCATTAGAGCCGCGATACAATAACAATTCCCCCGATTTATCGTCAAAAAATCGTAAATCGGGGGAGGGGGGAGGGCGGGAAAACCAGCACACCAAAACAACCCTAAAACCCACCCCGACCCTTTAAAACAAATCCCCCACCCTTCCGAACCCCCCCAAAATGTTTTAAATTACCTGGGGTCCAGTGGGGGGGTCCCGGCGCGATCTCCCGCGATCTCCCGCTCTCGGGCCACGGCTCTGTTAATAGAAATGGTGCCGGTGGCCCTTTGCACTTACCATATGACAGGGCAAAAGGTAGCGCTGGCACCATTTTGGTTCCTGTCACCCGACATCACGAGTGCAGGAGATCGCTCCCGGACCCCCGCTGGACCCCCAGGGACTTTTGACCAGCTTGGGGGGGTGTCCTGACCCCCACAAGACTTGCCAAAAGTCCAGCGGAGGTCTGGGAGCGACCTCCTGCACTCGCGCCGTATTGCCAATATTCAAAATGGCGCCGGCGCTACTTTTGCACTCACTATGTCATACTATGTCATATTAACGGAGCCGTGGCCCGAGAGCGGGAGATCGCGGGAGATCGCGCCGGGACCCCCCCACTGGACCCCAGGTAATTTAAAACATTTTGGGAGGGGGTTCGGGAGAGTGGGGGATTTGTTTTAAAGGGTCAGGGTGGGTTTTAGGGTTGTTTTGGTGTGCTGGTTTTCCCGCCCCCCCCCTCCGATTTACGATTGTTTACGATTTTTAAAAAAAACAAAACATGACGATCAGATTTCCCTCCCCCCCCAGCCAAAATCGATCATTAAGACGATCGATCACACGATTCACATCCCTATTGGGCACATAAGTCCACTGTCTGGCCACACATAGCCAAAGTGGCTCAGCGATATCTGTCATGTCCACCAACCAGTGTGCCCAGTGAACATGTCTTTTCAATGATGGGGGATATCATGAGCCCTCACCGCTCAAGGCTGGCACCAGAATTAATGGAAATACAAGTGTTTTTGAAAGTAAACCTGCCTTTGCTTGGGTTTCCAAATTTTCCCTGTGAATGGCAAGATGAATAAAAGCAATTCAAAGCCTTGCAGCAGCTCCAACTGCCTCCTATACTCCAGATAATATAAGCACTGCAGCACATTTACCTGACCTCAAATGCTGTGCCTGACCATCCACTGCCCAGGCTGTACGTCCCTACAAGGGCCTGACCTCAAACGCTGTGCCTGACGATCAACTGTCCAGGCCATATGTTCTTACAAGTATTTGACCTCGATTGTTCTGCCTTTCCATCCAGGCCTTCTGTCCCTATGTGGGATTGACTTCTGTCCTCAAATGCTTTGCCTGTCTGTCCAGGCCTTCTGTCCCTAGCTGGATTGACCTCTGTCCTCCAATGCTTTGCCTTAACGTCCAGGCTTAATGTTCCTACAAGTGTTTGACCTCAATTGCTATGCCTGTCCGTCCAGACCTTATATTCCTAGGTGGGATTGACCTCTGTCCTCGACTGCTTTGCCTGTACATCCAGGCCTTATGTTCCTACAAGTGTTTGACCTTGATTGCTTTGCTTGTCCGTCCAGGCTTAATGTTTCTACAAGTGTTTGACCTTGATTGCTGTGCCTGTCTGTCCAGACCTTGTGTTCCTACAGGGGTTTGACTTGGATTGTAAGCCCTCTGGGGATAGGGAAATACTGACAGTACCTGAGAGTAATTGACTATGAAGTGCTGGAAACATTTGAAAATAGCAAGATAAATAAAGAAGAAAAACCTGCTTTGCCTGTCCATCCAGGTCTTATGTCCCTAGGTGGGATTGACCTCTGTCCTTGACTGCTTTGCCTGTCCGTCCAGGCCTTATCTCCCTAGCTGGGATTGACCTCTGTCCTCGACTGCTTTGCCTGTCCGTCCAGGCCTTATGTTCCTACAACTGTTTGACTTTGATTGCTTTGCCTGTCAGTCCAGGCTTAATGTTCCTATAAGTGTTTGACCTCGATTGCTGTGCCTGTCTGTCCAGGCCTTGTGCTTCTACAAGGGTTTGACTTAGATTATAAGCCCTCTGGGGATAGGGAAATACTGACAGTACCTGAGTGTAATCGACTATGAAGTGCTGGAAATGTTTGAAAATAGCAAGATAAATAAAGAAGAAAAACCTGCTTTGCCTGACTATCCAGGTCTTAAGTCCCTAGGTGGGATTGACCTCTGTCCATGACTGCTTTGCCTGTCCGTCCAGGCCTTATGTCCCTAGGAGGGATTGACCTCTGTCCTCGACTGCTTTGCCTGTCCGTCCAGGCCTTATGTTCCTACAAGTGTTTGACCTCGATTGCTTTGCCTGTTCGTCCAGGCCTTATGTTCCTACAAGTGACCTCGATTGCTTTGCTTGTTCGTCCAGGCCTTATGTCCCAAGGTGGGATTGACCTCTGTTCTTGATTGCTTTGCCTGTCCGTCCAGGCCTTATGTCCCTAGGTGGGATTGACCTCTGTCCTCTAATGCTTTGCCTGTTTGTCCAGGTCTTATGTTCCTACAAGTGTTTGAACTCGATTGCTTTGCCTGTCCATCCAGGCCTTTTGTTCCTACAAGTGTTTGACCTCGATTGCTTTGCCTGTCCGTCCAGGCCTTATGACCCTAGCTGGGATTGACCTCTGTCCTCGAATGCTTTGCCTGTGTATCCAGGCTTAATGTTCCTACAAGTGTTTTACCTCGATTGCTGTGCCGGTCCGTCCAGGCCTTATGTTTCTACAAGTGTTTGACATTGACTGCTTTGCCTGTTCGTCCAGGTCTTATGTCCCTAGGTGGGATTTACTTCTGTCCTCGACTGCTTTGCCTTTCCATACAGGCCTTATGTTCCTACACGTGTTTGACCTTGATTGCTTTGCCTGTCCGTCCAGGCCTTGTGACCCTAGCTGGGATTGACCTCTGTCCTCGAATGCTTTGCCTGTCCGTCTAGGCTTAATGTTCCTGTAAGTGTTTGACCTCGATTGCTGTGCCTGTTCGTCCAGGCCTTATGTTCCTAGCTGGGATTGACCTCTGTCCTTGAATGCATTGCCTGTCCGTCCAGGCCTTATGTCCCTAGCTGGGATTGACCTCTGTCCTCGATTGCTTTGCTGGTCTTTTAAAATCAGGCTGGCTGCACCCGGGATTCCCAGGGACTGTAGTGTGAGAATATTCTTGACAAAAGACAGGTAGGCCGGAAAGCAGTCAGAGTATTGCTTGGCATAGAAAGAGGCTGATTTCAAAATGGAACCGCGGTTCAACATGGGTCACAGGGAAGATACATGCAGGCTACACCCGGGGAGAGTTCCCTTTCTTTTGTGCAGGAAAGGGCTCCCTAGAATGGGTTCGCCCCTAAACAGCAGTTCAACATGGGTCAACAGGTCCTAGGAGATAGGCTGCAACACCATGGAGAGTTCCCTTTCCTAAGAGCAGGCCTTATGTTCCTACAAGTGTTTGACTTTGATTGCTTTGCCTGTCCGTCCAGGCCTTGTGTCCTTAGCTGGGATTGACCTCTGTCCTCGAATGCTTTGCTTGTCCATCCAGGCTTAATGTTCCTACAAGTGTTTGAACTCGATTACTGTGCCTGTCTGTCCAGGCCTTATGTTCTTACAAGTGTTTGACCTCGATTTCTTTGCCTGTCCGTTCAGGCCTTATGTCCCTAGCTGGGATTGACCTCTGTCCTCAAATGCTTTGCCTGTCCATCCAGGCTTAATGTTCCTACAAGTGTTTGACCTCGATTGCTGTGCCTGTCCGTCTAGGCCTTATGTTCCTACAAGTGTTTGACCTCGACTACTTTGCCTGTTCGTCCAGGCCTTATGTCCCTAGGTGGGATTGACCTCTGTCCTTGACTGCTTTGCCTGTCCATCCAGGCCTTATGTTCCTACAAGTGTTTGACCTTGATTGCTTTGCCTGTCTGTCCAGGCCTTATGTTCCTACAAGTGTTTGACCTTGATTACTTTGCCTGTCCATCCAGGCCTTATGTCCCTAGGTGGGATTGACCTCTGTCCTCGAATGCTTTGCCTGTCCGTCCAGGCCTTATGTCCCTAGCTGGGATTGACCTCTGTCCTCGAATGCTTTGCCTGTCCATCAAGGATTAATGTTCCTACAAGTGTTTGACCTCGATTGCTGTGCCTGTCCATCCAGGCCTTATGTTCCTACAAGTGTTTCACCTCTGTCCTGGAATGCTGTGCTTGTTTGTCCAGGCCTTATGTCCAGTAATGTTACCATCAGAAAAGAGGCCCCAGACAACTGGTCCGAAAAGAAAGACTTTTATTGCATGCAAGACACAGCTGAGAACAATGGCTCAGAAATCTGCATGCCCCTCCCCTTCAGGAGCTGGCTTTTATACATTCCACATTTCTTATCTTTTACACATGCGTTCTACGCATTGCTGAGCAAGCATATCCTGGCTGAGGGGCTACTGACCCCCTCCTTAGACAACCTGGAACCTTCGTGAAACTTCTGCAGGAGAGGCTGTCGGGACTTGCAGTTCTAGAAAGGAATTTGCGAGTCTGCAGCAATACAGCCCTTCACATAATACATCCATTGTTCTATTCTAGGTTACAGACTTGTGAAAGCTTATCAGAGAATAAGAACAGCGAAGCCAAAAATGAAAATGTGCAATGTGCTGACAGAGAGTTTCTCAATGTCTTAACTACAACTGTACTGCAGGCAATAGACCCTCTATGAAGTAAGGAATTCTGGTACATGAAGTTCTGTTTGGCAAGAGTTTCAGGTTGTCCTCTGTCAGGTTGAAGCCTTCAGCCCCCTACAGTCCTAACGGCTGAACCCTCGTTGCAAAGGGAAACCTCAGTCTCTGGCAATTAAAACTAGTAATCCTTCACAGCATGGATCCTTAAATAAAACAGAGTTTTCTTTAGTTTCAGGGCAGAGAAGAGAACTTCCTTCGTCTTGCTTATGAAGTCATGATCTGTTTGCAAATGATTAAATCCTAACAATTTGTACCATTATACACTCTGGTGGCCAATCCATTCCAAGGAGTCCTTTCCTGCTCAAAGAAAGGGAACTCTCCCCGGTGTTGCAGCCTATCTCTTAGGACCTGTTGACCCATGTTTAACCGCTGTTCACATGGCACCCTGCTCCATGTCGCCACACTTTGAAGGCTCGTGCTCCACTCTTGGGGCCAACCTATTCCAAGGAAGCCCTTTCCTGCTCTTAGGAAAGGGAACTCTCCATGGTGTTGCAGCCTATCTCTTAGGACCTGTTGACCCATGTTGAACTGCTGTTTAGGGGCGAACCCATTCTAGGGAGCCCTTTCCTGCACAAAGGAAAGGGAACTCTCCCCGGGTGTAGCCTGCCTGTATCTTCCCTGTGACCCATGTTGAACCGCGGTTCCATTTTGAAATCAGCCTCTTTCTATGCCAAGCAGTACTCTGACTGCTTTCCGGCCTACCTGTCTTTTGTCAAGGATATTCTCACACTACAGTCCCTGGGAATCCCGGGTGCAGCCAGCCTGATTTTAAAAGACCAGCGAGATCCCACTGGACCCCAATGGAAACCCCTCACTTTAGGGGTGAACCCATTCTAGGGAGCCCTTTCCTGATCAAAGGAAAGGGAACTCTCCCCGGGTGTAGCCTGCCTGTATCTTTCCTGTGACCCATGTTGAACCGCTGTTCCATTTTGAAATCAGCCTCTTTCTATGCCAAGCAGTACTCTGACTGCTTTCTGGCCTACCTGTCTTTTGTCAAGGATATTCTCACACTAAAGTCCATCGGGGTCCTGTGTGTAGCCAGCCTGTATCTATCCTCTGACCCATGTTGAACCGCTATTTAGGGGCGAACCCATTCTAGGGAGCCCTTTCCTGCTCAAAGGAAAGGGAACTCTCCCCGGGTGTAGCCTGCCTGTATCTACCCTCTGACCCATGTTCAACCGCTGTTTAGGGGCGAACCCATTCTAGGGAGCCCTTTCCTGCGCAAAGGAAAGGGAACTCTCCCCGGGTGTAGCCTGCCTGTATCTACCCTCTGATCCATGTTCAACCACTGTTTAGGGGTGAACCAATTCTAGGGAGCCCTTTCTTGTGCAAAGGAATGGGAACTCTCCCCGGGTGTAGCCTGCCTGTTTCTACCCTCTGACCCATGTTGAACAGCTGTTTAGAGGCGAACCCATTCTAGGGAGCCCTTTCCTGCTCATAGGAAAGGGAACTCTCCCCGGGGCTCTTGTTTGAATATTTGCTACTACCACCAAAATCGTCACCCGCAGATGCTCCACTCCTCCCAGGCATAGTTCATCATGTTTCAGGTCCTAGCACTCGTGTTAGACTCTCTGGTCCCTGTTTCAAGGCAGGTCAGGTGCACAGTACACCCAGTTGACAGTCCCACCACATGCTGAGCCTCATCTTGTCTTGCCTCCTTGTCGTTACCTTATCAAACCACAGGGACCTGACCACCTCGGCTCTGCCAGCCTGTCTTGCCCTTATCAACTTTCTGCCACTCTGCCTTGCTGCCAATCACCAGATGACTCACTCAACTCCTTGTGGTGTTATTGCCACTATCATGGTTCCTCAGTGTGTTGGTGCTAGTCTTTCTGCTTGCTATGTTCCGCCTTCATTGTGCTGTAGGATGTCAATGTCACTTGTTTTGCTGCTTTGCCTGTCGTGCTGCCTTCGAGGGTTCATGCATCTGTTATCGGTGCTCTCTATTGAAGCTGTGGTGTGTTTTTGACACTCTCGCTGCACTCTTGCCACTTCTGGTACCCCTTTGCACCTTTACAGTGCCTTAGACTATTCATGCCACTTTGGTGACACTTTGCCACAGTCTAAGTACCATGAAGCTCTTTTGTTGTTGTGATGATTGCTCCCCAGAAGTTTCATCAAAATTGATAATGAAACCCCAATTCTGCAGCCAAAAATAGGCTGGAAATCCTTCCCCCTTTGACTTTAATGGGAACCGGAAAACAAATTCGCATATCAACGTATCGAGGCGCCATACATCCGAATGCAATGGAAATGAACCCCAACAAATACATATCATGAATGCAACGAAAATGTTTGGGTTGCACATCCCTAGTGAGCTCTCTAATGTAAATAGGTGAATCCTTGGGCAGATGGCAGATGACAGCGCCCCCAGGAGGATATCCTGAGAGGAACCACCGGCTACGCTTGGGTATGGAGACAGACACAGATAGTTCTTTATTAGTCTGGTTAGTAGAACCACCAGAGGTGGCAGTAGTGAGCTGATGTGCCCGGCAGGGCTGAAGTCCCTCAGATACTGGAACTGCAATCCCAGGGTTGCTGAGCTGTAGAGAGACTATAGATAGTGTCACGATCAGGTCCCTCCGCTCAGCATGCTGTGGGGCTTTGCTGGGCTTCAGGCCTCTGGCTTCGCTCCTATGACACGTCTTGTCCCCTTGCACAGCTCAGGCATAGCGCTGCTATGGACTCCTCACAGCCTCTAGTCAGAGTGCCAGGCCCAGTCCTGGCACTCCCAAGCAGTACACAGAAAAAGGATCTTAATCAATAAGGAGTTTAATGTGGTGCTGTAGCTCAGCGGCTGCAGCCTTATATTAATGTGGGGTTGTCCTTACAAGCCCCAGGGTACACAGCATTTAAAACACAATTCCCTTCCCGCCTGTCTCATACATCCATACAGCAATACAGGATTTACCATCCCCCAACCTCCTGGTTATTCCACCTCCATAGAGGAACAGCCGGAGCTTTCCTCTCCCCAGCTTACCTCCATCTCCTCCTCCAGAGACTCCGAGGAGCCGGGCTTTTGTGGCCAGGTCCACCACGGGGGCACGTCCTCTTCCTCAGCCTCCATAGATTCTGCTGAGTCATAGGGATCAGTCCCAATTTCCTCCACCTGTTCCTGCTCAGGCTTCAGCCAGGGGTCAGGTGTTGGTTCGGGGAACCTGGGAAGTGTAGTCTTTGCTACCTTCCTCAGCGCCCTCCGGTGGCTAAGTTTGGTACCACTAGCTTCTGCTCGGCTGTGTCTCAGCTGTTTCTGCCCCGGGCCAGGTCGTACTGCATCACACCCCCCCCCCCCCCCCTTTTAAAAACCCTGGAACTCCTCACCCGAGTTCCAGTCTTCTCCCCCAACCGGGAAAGGAAATCAGCATTAACATGATCCCTACCGGCTCTGTGTCTAACCTCAAAGCGATAGGTTTGGAGGGTAAGATACCACCTGGTTAATCGGGCATTGGACTCTTTCATGACGTGCAACCATTTTAAGGGTGCATGGTCCGTCACTAACACAAAGGTGCGTCCCGCCAGGTAATATTTTAGTGTTTCAATAGCCCACTTAACGGCTAGACATTCTTTCTCAATAGTGGCATATTTTTCCTCATGGGGGTGAAGTCTCCTGCTAAGGTACAAGACCGGGTGTTCCTCCCCTTTGTCCACTTGGGAGAGAACTGCCCCCAACCCACACCCTGAGGCATCCGTCTGTAACAGAAATGGTAACGTGAAGTCAACCGCCTTCAACACGGGATCTCGGCTCAAGGCCCGTTTAAGTCTCTCCACCCTCTCTACCTCCAGTGGGCCCCACCGCAACTTGTTTGGGGTCCCCTTCCTTAACATGTCATTTAAAGGGGTGGCCAGATCTGCAAAGTGTGGTATGAACCGTCTGTAATATCCAATGAGCCCTAAAAAGGCTCGGAGCTGCTTCTGGGTCTCGGGCAGCGGGTAATCCCGAATGCACTCCACCTTATCCAGCAAGGGTTTCACCACCCCTCGCCCCACCAGATGTCCTAGGTATTTAACCTCTCGTTGGGCAATCCTACATTTAGCTGGGTTGGCCGTCAACCCCGCATCCCTAAGCGACTGCAGTACCGCTCTAACCCTTTTTAGATGTGATTCCCACTCAGTGGAGTATATAATGACGTCGTCCATATAGGCCGCTGTATATGCTATATGGGGGCGTAACACCAGGTTTAGGAGGCGCTGACAAGAAGCCGCAGCTCCTTGCAGTCCAAACGGCATACGCACGAACTGAAACAGCCCTGCTGGGGTAGCAAACGCTGTTTTCTCTCGCGAGGACTTGGCCAAGGGAATCTGCCAATATCCCTTGGTCAGGTCCAGGGTGGTTAAATACTGAGCCCGTCCCAGCCTCTCTACTAGTTCGTCAACTCGTGGCATGGGGTAGGCATCAAAAGTGGATATCGCGTTAACCAACCGGAAATCTATACAGAAACGTAAAGTTCCATCTGGCTTAGGCACAAGGACAATGGGGCTACACCAGGCGCTACTGGACTCTTCGATGACCCCCAGTTGCAACATCTCCTCAACCTGCCTTCTAACCTCATCCTGCATGGCTTCAGGGAGGCGATAGGGCCTCCTCCTAACCACCTGTCCTGGCGGTGTTGTTATCTCATGCGTGATTAGCGTGGTTCGTCCTGGCAACGGGGAGAACACGTCTTTGGCCTGTTCAACTATCTCCTGTATTTGGGCTCTTTGCCTGGGAGTTAGCTCCTCTCCTATCTGGACCTCGTCCTTTTTACTAAGTTCCCTTACTTGTGGACCTAAATCCACCTCTTCCTCGGATATCGTATCCGCGGACATACTTTGCCTCTCTACCCAAGGTTTCAGCAAATTGACGTGGTACACCTGGGGTCGCTTAAGTCCTACCTTGACTTGATAATTTAGGGGCCCCAGGCGCCTTAAAATTGTCCCTGGGCCCTTCCACTTGGCCAAAAGTTTGTTAGGGGACGTAGGCACTAATATTAAGACCTGATCCCCCTCTTGAAATTCCCGGTCCCTAGCCCCGCGGTCGTAGTAGGTCTTCTGCCTTTCTTGAGCCTGCTCGAGATTTTCCTTGGCCAAACCCAGGGCAGTCTCAGCATGCTGCCTAATACCCCCAATGTAACTTATGATGTCCTGAGGTTCCGCCTCAGCCCCTGTCCACTGCTCGTGTATGACATCGAGCAGACCCCGGGGTTGTCTCCCAAAAATAAGTTCAAAAGGTGAGAACCCTGTGGAAGCTTGGGGCACCTCCCTGGAGGCAAACAACAAGAATGGGATGAGGCGATCCCAATTACTAGCATCTTTTTCTAGACAACTGCGCATCATGGACTTCAGGGTTTGATTATAGCGCTCCACTAACCCATCAGTCTGGGGGTGGTACGCTGAGGTTCGTATATGTTTAATGCCGAACTGGGCCCATAGGCCTGCTAATTCCCGGGACATAAAATTGGTACCCCTGTCTGTCAGTAGTTCACGTGGAAAGCCGAACTGGCAAAATATCCTTATCAACTCCGGGGCTACCACCCTTGCCCCAGTAGACCTCAAAGGGACGGCCCACGGAAATCTGGTCGCGTAGTCTAATACCACGAGAATATACTGATGACCGCGTTTACTTTTTTCTATCGGTCCAATGATGTCTACCGCTACCCGATCCATTGGTTCATGTACTACCGGCACGGGTACCAGGGGTGCCTTAGGGGGGGGCCCTTGGGGCGACCAACTGACAGTTGGGGCACGAGCTGCAAAACTTCTTAACTGTGCTGTAAATACCTGGCCAGAAGAATCGCCGCTTGACACGGGCTAAGGTGCTATGCAGGCCTAAGTGCCCGGCCAGGGGATGGTCATGCGCCAGTGACATGACTTCGGGTTGAAACCGTAGGGGCACTAACAGTTGTTTATGCGGTCCCTGTCCCTGCAGTCCTTCCTCTACCCTGTAAAGTAATCCCTTCTGGACCATAAAGTAGGGGTATATCATAGCCTCTTTATTAGCAAGCTGTTGTATAGATACTTTAGCCTTTTCCCAGGCCACCTTCAAGGCTGGGTCCTTAACCTGCTCCTCTTTAAACTCTGGGAACTGTGCTAGCAGGGAGCCTATCATTTCTTTAGTGGACCCCGCGTCCTCACCTTCCTCTGGGCCAGTCTGTCTCCTCTTCTCCCTCTTTCTCTCCGCTCGGGGCTTACGACTAACCCCGGGAGTTTCCACCACCTCCCCCTCCTCAAAGGGAAAAATCTCTCCTAGAGGGGGTTCATGCTCACGTACCTCTTGTGTCTGGGCTTGGGCTCTTGTGGTTATCAAAGTTTGCCTGCCCGCCAACACCTCCGCGAGGTGCCTCCACTCTCTCCCCAAAATGAGGGGCACCGGCAATCCTTCCACTATGGCTATCTCTACGATGTCCTCATGGGTTCTCCAACGTACCAGTACCTCATGTACCGGGTACCTAATGGCCGTACCATGTACACATCATATCACCACCTCCCCTTTTTGGGCTTGGGGCATCTTGAGTCCCAAAGCCACAGCCAGTTTCTTAGAGAGCAGCGCCTGATTAGTGCCAGTGTCTATTAAGGCCTGCACTGGCTGACCATTAACCTGAACCTGCTGAAAGTAGGGATTCGGGTCTCTGGATACTGCTTCCTCCCTTCGCTCCGGTGGGTGGGCATATGCGGTAGCTAAGCGTGGACACTCCCTTTTGAAGTGCCCAGCTCCCCCACAATGGAAACATCGCCCTGGGGCCGGCTTTACCCCCGCCTCCCGTCCTGGGCCTGTCTCTTCCTGCGGTCCACCCCTTCCACCGAGCACCTGTAAGGGACCTCTCTGATTCCTTGCAACCCCTTGACTACCTGCCTTGCTCAGACCTGGTTTTTTAGACCCTTTCTCTTTGTTGGAGGATGCGCCACCTCCCATAGCTGCTTCTGCCTCCAAGTATCTCTCTGTATTCACTATCGCCCTCTTGAGCCCACTTGCTCCTTGGCGAATCACCCAGCTCCTCATTGGAGGTGGTAGTGCTCCTATATACTGTTCTAGCACTATCAGCTCCATGAGCTTAGTCACCGTTTTCCCTTCGGGTTCTAGCCATCTATATGCGAGGTCCTTCAAATGCTGGGCCAGGGCCCGAGGTCTGTCTTTCGGCTGTAACCAGGTTTCCCTGAATTGGCGCCGATACCAATCCTGGGTTATACCCAGTCGGTCCAAGATGGCTGTCTTCAGCAAGGCATAGTTCATGGCCTGCTCCGGGGCCAAAGCCCTATAGGCGGCTTGGGCCTCGCCTGTTAAACAAGGGGCCAACCGGGCAGACCATTGTTCTCTGGGCCAACCAGCCCCACTAGCCACCCGTTCAAACGTGACCAGGAAGGCCTCAGGGTCATCCCCTGGACCCATCTTCTCTAGGTGGATACCGTGCATGAGGTCCATCCGGCCTACTCCGCCAGTCCCAGTCATCAGGTGTGGGGTACCTGCTGTTCCAGTAGCCTGCTGGGCGGCCCAGAGCTGGGGGACCTTGCGCTGCTCCTCCAACATCTGGATCAACGGGAGCTGTTGCTGCTGCTGGTGATCCATCATGCGCTGAATCATGTGCTGCATGGCCTCTTGCTGCTGCTGCATCTGGGTTGCCATCCATTTTAGCACTTCCTCGGACGCCATGCCTGGAAACAACACGAAAAAACACCAAGTGTGGCCATACAACACCAGCCCCCTTCGGCTCTCGCAGAGTCGTACTTCTCCTCGGGTCCCACCCCTTAGCTCTGGACGCTTACCAGAAACTAAAGTGGCAAGACTTTTTTTTTTTTTTCTCCTTTTTCTTTTTTCCTGTTTTCTGCCCGGCTTCAGTGAGCAATCCTGCCCCGACGCCCTCCTTCACCTTTACCTTCACTAGGTCAGTAGAAGCACAAGTAGTTGACCGCTGGGTCTGCCCTCCAGTCAGCGAGTTTCAAGGATCCCACTGCTGCCACCATTTGTCACGATCAGGTCCCTCCGCTCAGCATGCTGTGGGGCTTTGCTGGGCTTCAGGCCTCTGGCTTCGCTCCTATGACACGTCTTGTCCCCTTGCACAGCTCAGGCATAGCGCTGCTATGGACTCCTCACAGCCTCTAGTCAGAGTGCCAGGCCCAGTCCTGGCACTCCCAAGCAGTACACAGAAAAAGGATCTTAATCAATAAGGAGTTTAATGTGGTGCTGTAGCTCAGCGGCTGCAGCCTTATATTAATGTGGGGTTGTCCTTACAAGCCCCAGGGTACACAGCATTTAAAACACAATTCCCTTCCCGCCTGTCTCATACATCCATACAGCAATACAGGATTTACCATCCCCCAACCTCCTGGTTATTCCACCTCCATAGAGGAACAGCCGGAGCTTTCCTCTCCCCAGCTTACCTCCATCTCCTCCTCCAGAGACTCCGAGGAGCCGGGCTTTTGTGGCCAGGTCCACCACGGGGGCACGTCCTCTTCCTCAGCCTCCATAGATTCTGCTGAGTCATAGGGATCAGTCCCAATTTCCTCCACCTGTTCCTGCTCAGGCTCCAGCCAGGGGTCAGGTGTTGGTTCGGGGAACCTGGGAAGTGTAGTCTTTGCTACCTTCCTCAGCGCCCTCCGGTGGCTAAGTTTGGTACCACTAGCTTCTGCTCGGCTGTGTCTCAGCTGTTTCTGCCCCGGGCCAGGTCGTACTGCATCACAATAGTGAGTAGACAGGGTATGCTGTATACATAGCCAGTAGTAGATGACACTCTCACATGGATTCTTAAGAAGGCTCAGTAGCTGGAAAGAGTTAGGCCCTCGAAGAGCGAGTATCTGGTTCCAGGGAAAGCTCTGAGAGAGAGATGGTAACTCACAATTGTCTGTATCTGTAATAGCTTCCAGGCAGTAGAGAATCTTCACTGTATTCAGGAATAGGGATGTGAATCGTTTTTGAATGATTAAAATTATCGTCAGATAATTTTAAAATCGTCCTAAATCGTTAGAGTGCACGATACAATACAAATGCCCCCGATTTATCATCAGGGGCATTTGTATTGTATCGTTAAATAGGGCAAGGGAATTATTTGGGGGAGGGCGGGAAAACCAGCACACCAAAACAACCCCTAAACCCACCCCGACCCTTTAAAACCAATTCCTTACCCTCTCCCACCCTCCCAAAACCCCCAAAATGTTAAATTACCTGGTGGTCCAGTGGGGGGGGGGGGAGTCCCGGCGCGATCACCCGCTTTCGGGCCATCGGCGCCATTTTGGCTGCCACTAATTAAAATGGTGCCGATGGCCCGATAAAAAAAAACCCCACCCGACCCTTTAAATCGACCCCCCTCCCGACTCTTTTTTTTTAGGGAGGCCCACGTCGCTAAAAAAAAACCCCACCCAACCCTTTAAATTGACCCCGACCCCCCCCCAAAATCCTTTTAAAATTACCTGGTGGTCCAGGGGGGCCTCGGGGAGCCTCGGGGAGAGATCCAGGGGGGCCTCGGGGAGAGGAGAGATCCAGGGGGGCCTCGGGGAGAGATTTCCCGTTCCCAGGCATCAGCTGTTCTAAAAGAAAATGGAGGGGGGATGAGTAAAGATGGCCGGCGCCATCTTTAAAGATGGCGCCGGCCATCTTTACTCATCAGCCCCTATTATACTATACTCTATAATAGGGGCTGATGAGTAAAGATGGTCGGCGCCATCTTTAAAGATGGCGCCGGCCATCCAGTGCTCCTACCATGTGACAGGGGCCGGCCAATGGCACGGATACCCTGTCACATGGTAAGGGCAAAGGGGCATCGGCGCCATTTTTTTTTAGAACAGCTGATGCCTGGGAATGGGAAATTTCTCCCCGAGGCCCCCCTGGATCTCTCCTCTCCCCGAGGCCCCCCTAGATCTCTCCCCGAGGCCCCCCTGGACCACCAGGTAATTTTAAAAGGTTTTGGGGGGGTCGGAAGGGTGGGGTCGATTTAAATGGTCGGGTGGGTTTGTTTTTTTTAGCGGCGCGGGCCTCCCTAAAAAAAAAAATTAGTGATGAGAATTGGAATCGGAAACGATTCCAATTCACATATCTTAACGATCAGATTCCCCCCCGCCCCCCCAGCCGAATCTGATCGTTAAGACGATCTGGCACACGATTCACATCTCTATTCAGGAACATGAGTCCTCGAGGCGAGTACCGGTTCCTATATGCAATCTGAAATAGTAACTCACAAATGTCTGTACCTGTGATAGCTTCTAGACAGTAGAGAATCTTCAGAGTGTTTAGGAACATGGGCCCTCGAGGAGCGAGTACTGGTTCCTATTTGTAATCTGAAATAGTAGGGATGTGCAGAGGGACACCATACGTTGCATATCGGGGCCCCCAATACGTTTATACGTTAATTCTTATTCGTTTCCTGGCTAAATTAAATTAACTACAACCCCCCTACCCTCCTGACCCCCCAAGACTTACCAAAACTCCCTGGTGGTCCAGCGGGTGGTCCGGGAGCCATCTCCTGCACTCACACCCTCAGCTACCAGTATTCAAAATGGCACCGATAGCCTTTGGCCTACTATATCCTGACCTCTCCAAGAGTCCCCCCAAGTCTTGCCAAAAGTCCCTGGTGGTCCAGCAGGGGTTCTGGAGCGATCTCCTTCAATCGGGCTGTCGGCTGCCAGTTTTTAAAATGGCGCCGATAGCTTTTGCCCTTACTATGTCACAGTGGCTATCGGCGCCATTTTGAATACTGGCAGCTGACAGCCCGAGTGCAGGAGATCGCTCGAGGACCCCTGCTGTACCACCAGGGATTTTTGGAAAATCTTGGGGGGTCAGAAGGGTAGGGGTTTATTTGTTAGTGATATGTTGTATTCGTGGGGGTTTGCCATACGTTTCGTGACTCCCCACGAGTACAACAAATATGGCATATATGTTGCGGATTGCCAATACGTTGCAAACGAATGCACACTCCTACCATCTACCATACACAAGCAAATGGCCAATTGGAGAGAACTAACCATACCCTGAAACAATTCCTCCATGCTTATGTCAACCTTTGACAGAGTGAATGGGCCACACTATTTCCTTGGGCCGAGTTCACTCTCAACTCCCACGTCTCGGCCAGTACTAAATCCTCTCCCTTCCAAATAGTCTAAAGAAGGCAACCGCTTCCACTGCTACCGTTACCCATGACAGTTCCTGCTCCCACTGCACAGTTAACAGCACAGGAAATGCATCATCTGTGGGAACGCACACAGGGGCGGATTTTCAGAGCCCTGCTCGCCTAAATCCGCCCAAAACCGGGCGGATATAGGCGAGCAGGGCCCTGCGCGCCGGTGAGCCTATTTTACATAGGCCTACCGGCGCGCGCAGAGCCCCGGGACTCGCGTAAGTCCCGGGGTTCTCCGAGGGGGGCGTGTCGGGGGCGTGTTGGGGGCGGACCCGGTCGTCGCGGCGTTTCGGGGGCGTGTCGGCAGCGTTTTGGGGGCGGGTACGGGGGCGTGGCTACGACCCGGGGCGGTCCGGGGGCGTGGCCGCGCCCTCCGTACCCGCCCCCAGGTCGCGGCCCGGCGTGCAGGAGGCCCGCTCGCGCGCGGGGATTTACTTCTCCCTCCGGGAGGCGTAAATCCCCGGAGAAAGGTAAGGGGGGGGTGTAGACAGGGCCGGGCGGGTGGGTTAGGTAGAGGAAGGGAGAGGAAGGTGAGGGGAGGTCGTTAGAGGATTCCCTCCAAGGCCGCTCCGATTTCGGAGCGGCCTTGGACGGAACGGGGGTAGGCTGTGCGGCTCGGCGCGCGCCGGCTATACAAAATCGATAGCCTTGCGCGCGCCGATCCAGGTTTTTAGCAGATACGCGCGGCTCCTCGCGTATCTACTAAAATCCAGCGTACTTTTGTTTGCGCCTGGAGCGCAAACAAAAGTAGGCCTATTCGCGGAGTCTGAAAAATCCGCCCCACAGCACCTGTTACAAGAGTCTGGTCTTCTAGCCAAGCAGAACATGGATGCCCATCTGAGACCCGTTCCTCAACTCTGGCCTGGCGACAAAGTCTGACTCAGTACGCGGTTTATTAGCCTGAAGCTCCCATCCATGCGCCTGGCCCCCCACTACATCAGTCCTTTTCTGGTAATCCATCAGTTGGGTCCAGTGACCTACCAACTCCGATTACCATAATCCTTAAAAATTCACAACTCCTTCCACGTCTTGCTCCTGAAGCCATTGGTGCTATCTTGGCCTACTAGGAAATCTCCTGAACCTCAACCGATAGTATCAGCGGATGACACAACGTACCAAGTATGGGATGTGCTAAATGTAAGAAAGAGGGGCTGAAGATGGGAGTACCTCCTCGCTGGGAGGGCTTTGGACCAGAAGAGAATTCTTGAGAACCGGCCGCCAACATCTTGGATAAGAGTCTCTTACAGCAATTTTATATCTCTCATCCCAACAAGCCCAAACCCCTGGGAGGGGGGCTTAGAAGGGGGAGAACTGTTAGGCTTACCACCCACGGCCGCGGCCGTCCTGGCTGACTCTGCCGGCAGCTTAACATGCCGGCTCTCTCATGGAATGACCTGCGCCTCCTGGGTCCCTCCGACATGGTCAGCAGGCCCTGCAAACCAGTGGGACTGTCTTGGGCCTCCCTGTTGCAAGACGCTGTTGACTACACCCCCTCCTGGCTTCCTCTTAGGTTCGCACATGCACCACCTAGTGGGTGTTAAAGGGCCCGCGGCGGGAAATTGCCATCGGCCCCTCCAGATGACGTCAGAGCCTGGCAGGTATTTAAACCTACTCCTAATCTTCTACAGGTCTTCTTCTCTCAGCGTTCCTGCTTCAGGTCTCCTGTTCCAGCATACCTTGTTCCTGTTCCTGCATTCCATTTCCACACCAGCCTTCCTGCTCCGGATCCTGCCTGCCTGTTCCTCTTCTCATGTCTTCTCCCTTTGGATGGATCTTCTGGCTTCCTGACCTCGGACCGGCTATCATTGTCTCCTTCTGACTTCCTGACCTCGGACCGGCTATCATTGTCTCCTTCTAGCTCCCTGACCTTGGATTGGTTCTTCAGCTCTCTCTACTGCCTCTGGTCGGCACTGGATGGAGGTCTTTGGTGCTCTTCTCCCTCATCTCCAGATTCCGCTTCATCTCCTGACGCTCACCTCCTCATCTTCTGTCATCCCAGGTGCCCACCTAAGTCCAGCCATCCCCAGTACCCAAGGGCTCAACCCGCAGGGAACGTGGGTTGGTAGTGGTGATGCTCCAGTTGGCCCCTGCGTCTCTCCAACCTCGCCTCCTGACGATGGAGACCTGAGAGGGTTCACCCTTCCAGGTTGTGCCAACTCCACCTCGGGCCAATGGTCCACAATCCTATCCAGATTCATAACAGTTACATGTGCTTTTTTGGAGTACACTTGTAATGATTCTATGCTTTTTTTTTGTTATAAGCAGGTTCTATTTCTTGGGCATAGATTCTGGGTATTCCCAGACCTTTGCAGAACAACACAGGACAAGAGACAAAAGGTTTCCTTATACGACAAGAAGCATCATCTTTTGGCATCAGATATTTATCCATTTTTCATATAAATGTCTAATTAAATTTGATAGCAAGTATATTTTCTATGAGCCCACACAATTGAATTTTTTGTCTTGACTCCAAAAACAAAAATGGAAAGAGGTAAGGAATTTTGATCCCTGAAGAGGTGTTTTTTACAAACAACTTTATGGCTCCATTGATGAGCTTCATGACAAAGTGATGTGCTTACATACTAATTGTCTTTCTTTTGTTTATTTTCGAAGCCTGACTTCAAGACTTTCTAATGAGAGAGAGAGAGAGAGAGAGACTGTAGAGAACAATATTTATACTACTGTAAGAGGGGGCACATTTAACTTGGTGTGGCCTTTGTGGGTGGTGGCTTTACATACACAGTAGGAGGTAAGAACAGCAAAGTACACATCACTGAAGATTTTCTGTCCTTTCAATTGATGAAAGGTACTAGAGGAGTTGATTTGTACAATGCATGCTCTACCTAGCTTAACAACTGTGTATGTAAAACCACCACCCCCAAACTTACCTCACCCCCACCAAAGCCCACTACGAGTTAAAAGTGCCTCCTCTTACAGTGGTATAAATAGTAGATTGACATATTGTTCTCTCTCTCTCTCTCTCTCTCTCTCTCTCTCTCTCTCCCTCTCCCTCTCCCTCTTCCTCCCTCTTCCCGAACGGCATGTGCAATAAAAACCTTTTCCCAGTAATGCACCAGCACTGTATTAATGAGCACATGAAGTGAAAAATAGCACAGGTGCAATAAATATATCAAGTCTTATGGAAATTACCAATGCAGGAGCAGGGATATTAGCCTAACAATGCCCCCTTTGTCATCACGGGTGCTATTTCCATTATATTTATAGCATTTTGATAAATCTAGGAGTGTATTTGTTAATATTCTCTTATATCATATACTTCATTTCCTGAGTCACAGTATTCTTGATGTGTTCCTTTGAAATAGCAGAAATAAAATTATATATATCTTTAATCTATCTACCTATCTATCTATCCTTTTCTTGGAGGGGAGTTTAACTTGCTATTCCACTTAGATATACAGAATTGATTTTAAACTCTTGAATAGTTGTTCAAAATGTGTTACTTTACTCTACTAAACAGGTATGGCATGTAATTGTTGACCTTTTCTTAAGATACTTTGGAAAGGAGCATTAGATAAATGAAGATATAATGTCTTGAATTGTCTTCTTATTCTTGTATCCATGCAAAAAAAGTCCTATTTATTTACTAGGGATGTGCAGAGCAAAAGTTTATGTTCATAAGTCCATAAGTCGAAAGGGGGGGGGGTCATTTGCGGTCAATATGGACATATGGAGAATTCCATAAGTTGAGTCTATGTCCATATGTGCAAATAAAAATTGAAACCCCTCACCCTCCTTAATCCCCCCCCCCAAGACTTACCAAAACTCCCTGGTGGTCCAGCGGGGTCAGGACGCCATTTCTGAACTCCTTTGCAAGGAGCACGTGACGTCGGTGTCACGTCGAGTGACGCGGCGTCACGTTGAGTGACGTGGCGTCACGTGATTCCCCGCGGGTTCGCTCCGGGACCCTCGTTGGGCCCAAAAGGAACTTTTGGCCAGCTTGGGGGGGGCCTCCTGACCCCCCCAAGCTGGCCAAAAGTTCCTTTTGGGTGCAACGAGGGTCCCCCGGAGCGAACCCGCGGGGAATCACGTGACGTCGGCGCCACGTCGGAGTGACGCGGCGTCACGTGATTCCCCGCGGGTTCGCTCCGGGACCCTCGTTGGGCCCAAAAGGAACTTTTGGCCAGCTTGGGGGTGTCAGGAGGCCCCCCCAAGCTGGCCAAAAGTTCCTTTTGGGTCGAACGAGGGTCCCGGAGCAAACCCGCGGGGAATCACGTGACGCCGCGTCACTCCGACGTGGCGCCGACGTCACGTGCTCCTCGCAAAGGAGTTCAGAAATGGCGTCCTGACTCCTCGCTGGATCACCAGGGAGTTGTGGTAAGTCTTTGGGGGGGGGGGGATTAAGGAAGGTGAGGGGTTTAAATTTTTATTTTGGATCAACAATCGCGATTTCCAACGTATTCAACATAGCTATGTTGAATAAGTTGGAAATCCGATCGTTTTCGCCTCATCACTTTTTTAAGTTAAAAAAAAAAAAAAGTAGCGTTTTACATTTAAGTTCAAAACGAATGCACACCCCTATTATTTACATTGAATAGTATATTTCAATGCTCATGAGTTGATCTTGGCAAGAATTTGTACCGTGCAGGGGCTTTCCTCAAGTAATGGAAAGAACAAACGGTGCTGCATGGTCTGCCTCTCCCCACAATCGCAGGTTAAAGGTTTAACAGAGTATCCCCATTTCACCATGTCAACTCGTCAACTGCTGACATGGGTAAAGAGGCAATGTAAGGTCTTCACGGCAGTCCATCTATTTTCTGCCCCCCTGCAGGAAACGTCTCAGTAGATCTGATATCCATTCTAACCAACAGCACCAGGAGGAAGAAAGGAATTAAAATATATGAATCCTAAAGAATATATCAGATAATTTCTTATGAAAAAATCTTAAATCTATGCAAATTACATAGCATTTTACTATTATTTCTCACTACTTTGATTGTACAGTGGCTCAATACAGTTAGTATTCACTAGAGGACGCACACACATGGAAGTAAGTACTGGCATGAACTGGAAATCTGCCATCATTCAAAAGGAGAACAGCTGAGAAAAAGTAAATCTTTATTAATGTGCTTCAGCTTGTATTAAAAATACAGATGTACTGTATGCATATGAAATTTTTGATTAAAATGTCTCTCAACAGTCTGTCTCTTTAATTAAATAAAACCTGCTTGGTATTAATCAAAACATAAAGAATTTATGCCCCAAATCCAGATTAATCAAAAGCCCCGGAAGCTTGAAGAACAGACTGTGTATGAATGCTAAAATAAATCAATCTAAACATAATATTTATGGATATGGAATGTGAAATTCTAAGATATAAATAATTTGGATGAGTGATTTATGTCAAATTCATAAGGGAGAATACTTTACTCATTAGAAAGTATTTTAATATTAAGTCAAACAAAGATTTGAAGTTATAAATTTCCCATCAGGCATTTAGCTTTAATTATAACTTTATTTATCATATTAAAAAATGTTCATTTTATTACAAATTATAAAATATTTTAATAGCGTAGGGAAGATATCTTCCATTGATCTGAGGTCATTATATGATACTAATCTCACTACACATGAAACTGGGTATATAGCATAGCATTAGAAAAGTATTAACAATTATATACTATTTAGAACCTCTAGGAACAAAATTATTTGGTTAAAAAACTGTCTAAATCACTTCACTCTGAATCTCAATATTTATTAAGTATTCCGCCCCCCCCCCCCCCCCCATTAAGTATTTTATAAAGTGTATGGCATGATCTGCACAGTTTATAAAATGTCATGTATATCTGTTTCAAAGTATGTGTGCATATTTCAGTATGCAAGTATTTTTTTAATTGAGAGGGGTGCATCCATTCTCTACCAAATTTAAAAAAAGTACTCACATACATTTTATGCATGTCATATTTGTAATATATTCATATAATAACTCACAGTTATACCTGGAGGTGTAAATTTTAGAAATTACATAAACACTCTGCTTATGAAAATACTTACTTATGCGTGTAGTTGGAAGAATCATCAGTTCATGGCACCTCCAGCAGTTCATCTGTACCACTACCAGTTCATTTTAACCAGGTTTAGGCATCATATTAGTCCTCTACTGGGATTTAGTTAGAAGAATATACCATTAGAGGTAGATTTTAAAAGTTTTGCTTGTGCAAATTCATCCATATATCTGTGAATTTTAAGAACCTGGGAAGGGCATGTGTACAGAATAAGGAGCTGGTCCAAGACTGATACACATAACCACAAATTTTGCAGAGAGAGAGAGAATGAGCACCTCTGTACCGAGACAGTGACACTCTCTATATATTATGTACTACTGTAGAGCAGTGGTCCCCAACCCTGTCCTGGAGGCCCACCAGCAAGTCGGGTTTTCAGGATAGCCACAATGAATATGCATGACAGAAAATTTGCATGCACTGCCTCCATGACATGCAAATTTTCTCTCATGCATATTCATTGTAGCTAACCTGAAAACCCGACTTGCTGGTGGGCCCCCAGGACAGGGTTGGAGACCACTGCTGTAGAGGGACACTTTGAATCGGGATGGATTTTTGGGAAGTGGGTTGGGGTTAGGGGGGTGATGTTACAGACACATCCAGAGGTAGCCATAGTAAAATTGACATCAGTAAAGAATTATAGTCCTTATAAGTGATGAAAAGTCTAACAAGAAGAGTTGATATGCACACCGCAGTTATAGCTGCATTGTACACATCTACTCCTTTTCCTCACTTATAAGGACTATAATTCCTTACTGTCAATTTTACTATGAATACATCTGAATGTGTCTGTAACAACACCCTACTAACCCCAATCCACGTCCTGAAAACCCACTCCGATTCAAAGTGCCCCTCTAGAGTGGTACAAATATAGAAAGTGTCAGAATGTCTCTGTACAGAGGTGCTCTCTCTCTTGTGCAAGATAATCATGTAAACACTTTAGAAGTGCAGCAGCAGTATTTTAAATTCTACATGCGTACTTTATAAAATGAGGCATATTTTTGCTCATGTTGCAATTCACGCATTTATGGGCGCATGCATGTTCCTTTTAAAATGTACCCTTTGTATAGTAATCTAGTGGGTTTGCAGCTTCCCCATATGGATGCTAGCAATGGATATGTCCTTCTGGTTCATAAAGCCAGATCATCATTTTGCCTTGTGGATTTCCATTTTGCTTTTGCAGATAGCATGTCTTGGCTGTTCTCAGATTTTTCGGTTAACATAGTTATGGCTCCATGGAGATATTTTGTTTGGATGGGAGTTTTCTTCCAATTCACCCTTTCATCTTTAATTAATTTATTAAAGTTTGGAGTGCCCAATTACTTGGGACTTAGTTAACCTTATTTAATTTTGTACTTTAATAAAATGGGAGAGGTTCCCTTCAAGAAAGAGGAATCTGAGATTTTGAAGATCCAAGAAGAGGATAACTTGCTGATATCCTGTGAAGGAAAAGAAAGAGAAAGGGGGATGGAGGAGAGGAAAGGAGATGGACCCCATCCATAGATATTAGGTATTAGCGCAAATTGCAATAAACTGCCTATTACCATAAAACACACCCCTTTTCCTATCACATGTGATATTTATTATTTAATAAATCCAGGCCTTAGGGCCCTATTTTCTAAGGCTATTGCAGGCTTGCGCTAACAGCGCAAACCTCCGATAGCTAGCGAAGGTAGCGCATGCCTGCGCTACCTACATTGGGGCGGAGTCAGCCCCAGAAGAGGAGGAGTCGGGGCGTCACCGGGGCCGACTCTGCGATGACGGCGTGGACAGCAAAAAGGTAAGGGCCTTTTCGCTGCCTATTTCGCGCCCAATAACTACACCTTCTATGGTGGAGTTATTGGGTGCGATGCCGGCAGCGATCGCACTGTGAATGTGCGATCGCTGCCGGCTAGCGCAGGACTGCCCCCCCGTTTCGGCCCCCCGCCCCTCATTACCACATTTTTCTAAAAGTATTGCAGGCCTGCGATACTTTAGAAAATGAGGCCCTTAGTCAGCTAATTACTTTTTTTTTTATATCTTAGGCCTAGATTTATCATTCCGCTATAATTATAGTGAAGTGATCGCATGCGGCCAAAAGAAGGGCGGAGGGATCAAAAGCGTGCAGCCGGCCGCATCAAGACGGTGTGGTATCACATGCTATGACTGTGGCCGTGCTGAACACTTTTGCACCTGTAGCACCACTAGAAAAGGTGCAGGTATTTCTGGCACTACTGCTAGCGATAATGTGCAAAACATTATCGCCCACAGCACTACCAGCCCCACATTTTACTAAACCCCACTCAAACTCCTCCCCTTTCCCTCATTTATATTTTAACATCATGATGCAGTAGTTATTGCGTGAGTTACGGAGTTATCGCGATAATGGCCCATCACAATTTGAAAAATGACCCTCTTAACTTGCCGGTGACTATGCTCTTCCCTATTTTCCTCATTTAGATCTACTTTCCATTTTTTTTAATAATGCCCTTTTGGCTTTAATTGCCTCTTTCACCTCACTATTAAACCATGCCAGCAGTTGTTTGGTTTTCCTTGAATGCTTTTTATTGCATGGAATATATTTTGTCTTGGTCTCAAGGATGGGAGTTTTAAAGATTGTTCACACCTCCTGCAAGTTTTTAACCTTGTAGATTGTTTCCTTTGTTTTTTTCAGTTTCCTCATTTTATCATAGTCTCCCTTTTTATAGTTAAATGCTACAGTAATAGATTTCCTTAGTATTCGCCCTCCAACAATTTTGTCAAATTTTATTAAATTATGAACACTCTTGCCAAATGGATTTACCACCTTTATCTCTTATACCTTGTCCTGCATTCCAATGAGAACTAGATCTAATATAGTTCCCCTTCTCGTTGGTTCCATGACCAACTCCTGCATGAAGCAGTCATTCATAGCATTTAGGAACTTTTCCTCCCTTGCATTTCCTGATGTGACATTTACCCAATCAATTCTCAGGTAATTAAAGTCTCCCATTATTATTGGTTTGCCCATTTTATTATCCAGTCTAATCTCTATTAGCATTTTACTGTCTGTTTCTTCAGTCTGGCCAGGCAGGCGATAATATATCCCTATTCCTATACTCTTCCTTTTTAATCTTTGAATTTCTATCCATACAGATTCCAGAGTTCAGTTTGCTTCCTGCAAAAAATTTATCCTGCTTTCTTCTATACCATCCTTAGCATAGTGCCATGCTTATACCAATTTTATCTGCCATGTCATGTCAATATAATTTGTATTCTAGTATCATAGTATCCCATTGGTTGCCCTACTTCTATCAGGTCCTTGAGATGCTTATTATGTCTATGTGTAGTGGGGATTAGAACCCCTACCCAGTGGGCGCCATGGGATTTGGTAGATTTTTTTTTGCATATCCTTTACCTTCCTAGGGTTGGTACATCATGCTTTTGAGATGGGTCTCAGGGCTATTAATTAACACAGAGCGTGTGCAATATTCCGAAGGAAGGTAAGACTGCAGAGTGAGAGGGAAGTTGACATTGCAGAGGATTGATGGCACAGGTTAGAAGAGATCTACCACTGTAGAGTAGTGTTTTACAGGAAAAGACTTGGTTTGGTCATTAAGACCTAATCTAGTGAATAAGCTATTGAGTTTACGAGAGTATTTTTGGATGTTTTGGATTAGCTCCTCATTGAGAGGAAGGACCCCTGGATCCCTGTTTTTGCATTTTGCGCCCAGTTAACAGCAAGGTGAAAAACAAATTGGAGTTTTTTGAAAGATTGGATATTTTGAGAGTTTTAAGAAGTACTTTGGAGATTCAATCTACTTTTAAAGCTGGGAATTTTTTCCCAACATCCCTGGCATATATTGGAACTGGAGGAGAACTTACCTACACTTATTGGGAGAGGTATTTTGGCCCTGGACACAGTTAAAAGCAGATGAGTCATCTAAAAAGGCACTGGGGTAGATTTTCAAAAACGGCGCGTTGGCGTACTTTTGTTGGCGCTCCAGGCGCAAACAAAAGTACGCGGGATTTTAGTAGATACGCGCGTAGCCGCATGTATCCGCTAAAATCCTGGATCGGCGCGCGCAAGGGTACCGATTTCGTGTAGCCGGCGCGCGCCGAGCTGCGCAGCCTGCCTCCATTCCCTCCGAGGCCGCTCCGAAATCAGAGCGGCCTCGGAGCGAATTCGCTAACGCTCTCCCCTCACCTTCCCCTCCCTTCCTCTACCTAACCCACCTCCCCGGCCCTGTCTAAACCCCCCCCTACCTTTGTTGGGGGATTTACGCCTCCCAGAGGGAGAAGTAAATCCCCGCGCGCCAGCGGGTCGCTGGCGCGCCTAGACACAACCCAGGCCGAAACCACGCCCCAGGGCCCACCCCCGAAACGCCGCGTCCCACCCCGAAAACGGCGTGCCGCTCGGCACCGCCCCCGACACGCCCCCCTCGGAAAACCCCGGGACTTACACGAGTCTCGGGGCTCTGCGCGCGCCGGTAGGCCTATTGAACATAGGCGCACCGGCGCGCAGGGCCCTGCTCGCGTAAATCCGGGCGGATTTACGCGAGCAGGGCTCTTAAAATCCGCCCCACTATGTACAGGGAAACCTATTTTTTCTTCATTTGTATTTACTTCTTTTACTTATGATTTTTGGAATCATAGCCTGAATACCATTTTTTAAGCTTAAGTACTTCTTTTTTATTATTTGAACACCAATCTTGGACTCTGAGCCTTTTATTCAAGTGCATTCTTTTGGATTGATTAACCTCTTTATTGTGAGTATCAAACTAAAAAGTGAATGTTAAAAGCTGAACCCAAGTTGAAATCGGGACATGGGCATGCATTTGAAACTTGCGCATGTCCACCCAATTTTATAAGATGGGCAGATTCATTCACAAGTGCTGATGCATGAATATCTTGCATCACCCAAAAAGAGGCATGATGTGAGCATGGCCTGAGCATTCCAGGGCAGGGCCAAGAGATGTGCGCGCAAGTACATATGCTCCTGGGCACACGCCCAGATCCAGTGCCGTATAATTTTACTTCTGCTATGGATGAGATGTAAGTTTTTAAAAAAAGTTGCAGGCATCTGAGAGGGGTTTGAGGAGTCTGGAGTAACTGGGAGGCGTGCAGGTTAAAGAACCAGGAGGGTTGGGAGGACTTAACAGAACACTGGGAAAATTGGTGGATGAACTGGTGAAACTGGTCCTCAGCTGGATGCATATCTGTCATAAAATACAGGCAGTTGTGCATCCATAAGCCAACTTATACTGCTGGGTGCACTGCACACAAGCTTAAAATTAAATGGACAGATATGCATGCCTAGGCTATTTTATAACATGTACGTGCGCTTATGTTATAAAATTGCTGCATCTTTGGGTGCACGCTGACGCACATGTGTATATGTGCGTCTGCTTGCCCATTTGAAAGTTACCATCCCTGTGTAATAATGACTGTGCAGCCTGTTTAACTCACTATAGCACAAAGGGCCCTGGAAGTTTAAGCCCCCTCCCCACTGTAGAACCCTGGCCCCCAGGGCTGAAGTTTGGTGAAAGAGCTCCATCTCCTTTTAGAAAGTTAGTGCTTTCAGCCTTATTCCACTCCGGTTAAGGTGGAGCCCATCCTGTCAGAATAGGCTCTCTCTTCCCCCAAATGTTCCCAATTCCTAACAAACCTAAAGACCTCTTCTATGCACCATTGTCTCATTTGTACCTTAAGATTCTGGAGTTCAGTCTGCCTCTGGCGTCTTGCCCTAGAATGGTGAACATTTCTGAGAATGCAACCCTGGAGGTTTTGGATTTCAATTTCCTACCAAAGAGTCTAAATTTAGTCTTTAGAACCTCCCTTCTGTACCTTCCTATGTCATTGGTATCCACATGTGCCACAACAGTCAAATATACCCCAGCAATCCCTAAAAACTTATCTAGGTGGAGCTTGAGTTCTGCTACCTTTGCACCAGGTAGGCAAGTTACCAAGCAATCCCTATGTCCATCAGGCAACCCAGATATCTACATTTTTAATAATTAAATCAGTCACTACAACAGTGATCGTAACTAGGGATGTGAATCGTGTCCTCGATCGTCTTAACGATCGATTTCGGCTGGGAGGGGGAGGGAATCGTATTGTTGCCGTTTGGGGGGGTAAAATATCGTGAAAAATCGTGAAAAATCGTGAAAAATCTAAAAATCTAAAAATCGCAAAACCGGCACATTAAAACCCCCTAAAACCCACCCCGACCCTTTAAATTAAATCCCCCACCCTCCCGAACCCCCCCCAAATGACTTAAATAACCTGCGGGTCCAGCGGCGGTCCAGAACGGCAGCGGTCCGGAACGGGCTCCTGCTCCTGAATCTTGTTGTCTTCAGCCGGCGCCATTTTCCAAAATGGCGCTGAAAAATGGCGGCGGCCATAGACGAACACGATTGGATGGCAGGAGGTCCTTCCGGACCCCCGCTGGACTTTTGGCAAGTCTCGTGGGGGTCAGGAGGCCCCCCACAAGCTGGCCAAAAGTTCCTGGAGGTCCAGCGGGGGTCAGGGAGCAATTTCCCGCCGCGAATCGTTTTCATACGGAAAATGGCGCCGGCAGGAGATCGACTGCAGGAGGTCGTTCAGCGAGTGTTCCGGCGCCTCGCTGAACAACCTCCTGCAGTCGATCTCCTGCCGGCGCCATTTTCCGTACGAAAACGATTCGCGGCGGGAAATCGCTCCCTGACCCCCGCTGGACCTCCAGGAACTTTTGGCCAGCTTGTGGGGGGCCTCCTGACCCCCACGAGACTTGCCAAAAGTCCAGCGGGGGTCCGGAAGGACCTCCTGCCGTCCAATCGTGTTCGTCTATGGCCGCCGCCATTTTTCGGCGCCATTTTGGAAAATGGCGCCGGCTGAAGACAACAAGATTCAGGAGCAGGAGCCCGTTCCGGACCGCTGCCGTTCCGGACCGCCGCTGGACCCGCAGGTTATTTAAGTCATTTGGGGGGGGGTTCGGGAGGGTGGGGGATTTAATTTAAAGGGTCGGGGGTGGGTTTTAGGGGGTTTTAGTGTGCCGGCTCACGATTCTAACGATTTATAACGATAAATCGTTAGAATCTCTATTGTATTGTGTTCCATAACGGTTTAAGACGATATTAAAATTATCGGACGATAATTTTAATCGTCCTAAAACGATTCACATCCCTAATCGTAACCCATCCCTCCTGGATATACTGCCCTGGAGACATGTCCTCAGAGTGAGAGTATATGGCATCACCTGGAGGGCAGGTCCAAGCTACAGGATCACTTACTGCCATACCAAGATAATTGTCTCTTGCTAGGTATCCTTGCTCCTCCGAAGCAGCACAAACAGGCCAGTACAGTACAGTGCGCTCCGGCGGAGCTCCGGCGGAGTGCACTGTTAGCCCGCGTTTGGTCACGCGTTTTCAACGCGCTAGCTTTACCCCTTATCCAGTAAGGGGTCGAAAACGCGCGTCCAACCGCCCCAAAACTAATAGCGCCTGTAACATGCAAATGCATGTTGATGGCCCTATTAGTTATTCCCACTCAATTCAGTAAGTAAAATGTGCAGCCAAGCCGCACATTTTACTTTCAGAAATTAGCGCCTACCCAAAGGTAGGCGTTAATTTCTTTCGGCACCGGGAAAGTGTACAGAAAAGCAGTAAAAACTGTTTTTCTGTACACCCTCTGACTTAATATCATGGCGATATTAAGTCAGAGGTCCCAAAAGTAAAAAATAATTTAAAAAAATAAAATAAAAAATTTAAAATCGGCCCACGGCTCACAGGTTGAAAACCGGATGCTCAATTTTACCGGCGTCCGGTTTCCGAACCCGTGGCTGTCAGTGGGTTTGAGAACCAACACCAGCAAAATTGAGCATCGGCTGTCAAACTAGCTGACAGCCGCCGCTCTTTTTACCGTGGGCTCTCATTTAAATAATGAATCGCGTGCACAGGAGAGTGACCTGTGCGCGCGCCTGGAGAGCGGGCACTTGCCCGTTCTCCCGCGACTTTTACTGAATCGGCCTGATTGATAAACTGGATTTAGAATTGATCTACCTTGTCCCTAAATATCTCTTCTATATACCTCTCTGTCTGTCTCAGCAACTCTAGGTCTGCCACTCTGGCCTACAGAGATTGGACTTGTTCTCTGAGAGCCAGGAGGTCTTTGCACTGGGTGCACACATACAACCTGTCACCAACTGGTAGAAAATCATACATGTGACACTCAGTGTAAAAGACTGGATAGCTCCCATCTCACTGCTGGGCTTCTGTCTGAATCTTAATTTGTTGAATTCATAAAGTTTTAAAGGCTTATTATGAGAAGGTATGTCTCAATTTAAGAGTTGTTCAATTTGATTAGTGTTTTTCCATGTATTTAATGTGTCTTTTTAATATCTATGAAATGAATTTTAAAAGGATTTATGCATGTACAAGTATCATATAGTATAGAAATTTACAAATGCCCATTTATGTGCATAAAACCTTTTAAAATTTATCTCCTATGGTTTTTAAATTTGATAACTAGGGAGTAAATTGATAGCTGGCCATGAAAGTAACTTTGCCGGTTAGAACTTATCCAACTAAGTTACAATGTATATTCAGCAGCACAGCAAAGCTGCTGAATATACATGTATATATTCACACTTAGCCAGATAAGTCTACCTGACTGTTTAGACCTGCTCTATGGGACATCTAAATGTACACATATACTTATGTGGCTAACTCCAAATATTGGTAATTAGCCATATAAGTTATATGGCTAACTCGTTCTACCCCATACATTCCTACTTTTTGTGCGTGTAACTTTTAGCCACGTAAGGGACATACGTCTAAGAGGAGCTGCCGAACATAGGTGCATATTCAGTTGCCATTACTTAGCCACATAAATCCCAAACTGAGGCAGTATGCATGCAAATCTCTTCCATGCATATTCAATAGGGTTATCCTGAAAATAAAACCTGTTTGCATCCCTCGAGGACCAGAATTGCCCACCCCTGTAATAGAAAGTCATGGAAGATATACTATGCAGCTTCTGTCCTTTAATCTATTATATGCCATTCACATAGAATATGAAATAAGCATCAAGTAGAAATCTCAAAGGATCTTAAGTTGGAAGCCTTACTTGATGTTTTTAAACAAAGAGAGTTTCACTTTCTTCATAGGAGATTGCAACTCTCATATAAATGCATTGTCAGACCTTTATTCCAATTTCATTTCATTTTATTTTCATTTATGAATTGCTTTTCCATTACAATACAAAGTGATGTACAACAATCAAAGTTTCAAATTAAATCAATTATAATTTAATAACAAAAAATAATCATAAACATAATAAACAATGTGACATGTGCCCAGTTTTTCCCCTACTAGATGTGGTTGTGTTGCACACAGAGAGTGGACCCTTGGCCCGGTGCAGGATTGGTAGGCCCTCTAGTCAGGCCCGGCGCCTGCCACCAGGAGGTGGAGCACAGGAAGAGACTAAGGATAGTTGGAGCTTCGCCAATAGGAGATGGTCTTAGGTGGGCCTCGCAGGATCTCCTATAGAGGAGCGCCCACCATAGGTAAGGGTGCGCAGTCAAAGTTCAAGGAGGAAGGCCAGAGGTCACCGAAGGCCAGCATAGAGAGTCCAAGTGGAATGCATGGGTCAAGGCCAGAGGTCAGTCTGGACAAGGTCAATGAATAAGCTGTGGTTAGTACCGTGAGGTCACTCCAGGGGTACCACCAGGAGGCATGGTCAATGGAGAAGCAATGGTCAGTATCATGAGATCAGTCTGGGGTACTACCAGGAGATGTGGTCAATGGAGAAGCACTGGTCAGTACCATGAGATCAGTCCGAGGGTACTACCCAGAGACACGAAGGAACAAGAGATGCTTGGAACAGGAGACGCTTGGGTGTCGACCGAGGAAGGTGCTCGATGAAGGTCCAACTGGATTCAGACTCCAGCCACTGAGGAAGGTGGACACCGGATGGAACAGATAGTCCATACGATCAGCCAAGGACTGGATCCAGGGCGAGCAGCTGATGGGACAGGAGTGACCCAATTCCAAGGCAAAGTGGAAATGGCAACTGAGCCATTTTGTAGGGCTAAGGAGGCAACTCCCTGGGAGGAGCTGCAGGAGGAGTTCAAGGAACTGCATCTTCCCCACTGTCCCTTTAAGAAAGGGAGAGAGGCACAGCCTCACCCCTATGGAGGAGCTGGAGCAGGACCCTGGACAATGGCCATACTACCACTGCAACAGAAGAACAGGGAAAGGTGGAGGAGGGCGGCAAATCAGGCCCCGATGTCATTGGCGGCGTCCTGCCATGAAGAGAAGGTCCAGGCATGGCTCGGCCGAAGGAGAGGTCCCGGCTTCAGCAGCCTCCGGGCCATGAAGCAAACAATGTCGGCGGCTCCCTGCCCTGCAGGAGAAGCCCAGCATGGATCCTGCCGTGCTGGCAAGATGGCAGTCGGGCTGCAGGGGTCCAGAGTTTTGTGTTTGTGGCATTGTGGACCCTTGGTCGCTGTGGAGATGACTCCGCCCATGGGGCGGGGCCCCATGGGGAACCACAGCGATTGGCTAAACTCAGATGAATGGAAGGCTTTATTGTACTGCTGTAGATAGATGGTATGAAACAGGAAGGTAAGGCATTGAGGTCCGCAAGGTACAGGATACATAGACTGGTAGGCCCTCAAGGAGCGAGTACCTGTAGTCTGGAGATCCTGAAAAGAATAAGAGAGACCCCCGAGGAGTGGTTGTCTCAGTTAGTAGAGGTCCCAAAGGGTGATGGAAGCAAGAGCCCCCGAGGAGTGGGTGTCTGGAGCTTCTAAAGGAGCGAGGCCCTTGGAGTGTAGAGCGGCATCTAAGCATGCAGCTTAGAGCGGTCAGAGTAGCTTAAACCGAAGTCCTTGCTAATTCAAAGGTGGTAGTGAAGCGGAGGCTTTAAATACCCGGAGGTATTGATGTCATGTGGTGGGGGACGCCCACAAGGTTCCCGCCATGACGTGTATTTGAGCATAGGAGATATGCGCGCGCGTGCCCTAGCAGGCCACGGGAGTGAGCATGGCGGACTGGAACACCCATGCTAAGCTGGAGACGCCGAGGCTCTCGGCACTTGGCACCGGAGGCAGCCATCTTGCCCAAGGAGGAGGAAAAGGGAAGAAAAGAGGTAAGGCAGAGCGGTCACAGCCATCTGCGACCAACGGACGCAACAGTACCCCCCTTCAAAGGGCCCCCTACAAGACCTCTTCCAGGTGGTCAGGGTTTTCGTGGGTGTGGCAGGTGGAATTGACGTATCAGCTCTTTATCTGTAATGTTGACCAGTGGTTCCCAGGACTTCTCTTCTGGGCCATAGTTCTCCCATGAGATGAGATATTCCCATGTCTTGCCTCTTTTACGTACATCAAGGATGTCATCCACGGCATATTTGATGTCATCTTCAGTATCCAGACTTGTAGTTTCTGGGGTTTCCTGGAGAATTCAGAGAGCATCACTGGCTTTAATATAGATACATGAAATGCATTATGTATCTTCATTGATGGAGGCAGTTTTAGACTGTACGTCAGATTTCCTAATCACCAAAGGATGGCAAAGGGTCCCACATAGCGAGGTGCAAATCTTGCAGAAGGTAGCTTAAGTCAAAGGTACTTGATGCTTAACCAGACTTTGTCTCCGGGCTGAAACTGTGGTGGCTTTTGATGATGAGCATCATAGGTTCTTTTTGCTTTTTGTCCTGCTTTGAGGAGAAGCTCCTTTGTTTGTCTCCATAGTTGGGATAATTCTGCTGTGGTAGACTGAGCAGCAGGAGAGGCCACTGTCAATGGAATTGGCAGAGGAGGCAGTGCTTGTCTTCCATAGACAAGCTGGAAGGGGGAAGACCCCGTTGTGGTAGCAGGATGCAAATTGATGGCAAATTCTGCCCAAGGCAGTAATTCAGCCCAGTTGTTCTGTCTAGAATTGACATAGGATCGCAGAAATTGTTTCAGTGTTCTATTCATCCTCTCAGTCTGACCATTAGACTGAGGATGGTAGGCAGAGGTTAAATCCAAGGGGATGTCAAATTTTTGATATAATACTCTCCAAAACTTTGCAGTAAATTGTACTCCTCTGTCAGATAGGATATTCTTCGGCATCCCATGAAGGCGGAAGATGTGTTTAATGAAGAGTTTTGCTAACTCTGTAGCAGAGGGCAATCCTGGTAGTGCTACAAAATGTGCCATTTTGGAGAAGCGGTCAACCGTGACCTAAATGGTGTTATTTCCATTGGACGATGGCAAGTCCAGAATGAAATTGGTAGCTATATGCATCCATGGTTCATCTGGCGATGGTAGAGGCTGTAATAAGCCCCAAGGACACCTGGGTGGTGGTTTTTGCTTGGCACAAACAGTGCAGGAACCCACATAAGCTTGTATGTACTTTTTCATTTTTGGCCACCAATAGTATCTTTGTAACTTAGCTAGGGTATGTCCCGAATGACCTGCCAGAAGGGAATCGTGTGTCCACTTCAACAGCTTTTTCCTTAAATTTCTGGTGACCACCATCTTCCCGGTGGGTACTGTGTGAGTGGCGGCGAGGACCACTCTTTTGGGATCAATGATATGACGGGGTTCATTCAGCTCATCCTGAGGGGAGAAGGATCGTGAAAGGGCATCAGCCCAAGTGTTCTTCTCTCCTGGATGATACTTCAGAAGGAAGTCAAATCTGTTGAAAAACAGAGACCATCTTGCTTGACGGTGATTGATTTATATTGCCTTTTTGTCACAATCAATATTTTATATGGTCTAATTTTCATATGTATAGAGTGGTTATGGCACAACCAGTATTTATATTTAAATTCCTCTTTCAGTATTTCATATTGCTTAGTTGCTTATTTGTCATTTGCTTATTTGCCAGTATGTATATGTATAGTGTGGTTAAGGCACAACCAGTATTCATATTGTTAAATTCATCTTTCATTATTTCATATTGCTTAGTGCTCATCAGTCATTTGCTTATTGGCCAGCATTTTATTTATATTTTTTATTCAACTGTGTAGGGTGGCTATGGCACACCGTTGTTATTTGGTTTAAATATAGCTCTTCGGTTTAAATATAGCTCTTCTGTTCTTCACCCACTTATTCTCTCTACCTTATATTCTGTTAATGTCACACTCAGTATCTTTTATCTCTACCCTGGTTCCCTTCCCACCTTACACCCTCTAATCTGTAATATCACCCTCAGTATTCTATTGAGTATATTTGTTATAAATTTCTAATGTGATTTTTTACCCTGGTTCTATGTAGACCGATATGATATGACTTGTGTCATGAATGTTGGTACAGAAAAGAAATAAAATAAATAAATAAATAAATAAATCGAGCATGTTGAAAGTACTCCAGATTCTTGAGATCGGTGTATACTACAATTTGGTATTGTGTGTATTCTAGCCAAGGATACACACAATACCAAATTGTAGTATACACCGATCTCAAGAATCTGGAGTACTTTCAACATGCTCAATTTATTTATTTATTTATTTATTTATTTATTTATTTATTTTCTTTTCTGTACCAACATTCTTCAAAAGCTAGCTTGATTGTGAGTAACTCCTTGTCTCCTATCCCATAATTTCTCTCGGCAGGTGAGAATCGCCTTGAGAAGAAGGAGCAAGGATGGAGCACATTGGATTCACTGTACTGACTTAGAACCGCCCCCACACCAACGTCTGATGCGTCGACCTCCATGATGAAAGGATGGTGTGGGTCAGAGTGGCAGAGACATGGCTTCTTCTGAAAAGCCTCTGAGCATCAGAAAGGCTGATATGGCTTCTGGAGAACAATTGGCAGGGTTGGCTCCCTTCTTGGTCATAGCAGTTAGAGGAACTGTCAATGATGAGTAGTTTTTAATAAAGGACCGATAGTAATTGGTGAAGCCCAAGAAGCGACACAGTGCCTTCAGGCCTGTAGGTTGAAGCCAGTCCTGGATACTTTCTAATTTCTTAGGGTCCATTTGAAACCCGTTCTTAGAAACAATGTATCCCAGGAAGGGTACAGATTCTTTGTGGAATTCGCACTTTTCAAGCTTTGCGTATAAGTGGTACTCACGCAGGCATCTTAGGACTTTCTTGACATCCTCCTGATGAGTTTGCAGATCTTGAGAAAAGATCAGTATATCATTGAGATATACTACCACACATTGATAAACTCCCTTAAGATGTCGTTCATCATATTTTGAAAGACTGCAGGTGCGTTACTTAAACCAAAGGGCATGATGAGGTATTCAAAGTGTCCATCACGGGTGTTAAAAGCAGTTTTCCATTCGTCTCCTTCTCGAATACGTACCAAGTTGTAAGCTCTCTTAAGGTCTAATTTGAAGAATATTTTGGCTTCTTGGAGCCTATTGAACAGTTCAGAAATTAAGGGCAGAGGGTACCTGTCCTTGATGGTAATCTCATTCAGCCCCCTGTAGTCGATACAGGGGTGTAAGGTGTCATCTTTCTTCCCTACAAAAAAGCAGCCTGCACTGGTAGGAGATTTGGAGGGTCTGATGAATCCCTTTTGTAGATTTTCTTGGATGTAGGTAGACTTGGAAGCTTCAGTGGGAAAGAGGGTAGGCTGTAATGAAAAATGCATGCTGTATTGATTAACAAACCCTCTGCACATCTTGGCTTCACCCGTAAAGCGGGTAGGTGGGGATAAAGGTACAGTGTTCTTGAGGGTTACCACTGGGGACAGCAATTCTCCAGTTTTGTGTACAGGTGGCTCTCTTGCAGATGGAGAATGATACGAGCGTGTTCATGGTGGGATTCTAAGTTCTTAGAGAAGATCAGAATGTCGTTGAGGTATACGACTATGAAATTGTACAGGAGATCTCAGAAGATTTCATTCATGAGGTGTTGGAAGATGGCTGGAGCGTTACATAGCCCAAAATGCATTACCACATATTCGTAGTGGCCGTCTCTGGTTTTAAACGCCGTCTTATAGATGATGTCAGGTTGGATGCGTACCAAGTTGTATGCACCTCTCAGGTCCAGTTTGGAGAAGATTTGTGCCCCTTCAAGGCGATCAAACAGTTCGCTAATGAGGGGTAGCGGGTATCGATCCTTACAAGTTATTGCATTGAGGCCCCTGTAATCGATACAGAGACGTAGTCCACTGTCCTTTTTCTTCATGAAGAAGAGCCCCGCTACTGCGAGGGAATCAGACGGACAGATAAAGCCTTTCTCTAGATTCTCTATAATATATTCCAACATAGCCTGAGTCTCAGGCTGGGACAATGGATAGGTTCTGCCTTTGGGAGGTGTAGTAGGGATGTGAATCGTGTCCTCGATCATCTTAACGATCGATTTCGGCTGGGAGGGGGAGGGAATCGTATTGTTGCCGTTTGGGGGGGTAAAATATCGTGAAAAATCGTGAAAAATCGTGAAAAATCGAAAAAACGTAAAATCGCAAAACCGGCACATTAAAACCCCCTAAAACCCACCCCCGACCCTTTAAATTAAATCCCCCACCCTCCCGAACCCCCCCCCCCCAAATGACTTAAATAACCTGCGGGTCCAGCGGCGGTCCGGAACGGCAGCGGTCCGGAACGGGCTCCTGCTACTGAATCTTGTTATCTTCAGCCGGCGCCATTTTCCAAAATGGCGCCGAAAAATGGCGGCGGCCATAGACGAACACGATTGGACGGCAGGAGGTCCTTCCGGACCCCCGCTGGACTTTTGGCAAGTCTTGTGGGGGTCAGGAGGCCCCCCCCAAGCTGGCCAAAAGTTCCTGGAGGTCCAGCGGGGGTCAGGGAGCGATTTCCCGCCGCGAATCGTTTTCGTACGGAAAATGGCGCCGGCAGGAGATCGACTGCAGGAGGTCGTTCAGCGAGGCGCCGGAACCCTCGCTGAACGACCTCCTGCAGTCGATCTCCTGCCGGCGCCATTTTCCGTACGAAAACGATTCGCGGCGGGAAATCGCTCCCTGACCCCCGCTGGACCTCCAGGAACTTTTGGCCAGCTTGGGGGGGGCCTCCTGACCCCCACAAGACTTGCCAAAAGTCCAGCGGGGGTCCGGAAGGACCTCCTGCTGTCCAATCGTGTTCGTCTATGGCCGCCGCCATTTTTCGGCGCCATTTTGGAAAATGGCGCCGGCTGAAGACAACAAGATTCAGTAGCAGGAGCCCGTTCCGGACCGCTGCCGTTCCGGGCCGCCGCTGGACCCGCAGGTTATTTAAGTCATTGGGGGGGGGGGGTTCGGGAGGGTGGGGGATTTAATTTAAAGGGTCGGGGGTGGGTTTTAGGGGGTTTTAGTGTGCCGGCTCACGATTCTAACGATTTATAACGATAAATCGTTAGAATCTCTATTGTATTGTGTTCCATAACGGTTTAAGACGATATTAAAATTATCGGACGATAATTTTAATCGTCCTAAAACGATTCACATCCCTAAGGTGTAGTGCCCTGCAGAAGTTCAATAGGACAGTTGAACTTGCGTAATGGAGGCAAGGTATCTGCTTTCTGCTTAGAGAACACATCGCTGAAGTCAGAAAACTGCGGAGGTAACCCTGGAAGGGTAACTGATTTCAAGATGGGTATCATGGGGGATACCGGGTGCAGGCAAGTCTTTTGGCACTTTTGGCCCCACTGTACCAACTGCAGGGACTGCCAATCGAACTGGGGTTCATGGATCTGGAGCCAGGGTAACCCCAGGATTACCTGATGAGTTGAGCTTTTTAGGACGTAGAAGCATGTCTCTTCCTCATGGAGGGTACCTACAGTGAGATGGATAGCCACTGTCTGGTGAGTAATGAGACCTGGAAGATGTTCCCCCTGAATGGGGGTAATACGAAGACTCACCTCTAGGGGTTGGAGAGATATCTTCAAGAGTTTGACGATGTCGTCCATAATGAAACTACCGCTCGCTCCAGTATTGATGAGAGCAGTGGTCGCAAAGGTGTGGGCCTTGATGCCCAGGGATAAAGGAAGCAAGAGTTGAGGGCCAGAAACAGTTGCGCCCAAGCTAAAGACCCCCACCGGGCTCAGGCATTGCAGTTTCCCGGACGGATGGGGCAAAACTGCAGGCGGTGTCCAGAAGTGCCACAGTAAAGGCAGAGCCCCCTCTTTCGCCGATGGAGATTTTTGGTTGGAGACAATCGCCCATGATTCACCTCCATAGGTTCTACCATGGAGGAAAGTGATGGTGCAGGAGTCTTCTCTGGAGTGCAGGGTGCACTTGTGGGGTGTACTGATGAAGGGAGTGGAGCCTTTACTTCTAGGCATCTTTGCCGGAGGTGATGATCTATCCTTCCGGCAAGGGAGATCAAGTCTTCTAGAGACGTGGGAGTCTAATGGACAGAGAGCTCATCTTTCAGAGCACAGGAGAGTCCATCTAAGAAGATGGCTTGCAGCCAATCTTCTTGCCACCCAAGTTCTGTGGCCAAGGTCCGAAACTCCACTGTGTATTCGGAGAGGGTCCTTGACGGAGGTGGAGTAAGCTATAACTAGCGATAGCCATATGACCTGCATCTACGAAGGTATGCTTGAAGAGGGTTATGAAGTCAGATAGCTTGGAGAAGATGGGATCAGAACATTCCCACAAGGGAGAGGCCTATGCCAGAGCCTTCCCTTCCAGACGAGACAAAATGAAGGTGACTTTAGTGATCTCCTTCAAAAACAACGAGGGTTTTAGTGCAAACTACATAAAGCACTGATTAAGGAAACCACAACCGGAGCATGGATCCCCCATTATACCTGGGGGTTGCAGGAAGTGCCAGTGTTGCTTTGGGAAGCATAGTGGCCGAGAGGCTCACCGGGTTGGCCATTGCTGTATCTTGTAGCTGAGAGTGCAGTTCTTCAACCAAAGAGGCCAACATCTCTAAAGCTTGATGATGTTGTTTCACTGTGGCGGCCAGTCCTGGTAGGGCCCTGGAGGTGGGAGACTCTGCCGAGTCCATGGCGTTGGCAACCTGTTGTGCTCGAGGGTGGACCCTTGTCCTGGGGAGGAGGTGGAATGTCTCCTGAAAGGGAACAGGAGGTAACTGCCCCCAGGGGGGCAGAGCACTGGAGGAGATAGAGGCTAGGAAGAGCTTCAACACTGGAAGCCCGAGGACCTCCCAGGAGGAGCCCGTAGGGACCTGGGCCGCTTGGACTTAGGTGGGCCTTGCAGGGGCTCCTAAGAGAGTGAAAATCCGGTGTGTCCACGGAGACAGGGGGAGCACGATCGGGTTCAAAGGTGGCTGCTGGTTGGAATGGGGAGAACCAGAACAGAATTGGTGATGACAAGGCGAGGAACAGAGCCAGAATCTAGAGACGCAGTCAGGCAGGCAAAGGTCAATGTCCAGAAGTCAGTCCGAGGAGTGGTTAGCAAAGCAGAGGTCAGGTACCGGAGGTCAGATGAGGTCAAAGGTAGGTTGAGGTCTTGAAGCAGGTGGCAGGCAGGCAGGCAAGTCAGGAGCAAGCTGAGGTCTTTGAGGTAGGCGGCAGGCAGGCAGGCAGGTCAGGGAAAGGCTGAGGCAGGCGGCAGGCAGGCAGGCAGGTCAGGAACAGGCTGTGGTCTTTGAGGTAGGCGACAGACAGGCAGGCAGGTCAGGAACAAGCTGAGGTCAGTACCAGTAAGACAGTCTGAGGGTACTACCTGGGTAGACAGACAGACGAACACAGGAACAAGCAGGGCACAGGAATTAGGATGCAGGAACAAGTCAGGAACAGAACTGGAACAGAAGAATCCTGGAATGAGACTAGAAACAAGCAGGAACAAGTACAAGTGCAGAGGCAATCTCAGAACAAACCGACCTGATTGCCAAGGCAAGGAAGCAGAGACAGGAACTTCCCTGTATCAAGGGATCAATCAGGGCGCACCGCGGAGCAAGGACCCACCCTTGGTCCTACATGAGTCCGGGCAGTCTGCGCACGCGTGCATATGGGCGTGGCCAACATGGCCGAGGACGCCGAATCTCGGCGTGAGGCCTGGCGTGCAGTGGAAGGCCCGGCAACCGCCGCCCCGTGATGCCGGGGCCTGGAAGGACTTGTAACTAGTGCAAGGGAGGTCATCCCGGGACCCGCTGTGGAACCATGAAGGTGAGCAGGCCCGCACGCGGGACGGCTTCGGGCAGGGCGCGTAACACAGTGAATGGCAGAACTGGATTTACTGGTCCAGGTTAAGCTTGAAACCTATGTTGGAAAGTCTCTTTCCTTTTCCTCGCCATCTCAGCATACAGTAACACCAGGCGGGCTAAATAACATCTATTTATATTCTTTCAAGGGTGGCTAAAATTTATTTGTGGGATTGGTCAATGGTAATAAATGACTTAAATTTGACTAACGTCTATCTTCTACACCAGACAATCAAAATTCCATCAGCTTTTGTTGAATCTGAAATGCTGTGCATCAAGTTTGATACTTTTACAAACTTAAGGGAAATGTAATTACATAGTGGTCAATTTTCAGTAAGCTATAGTATAGCCCCTTTCTACACATTTGTATGTAAATATCTATTATGCATATTCATTATTAGTATTTGGAAAATCAGGCCTGTTTGTAGCTATTAAGGACTTGGAGTTGGCCACCCTGAATTATGTGTGTTCTCATTTTCTATGTAAATGAATGCCCCCCCCAAAATCTGTGTGTTCTTACTGCAGGGTTAATGCTAAAACCCAGCACAGACAGACAGAAGCAGACCACATACACATACAAAAAGAATATCTGTCTCTATTTCTCATATCCTGTAAAAAGGATACCTAGCACTCAAGCAATTAACTACATTCTTACAGCTGATCTTAAATGTTATGCAGTGAAAAATTAGCTAAGTTTGGTAATTAGGAATGTGCAGAGGTGATAATTTTGTTTAGGTTTGTTTCCTTATTTCATAGGTCACAATTTGGGTTCTTTTAGACAATTTGTTTTCATGTATTTGTTCTGTTGGTTCATTTATTTCCCATTAAAAATGGGGGAAAAATGCAGCCTATTTTGGGTTCCTTTATTGGTGTTTTCTAATCATTTCTAATGAAACTTGTGGATAAAGAATATCAGAATGGTGAAGGGCGATCCAATGCATTAAATTTGTCAACGCGCTAGTATCGATAGAGGCATGAATAGCTCAAGGAACCATAATGGAGCAAATTGGTACCAGCAGTGGAATCGTGAAAGGAGAAAAACAGCTGCAAGAGCAGTGAGAATATCCCAAGACTTGAAAAGAGGGGCAAAAGTTACCAGCAGTGGCATGAGCCCTGCAAGGTAGCTCAAGAGGGGAAAAGTAGCATCAAGTCTGGCACGAACACTGAAGGCACCATGAAAAAAGAACTAAGGACCAAAAATGACAGGAAATCCCCAAAGGTCAAAGCAGCAAAAAGAGTGGCATGAGGACCCCAAAGCACTATGAGACCTCAAAGCAGCCTTCCAAAGTGCCAAGAACACCTCAGGACTCCAAATGAGGGGCAAAGGGAACCAAATTAAATGAGTACAAAACTCTAGGCAGGGAGAAGCCAGAAAACATTCCTGGAGAAAGCCTGATATAGTTTCTCTGCAGCATCATTTGGGGAAGGGGATGGCGATTCAGGCATGGAGTTGGTTTTTCTCTTTGCTGTGGCATAATCTGTCAGTATCATCTAGGGATGTGAATCGTTTTTTGACGATTTAAAATATCGTCCGATATATTTTAAATCGTCAAAAATCGTTAGAAGCGCGATACAATAGGAATTCCCCCAATTTATCGTCAAAAATCGTAAATCGGGGGAAGGGGAGGGGAAGGGGGAGGGCGGAAAAACCGGCACACTAAATCAACCCTAAAACCCACCCCGACCCTTTAAAATAAATCCCCCACCCTCCCGAACCCCCCCAAAATGCCTTAAATTACCTGGGGTCCAGAGCGGGGGACCCGGTGTGATCTTTTACTCTCGGGCCTGCGGTGCGTTGTAGAAATGGCGCCGGCGCTACCTTTGCCCTGTCAAAGGTAGTGCCGGCGCCATTTTGTTTTTTGTCCCCCGACGTCAGGAGCAAAGGAGATCGCTCCTGGACCCCTGCTGGACCCCCAGGGACTTTTGGCCAGCTTGGGGGGGCCTCCTGACCCCCCACAAGACTTGCCAAAAGTCCAGCGGGGGTCCGGGAGCGACCTCCTGCACTCGAATCGTTTTGCCGTACGGCCGGCGCCATTTTGCGCAAAATGGCGCCGGCCGTACGGCAACACGATTCGACTGCAGGAGGTCATTCCCGGACCCCCGCTGGAATTTTGGCAAGTCTTGTGGGGGTCAGGAGGCCCCCCCCCCAAGCTGGCCAAAAGTCCCTGGGGGTCCAGTGGGGGTCCGGGAGCGATCTCCTACGCTCCTGATGTCGGGGGACAAAAAACAAAATGGCGCCGGCGCTACCTTTGACCTGTCATCAGGGCAAAGGTAGCGCCGGCGCCATTTCTACAACGCACTGTAGGCCCGAGAGTAAAAGATCACACCGGGACCCCCGCTCTGGACCCCAGGTAATTTAAGGCATTTTGGGGGGGTTCGGGAGGGTGGGGGATTTATTTTAAAGGGTCGGGGTGGGTTTTAGGGATGTTTTAGTGTGCCGGTTTTCCCGCCCTCCCCCGATTTACGATTTACACGATATTTACAAAAACAAAACTGCGACGATCCGATCCCCCCCCCCCCCCAGCCGAAATCGATCGTTAAGACAATCGATCACACGATTCACATCTCTAGTATCATCTGCTTCCTCCACCTTCTCTCTGGAGGCAAAGATGCTAATGATTAGAGGCCTCACATTCTCTTCAGCCGCTAGCTGTTCAAGATCCTGTGATTCGTAGAATCCAGGACATGATTCTTATTCTCTTTCTGCCTCCATTACTTCATAAGCTGTAATCATGGAGGAACATGCTGCTGGTTTTGGATGTTGCACTTCTGCTATCTCTGACCTTGCCCCTGCCTTGCTAATGCTGGTCTTAGGAAGAGCTGCTTTCTTATGCACCTAGTCCAAAGTAAGAGGGAGAAGAATAGATAGATGGCGGTGACACATGATCTCCCAATTTTAATATTTTATGACTTGAGCTGCCTTCCACACCTGCAATTCTGTGGCTAAAAAGTCTTTTTTAATTTTAGCAGCAGGACTACTTTTTTTCTCACTGCTACTACTATTTGTACTGCCCTTGTCATTTATCTGCTTGCTCTCATTTCTTCCTCTCCCCTTTCCTCATAGCAGCACGATGGAATTGAATGTGGCTACTGGGGTTTTTGATACCACAAAATATTTTATTGATATATGGTACTACTCACCAGAAACACTCTAATACTGACAATGTCTGCCACACACAGTCACTTCAGTGCATAGCAAGCACTGCCAAGCATAATGATAGACTTGCCAGTGGCACACACTCAGTCTCTGTGTTATAATCTGGTGTTGGTTGTGGACCCTGGATCGTAGTGAGAGCTGACTCCACCCAAAGGGAGGAGCCCTGTGGGGACTCACTACGATAGACATGGCCTTCGCTGAGACTCAGACTGATGTAAGAAACTTTATTATACTGGAAACATGGGAAATACCCACAGCGTGAAGAGAAGACACAGTCCAAAGGGGCTCACGTGACGCTGTGCAGGGGAGCGGATGTAGCTCTCCCTCTCTGGCTCCCAGCTTAACCATCCAGCCCCATCTATAGCTGTCAGCGTTATTCTGCAGGTCTCAGGAAACAGCGTTAGGCTTTAAAGACTCCAGAGAATCATCTATAGTGGGAAATGTCTACGCGGACAGCCAAGAAGGAGAGAGAGAAAGGTCAGGAGTGAATGCGGCCTGCTGACACAATGTCAGATGACGACATCGGAGCCGTGGAGTCACCTATACCAGCGAATTGGGCTGATATCAAGGCAGCCGTAGTTGAGGCCCTGGAACCAGAATTTTAAAAAATCTCTAACCAAATTCTAGACCTCACCACTTCTATTCCGGGCTAGGATGCACGTTTCACTGACCTGGAGCAGTGGGTATCGGATGTGGAAGATGGCCTCCAGACCACGAGGTCTGAATTAGCCACTCTGAAGACGGCATTAGCACAACACACTGACCAGTTGGAGGACTTGGAAAATAGGTCCCGACATTGCAATCTCAGATTTATCAGGTTGCCTGAGTCACTGGAGGAATGGGACCTCCCCAAACTTCTGGAAGCGTCGCTGACCCACAAGTTGAATATTTCCTCGGCATGCGGCCCACTGCGGGTCGAGTGCACTCACCGGCTAGGCCCAAAGCATGCTCAGCAGAATTGACCCTGTGTGATACTTGCGAAAATTTTAAATTTCGCGCACAAAGCGGAAATCTTACAGGCAGTGCGGGGAAGGAAAACTTTGCTTTTTGAAGGTAAGAAGATCTTAGTCTTTCAGGATTTCTTGGCAGCCCTTTCTGCTCAGCGCCGGGCACTCTCTCCCCTCTGTGCCCAACTGCACAACTTGGGGGCTGCACGCCATCATCATCTACCTGGCCAAAGTTCGCATTACCATGCCTGATAGGCCTCGCTGGTTCTCAGAGGTCGGAGAGCTCTGTGACTACATCACTAAGTTGGACAAACCATCGGTGAGCCCTGGGGAAGTGCCTTGATGCACACTCACTGCAGCCAGAACTTGGCTTCGCTTATCAGCTCATTTGCCGCAGTTTAGGCACCGCGTGGAGAGGACAGTACTTTCGTTTTATGTCCTTCATCTCCGCGTGGACAAATAGTTTGCTCCGTTTTTTGTTTTTTTTTGAGTAAATTTGGGGCTTTCAGATGTTCCTGTTAACCTTTTTGTCACCTTAGACGCACTCACCTGTTGGAACTTCGCCCTTTGAGTTTATCTGTGCACTGGAACTCCATATTTTGCACCATAATTAATTAATTAATTTAACAAATTTTATATACCGGTATTCGTGGATACATCATATCGGTTTACATGGAACATAGTGAAAATGAAATTACATGGAACAGGGTAAACAAATTTGGAGAGGGGTTGTCAACTGAACAGAAGTGCGGCGAAAAAATATACAATTTGTAACTGATAAATGCAGATTGAGTAATACATAGGAAAGATGCAAAGGGTATAATATAATACACTGTTATAATGACACAAAAATTATAATGAACAAGGAATGAGTGGAAAGAGAGGAAAAAAGGTTATTTGCAAGGGGAGGAGAGAGTTGAGGACGTATATAATTTGTACCCGATAAATGCAGAATGAGTAATACATAGGAAAGATGTAACAGGTATAATATAATACATTGGAAAATGAACAAGAGTGGGAAGAGAGGAAAAGGGGTGAGTGGGAAGAGGGTGAGGGTGTATAATACAATATATTGTTATAATGATACAAAAAAAATTATAATGAATAAGAAATGAGTGGAAAGAGAGGAAGGAGATTATTTATAAGGGGAGAAGAGAGGAGAAGAGGGTTATTTACAGGGGCAGCTTGTTTGAAGGGAGGGAAGGTTAAGGGGAGAAGGTGCGGAGGATGTGGAAAGGGGAGTAACATAGAGTTATTATGGAAAGGCCTTTTTGAAGAGCCAAGTCTTGAGATTTTTTTTTTTAATTTCTGGGAGCAGGGTTCTTGACGGAGGTCAGATGGCATAGAGTTCCAGAGGGAGGGTCCAGCGATCGATAACGCTCAGTCTTTTGTGGATTTGAGATGGGTTATCTTAGGAGGTGGTGTAACGAGGGTTCCTTTGTAAGGTGCTCTTGTGGGTCAGTTGGGGGTGAAGAACCAGAGGGAATCTTCTAGCCAGTGTATTTTGGGGTAATGTAGTGCTTTGTGTATGAGTGAGAGGTTTTTATAGAGGATGCAGAAAGATATTGGAAGCCAGTGGAGTTCCTTGAGGGCCTATGTAATGTGGTCAGTTTTGCAGGTGTTGGTCAGGATTCTGGCAGAGGCATTCTGCAAAATTTGGAGGGGTTTGATGGTGGAGGTGGGGAGGCCAAGGAGTAGCACGTTGCAATAGTCGATTTTAGAGAGGATGGTGGCTTGAAGGACTGTCCGGAAGTCATTTAAATGTAGGAGGGGTTTTAATTTTTTAAGGACATGAAGTTTAAAAAATCCATCTTTTATTGTTGCGTTAACAATTTTTTTTAGATTTAGATTGTTATCAATGGTGATGCCGAGGTCTTGAATGTTTTGTGAGCGTGACATGGTATGGGGGGGGGGGATATTTATGGGGTCAGGCACTAAGTTAGGTCAGCGGAGATGATGAGGAGTTCGGTTTTTGATGTGTTAAGGGCCAAGTGTAAGTTTGTGAGGAGGAGGTTAATGGCGGTGACGCAGTTTTCCCAGGTTTGGATGGCCTTGGAGAAAGATTCTTGTATGGGGATGAGTATTTGGACATCATCCGCGTAAATCAAATGAGTGAGATCAGAGAGGATATGGCAAAGGGACAGCAGGTATATATTGAAGAGGGTAGGAGTATCCTTGGGGAACACCTTGTGTTAATTTGATTGGTATGGATTCCGTATTTCCAATTGTGACTTTGTAGGATCTGTTTTCAAGGTAGGATATGAACCATAGTAGGGCTATACCTGTGATGCCGATTTCCATAAGGCGGTTAATTAGGATGTTGTGGCTTATGGTATCAAAGGCGGCAGAGATGTCAAGCATGGCGAGGATGTAGGAGTGACCGTGGCCTAAGCTTTTGAAGATGGTGACTGTAAGTGAGATTAGGAGGGTTTCAGTACTGGAGAACTTACAGAATCTGAATTGTGAGGAGAATACAATATTATGTTCTTCTAGGTGATCTGTGAGTTATGTGTTAACAACTTTCTTCATGATTTTGCAAGGAGGGGGAGGTTTGATATGGGCCTATAGTTTGTTGGGTCCGAGGGATCGAGAGAGGGTTTTTTAAGGATGGGCTTGACTACAGCCTGTTTTAAGCAGTCAGGAACTTTGCTATGAGAGAGTGAGCAGTTGATTATCTCTGCTATAGGGGTGACGATTGTGTCTGGGATGGCTAAAAGGGATTTGGAGGGGATAGTGTCACAGAGTGAGAAGAGGGGTTTGTTTTCTTTAGGATAGTTTTGATTTCAGAGGGGGAGTTGTTGTCAAGAGAGTCTAGGATGGCATTAGAGGTTTTTGAGAGGGCATTTGTATGGGGGTAGAGGAATGGAAGCATAGGAGGATTTTTGCAATTTTTTCGTTAAAAAAGTGGACATGCTCTTTGCATTTGTTTTTGGACTCTTCGTCAGAGATGGGGAGGGCGGGGTATAGATTTTGTGAGGCTGGCTACATAGGAAAATAGTGCTTTGGGGTTATATTGGTAGTCGTGGATTTTGGTTGCATAGTAGTTGCTATGAGAGGATGGTGGATCTGTAAGAGTGTAGGGAGAATTTGTATGAGGCCAAATGGTTGTGAGAGGGGTTTTTACGTCATAGGTCTTTCTTTTGTTCTAAGGTCGTGTTTAAGTTTCTTTAGTTGAGGGGTGTACCAGGGTTTTTTGGAGTTGCGTGAATGATTTATCTCTCTGATGGTCAGGGGGAAGAGCTTGTTGGCAATCGGGCGGATTTTAAAAGCCTTGCTCGCGTAAATCCGCCCGGATTTACGCGAGCAGGGCCTTGTGCGCCGGCGCGCCTATTTTCCATAGGCCGCCAGTGCGCTCAGAGCCCCGGGACGCGCGTAGGTCCCGGGGTTTTTCGAAGGAAGCGTGTAGGGGCGTGTCAGGGGCGGGACCGGATGACACAGCGTTTCGGGGGCGTGGCGTGGCGTTTCGGGGGCGGGACCGGGGGCATGGTTTCGGCCCAGGGCGTTTTGGGGGCGTGGCCATGCCCTCCGGAACCGCCCCCGGGTCGAGTCTCGGCGCGCCAGCAGCCCGCTTGTGCTTGGATTTACATCTCCCTCCGGGAGGCGTAAATCCGTGGATAAATGTAGGGGGGGGTTAGATAGGGCCGGGGGGGTGGGTTAGGTAGGGGAAGGGAGGGGAAGGTGAGGGGAGGGTGAAAGAAAGTTCCCTCCAAGGCCGCTCCGATTTCGGAGCGGCCTCGGAGGGAACGGAGAAAGGCTGAGCGGCTCGCCGCGCGCCGGCTGCCCAAAATCGGCAGCCTTGCGCGCGCCGATCCAGGATTTTAGAAGATGCGCGCGGCTACGTGCGTATCTTATAAAATCCAGCGTACTTTTGTTTGCGCCTGGTGCGCAAACAAAAGTATGCGAACGCGCTTTTTAAAAAAATCTACCCCAATGTTATTAGTGATGGTGTTCCAACTGGGGAGGGCAGAATCAGGGCTTGATAGGTCTAGTATGTCTATAGAGTTGGTGAGTGAAGTGATGAGATCTTCTTTGTTGCAGGGTTTTCTAAAATGTATGGAGTTCCTGTGTGCGGGGCGAAGGGTAGGTATTTGCTTTAAAGATAGATGTGCTTTTAAGAAGGTATGGTCGGACCACAGGACAAGGATGGAGGACGGGGGGTTAGGGGAGTGTATGCATGAGTTGACAAAGATTAAGTCAAGTGTGTTTTCAGCTTTGTGTGTGGGAGAGGAGATGATTTGGTTGAAGCCTAGAGCACTTAGGGCATTAAGCAGGGACTCATAGGAGGTGGAGAGGGGAATGGTGTCTACGTGGAGGTTGAAGTCTCCCAGTATAATGGCAGGGTTATCTATGTTTAAATTATCGGTTATAAATTCAATGAGGGGAGAAGGATCATGTTCGAGAAGACCAGGGTGGGTGTAGACAAGGCATATTTGTAGATTAGGTGATTTAAAAAGACCAATTTTGAATTTAGGGGGGTGTTGGTGTTTATGGCTCTTAGTTTGAGGTCTTTTTTGGCCACTAGAAGTAGACCCCCGTCTCTTTTTTTAGGTCTAAGTAGGGAGAACAACTCATATGATTGAGTAGGGAGCTGATTTAGGAGAACTGTGTCGGAGTGTTTAAGCCAGGTTTCTATGATGGCACAGATGTCTGGTTTGCAGTCGATAAGGAGGTCATTTAGAATGTTTCTTTGTTTTGTTTTTTTACTAGAGATTAGGCATTGAAGAGGATGATAGTAAGGGTAGTGAGGCCGAGGAGCTGTGTAAATGGGTAAATTATAATTGGTATCAGAGATTTGCGATGAGTGATAGGGTTGGTGATGTGTTAAGTTATGTGTCGGTGGGTGGGGTGTTTGATATAGGGGATAGGGAAAGTTGTTGTGGAGGGTTGCATTGATGAGTTGGAGCAGGATAGGTGGGAGGGGAGAGGGGTAGGCTTGTTGTTCTATAAGGGTTTTTAGGTAGGTCGAGGGGGTGATAGATCAGTGCAGGAGTATTCTCAGGGAGAATAGTCTTATATGGGAGGGTAAAGAGTCGCGGTGTAACGCGTTGGGGAGTAAAAGGGACAAACAGTCAGATAGGGGGGTAAAGGAAGATTTAGTCAGAGGGTGTCGGTACCTTGTGAGAAAGGGTGGTTCTGGAGGTAGTTACTAAGGAGAGTACTATTGGGTGGAGGTTGGGGGGGGGGGGGCGGGATTCGAGAGGAGAGAGTTATCCAAAAAAGAGATAGGGCGAGAGTAGTGGTGGTTCTAGGGAGAGATAAGCTTGGAAGTGGTTTCATGGGAGAGAGGGTAGAATGGATGCAGGGAGTAAGGGGAAAAGTGGGGGTGTTATTCCAGATAGGGTGATGCGCTAGCAAGGGTAACAGATATCTGGGTGTTTACGAAAGTCTCTGGTGAGATGGAAGTTGCTGTTTGTGGAGGCTGTTGAAGTCTCTCTCTGGTGAGATGGAAGGTGCTGTTTGGGGAGGCAGTTGAAGTCTCTCTTGTAGGAGATGCGCAGCTGGAAGTCTTGAGGAGGAGGTGAACAGTGACACCAGTCTTTGGTACTGCAGGCAGGCAGTTGTGGCTTGGTTGAGTAGACTGCAGGGAGAGAAGCCAATAAGTGGTGATAGGCCCCTTTGTGGTGCTCTTTCAGCGTGCGATACCAGGCGAGTGGCGCCTGTAACTTACTTTATAAAGGCCCCTGCCGTGTCGGTCGCACCACTGATGTCGTCGGAGGGAGGTGCTTCTCGCCGGGTAGGTGGAAGGGCTCGGGGCGTCACTCGAAGGTGGCCACATGGTCGGGTTCAGCCTAGGACCCCGACGGGTCAGCGCCGGATGCGCAAGGCTTGAGGGACAGCTGAGGAAAGAGGCTGGAAAAAGGCCTGTAACTTGCCTTTAAAGCCCCAGCCACATCGGTCGCACCGCTGACGTCGCTGGAGGGAGGTGCTTCTCGCCAGGTAGGTGGAAGGGCTCAGGGTGTCGCTCAAAGGTGGCCACGTGGTTGGGTTCAGCCCGGGACCCCGATGGGTCTGCACCAGATGTGCAGGGCTTGAGGGGAAGCCGAGGAAAGAGGCTGGAAAAAGGTCTGTAACTTGCCTTTTAAGGCCCCAGCCACGTTGGTCGCCCCATTGATGTCATCAGAGGGAGGTGCTTCTCACCGGGTAGGAGGAGGGGCTCGGGGCGCCGCTCGAAGGTGGCCACGTGGTCGGGTTCACCCTGGGACCCCGAAGGGTTAGCGCCAGATGCACAGGGCTTGACGGGCGGCCAAGGACACTGTGTAAATGTGTCTTGAGTAAGTTAAGTCCTTGTTTGACATGCTGTTTTCTGTTTTTCATATCCTCCCATTTCATTTTATGCCTAAGGAAATTCTTTCCTTTTGACTATGGAGGAGGAGGTGGGGCTGGGTGTGGGTTGGGGGTGCCACTAGCATCTAGTGATCTCGCTGGATGGGGATAGGTATAGTAGGTATGGGGGGTGGGCGTGGGAAGGGGAAGGTTGGGCGGAGGGGGTTCTTGGAAGGGGGCTACAAAGGGGGAGTGGGTGGGGGTAAGAAACAGGGAGGTAGAGTGAGAGGGCAGGGAGGGGGGGTTCAGTCCAGGGGTTGTCTCATTTGCTTGCTCCCTAAATGCCCACGAGCTGTTGGAGATAAAGGTTCAGAGGGGTGGTTCATGCTGGGATGGCCACTCCTCTTTATGATATGTCTGATTATTGGTACATTGGGCCCGTAATGTTTCATTAGACTAGTCGAGGCAATTGCTTGCTTTCATGGAATGTCTGTGGTATTAATTCCCCCATTAAAATGTCAAAGATCCTGCAGGCTCTGAAACAGAAATCAGCTGATCTAGGTTTCCTCCAGGAGACCCACCTGACTGATGTTGAACATATTAAACAAGCCGTTAAGCCCGTCACAACGGGCTACATTACATTTTTGTTTTCGGTCCATTTTCGAAAACAGCACCCTCCTACACTTTTTCTCCCTCATTCCCCCTTCCCCTCAGTCACTCACCCCGTTTCCCACCCCTCAGTCTTACTCACTCTCTGTCTCCCACTGCCTCCTTCCCCTCACTCTCACCTCCCTCCCTTCCCTCAGTCACTCCCACCTCTCTCCACCTTCCCTCCAGTCACCTCCCCACCCTGTCTCAATCCCATCCCCTCTCCCTCAAGCCCTCCTCCACTCTCCTTTTCTCTGCTCCACAACTTCTTACCCTTCCACTTACTCACATCCCTGTCTCTCACCTCTCCCTCATTCTCCCTCTCCTCCCCTCCCTCTTCCCCCCCTCTCAGTCCTCCCCTCCCTCCCTCAGTCCCCTCCCTCCCACTCAGTCCCCCCCCCTCACTCAATCCCTCCCTCCCTCTCCCTCAGTCCCTCCCCCTCTCTCCCTCCCTCCCTCAGTCCCCTCCCTCCCACTCAGTCCCCTCCCCCTCACTCAGTCCCTCCCTCCCTCCTCACTCAGTCCCTCCCCCTCACTCAATCCCTCCCTCCCTCTCACTCAGTCCCTCCCTCCCTCCCTCCCCAACTCAGTCCCTCCCTCTCACTCAGTCCCTCCCCCTCCCACTCAGTCCCCTCCCCCTCACTCAATCCCTCCCTCCCTCTCACTCAGTCCCTCCCTCCCACTCCCTCCCTCTCACTCAGTCCGTCCCTCCCTCTCTCTCTCTCCTCCCTCCCTCTCTCTCTCTCCTCCCTCCCTCGCTACTGGCCGCCGCTGCTCCTCGTCTTCGTTCGCTGCCGCCGCTGCCGCCACCGCCACTGCCACCCGCCGCCGCCATCGCCGCCGCTGCCACCCGACGCCGCCATCGCCGCTGCCACCCAACGCCGCCATTGCCGCCGCTGCCACCCGACGCCGCCATCGCCGCTGCTACCCGACGCCGCCATCGCCGCTGCCACCCGACGCCGCCATGTTTTGTTTTTTTTTACGCTGGCTAAGACCGACGTCCTTGCCCGCACATGCGCAGTAGAGCTGCGCTCTACTGCGCATTTGCGGGCCGTCGGTCATGGCCCATTTATAAGGTAGATTACGTCGGGGCTTGGTAGAGTCGGTACACTATGCATCCACTAATTCTAGATCTGCAGGGGTGGTTATTTTAATCCGCTAATCCATCCCAATCACGGTTCTAAAAGAAATTAAAGACCCCCCAGGGGCGCTACTTAAATCTAATTACGGAATTTAACCACATCCCCCTGGTGTTGTGCAATGTCTATGCCCCGAATACGTACCAGGCCTCTTTCTTTCATTCATTGCATAAACTACTCCTTCCTTACATTGACCAGGTGGTGGTGGTGGTGGGGGGGAGACTTCAATGCGCTGTGAGATCCCGGGTGGGATAGGTCTTCCTCTGCTCAAAGTGCTGGGGTCTCTAGTAAGGGAATACTCCTTTTGGAAACCACTTTGCACTTAGTAGATTCCTGGCACACCCTCCACCCCTTCAAGAGAGACTTTACCCATATTTCCAGAGTGCATGCGATCCACTCCAGATTGGACTACTTTCTGATTAGCTTACATCATTTTTCCAAGGTCTCCATGGCCAGGATTGGTCCTCTCCGATCACACCCCGATTTGGCTAGAGTTGACGCTAGCCCCCACTGGGTTTTCTGCCTTTCACTGGTGTTATCCTTATTTTCTAGCAGATGACATTCCTTTTCAGGAGTATCTCAAGAGAGAGATGGGTGGACTTTGCAGCACTGAATGCCCAACATAGCGAAGATCCTGTTTTGTTCTGGGATACGGCTAAGGTGGTGTTAATGGGAGACATTATATCTTATATAGCCCACCAGAATAAAACATTGGATTGTTGCTACTAAGTGCACAGCTCCAGAGAGCTAAAAAAGACCTGCTTGTCTCACAATCTCAGATGCATAGGGAATCTTATCTTTCCTTGCAAACTGCGATCAACTCCCTCTTACACCAGTGGGCGAAGAAGAGTCACTTATACTATCAGTTCCAATTATATAGGTTTGGGAATAAGTCAGGGAAAATGCTGGCCAATTTGATTATATCAGCTAGGGGGCCCCATCATATCCTGGCCATTAAGACGTCCAGGGGTCAGATAGTAAATGAAACTCCAGCCATCTTGGACACCTTTCACAAATATTACTCCACCCTCTATGCGTCTTAGTGTTGGAGCTCTGTTAATTGGGATGATTTTTGTGAGCGAGTAAGCCTCCCTTCCATCACTCTTGAAAATCAATGGAGCTTGAATGAACCCATAACGGAAGAGGAGGTGCGGCTAGCTATTCACAAAGCTAAGAAATTAAAAGCCCCTGGCCCAGATGGCTATAGTTCGGAGTTCTATAAGTCCCTCATAGACCCCTTGCTAAACTCCTCCCCCTAGTGTTTAATACCACGTCACAGTGGGGACTCTCCCTCCACATAGCAATAGGGTGTATGTGACTCTTATCCCCAAACCTGGGAAAGACCCCTTTTTGCCGGCTTCATATCTGTTGTTATTTAGGAGAGTTGTGGGTGGATCCTTGGACCAGTGGCAGATGACCACACCCCCAGTGGAAGATCCCGAGAGGGACCACCGGTCAGGTTCAGAGTTAGGAGACAGACACACACTAGTTCTTTTATTAGACAGTATACTGAAACAACAGATGTGGCAGTAGTGAGCTGGAATGCCCGGCTGGGCTGTAGTCCCTCACATACTGGAACAGTGATCCCTGGAGGCTGAGTTGTAGAGAAACTGAAATATAGTGAGTAGGCAGGGTATGCAGAGTTCATGTACCGAACCTGATGGTAACACTCACACAATGTCTCATAGAAGCCAGGAGCTGGAATGTATAGACCCTCGAGGAGCGAGTACCTGGTTCAAGGGAAAGCTCTGAGAGAGCGATGGTAACTCACTGATGTAGTTGGCAGTGATGACTTCCAGGCAGAAGAGAATATGGAGCAAGTCTGGGAACGAGGGCCCTAGAGGAGCGAGTACCAGTTCCAGACTGTCACCTGAAAAACAAAGGAGAGAGCGAGGCCCCCGAGGAGTGGGTACCCCTGGTAAGTCCGAGGAGGCAGAGTAGCTTAGGTAGAGTAACCCGTTGCTAACTCGATCGGTTAGCAAATTCTAAGACCTTATATATCCGTCGCGGGTGACGTCATCTCAGGGGAACGCCCCTGAGGTTCGCGCCATCACCGGTACTTCAGTCGGGGCCGCACTGTGTGCCCCTAGGCCTCCAGGAAACATGGCAGGTTGCAGCATCTAGCTGGTCCGGGAATGCTGGAGGACTTCGGCAAAAGGACGCCTCGGCAACCAATCTTCCCGCAGGCGAAGAGGGAAGCACCAAAGAGGTGAGGAGGGCGGAGAGAGGGTGTCGGGAACCGACAGACAGAACAGTATCGTCCTATTTCTTTGTTAAATTTTGATCATAAACTAATGGCCAAAATTTTAGCAGATAGGCTGGGGGATATATTACCACACGATTAAACCAGGTCAGGTGGGCTTTGTTAAGAAATGGTATGCCCTCACGAACATCTGACGAGTGAGGTTGGCAATGGCACTTTGCAAAAGAACTGATATTCCATATCTCATTGCAAGTCTTGATGCAGAAAAGGCTTTTGATTGGGTGGAATGGGGTTTTATGTTTCATTTACTCAGCTCAATGGGGTTTGGAGGGTTTTTTTAATCAAGCCATCCAGTTACTATATCTCAACCCGGTGGCCTCTATATTGGTCAATAGGACGCTTTTAGTCCCCTTTCCGGTGTTACGGGGTACACGTCAGGGATGCCTCTTGTCCCCTTTGTTATTTCTTCTCACCTTAAAGCCTATGCTCCTCGCTATACAGGCAACCCCAGCAATACATGGTATCCAGTTCCACTATCAGGGGCAGAGGGAGATCTTCAAGTATGTCGCCTTTGCGGACGACATATTGGTATTTCTTACTGTTTCCCAGACATCGTTGTCGGCTCTGTTGGAGTTGTTTACTGCCTTTGGTACTTTCTCTGGCTTGCAGATTAACTGGATCAAGATGGAGGCTTTGGCCTTCCTAGATACTCTCAAAGAAACCTGGAGGGGTCCTTTCCCCCTACATTGGGCGAGAGACTCGATTAAATATCTTGGGATTCATCTGTCAACTGATTTAGCATCCATTTATGACCTCAACATCTCCGGCTTGCTTTAACTTACTCATGATAAATTGTGCACTTGGCGAGAACTTCCTATATCTCTTGGAGAATGCATCAACTTGTTTAAATTGGTTGTTTTGCCCAAATGGCTGTTTGTGCTGCAGAACTTTCCACTTTCGCTCAAAAGCCTGGATTTGGTGGATATAGATAAGATGTTGCGCATTTTTCTTTGGCGAGGGAAAAAAGCCCGGGTCCCACTCACATGGTTAAAACTGAAGTGGGGGTTTGGAGGTATGGGAGCCCCAGACCTTATTAGATATAATGTGGCGGCTAATCTTCCCTTGATATGAGACTGGCTTCTGGGGGAGTCCTCTTTTGTTAATATCCTGGCAGAACATACTCTAGTAGCCCCCTTAGACCTCAAATTTGTTCTCAGGAGTTCGCAGGCGGCTTTACTCCCAGAGCTAGCGCAGGACCCATTAAATATGCCTATTCAGAAGGCTTAGATTTTCCTCACTAAACAGCTGGGATTACCAAGAATTTGTTCATATCTTTTGCCCATAGGGGGGAATTCTGAGTTCTCGCCGGGCTCCAACTCCTCTAGCTTTCAAGGATGGAGGCTGAAGGGCATTACTCAACTGGGGCATCTATTGGACGCTAGGGTAACATCCTAACTTTTGACCAGTTGAAAGGGATCTATGGGCTAACGGATGTACATTTATTTGGATACCTGCAGATTTGGCACTACATTCAGTCTCTGGTGCAACCAACTAAGCAGCCATCCTACTTTCAAACCCTGGATACTTTTTTCAACTTGAACGCCGACGACTCCCCTCCTTATCGGTATACTACAAGGGGTTAATGCACGGTATTTCTAAGAATACATATCTCACATCTGTGGAGCATTGGGGACAGGATGGGGATTTCTCTGTGCCTCTAGCGGTCTTCTTCGCCTGTATGAAGAATATGACTAATGTTACTGGTAACATGTACTTTAGGGAAATGCAATTCAAATTCTTGAGGAGAGCATAAGTTTCCCCCCAAATTGCTTACCACGCTAAATTGGTCTCGACGTCAACTTGCCCACGCTGCCTCATTCAAACCTATTGGGGGAAGTTTGTGGGGTATTTGCGGGCTTTATTGGGTGTCCGCCTTCCAGTCTCTCCTTATCTGCTCTTATTTGATTGCATTCCCCAGTGACTTATTCGGAGTGTGGGTTATCGCTTGTTTGTCAAAAAGGCATGTGCGGTGGGAAAGAAGGTTATTTTACTGTATTGGAGAGAGGCAGATCCCCCCTCTTTCTGGACTTGGCGAATACATCTCCACCTGGTGATGCAGATGGACAATTTGACCTTGAGATCATCGCCTCAGCACCATTGAAACTTCCTTTGCACTTGGGAGGCTTATTTGCAAGCTTTACCACATTGTTCCTGCAGCTTGGCACTCAATGATTGAACTCTACCTGTGGGGCATTTTTCTTTCAGGGACGCAACGTATGCCCAGCGGCTCATGGACACAGGTCCTGGGAGATGTGATGACAAAGTGGGAACTGTAACTCATGGATTGGGAAGGGGAATGGGGGGGGGGATGTTTGTGGATGAGTGTGGAGGGGTAGGGTGGGGAAGATGGGAACCATAAAGGGATGGTGGGGGATGGTTGATTCATGATATATGCCTAGTTGTGAATGTTAACTGGGGATGTATAAACCCCCCCACATCTCAGGTTCCTTCTTGTCTGTCAACCTGATTCTATTTAATAAAATGTTTTTGCATAAACACAGTCCAGAGTAGTAAGGCTGCGCAATGATGATATCCCTGTTAGTGGCCCGCAGAGCAGGGTATGCCAGGAAAGTCACCTCTCTGGGTAGATCCAGTAGTGGCCCGCGGCGTGGGGTATGCCAAGGATAAGCAAGTAGTAGTTCAGAGAGGTGCAGGAGGTCAGCCGAACAGAGTAGATGATGGTACTCACCCCATAGTGTAGGAAGGTAGCTGGGATGAGCGTAGCACTCACAAGGCTGAACGGACAGGATCCTAAACAAAATTGGGCATCCAAATGGCAGATGAAATTTAATGTGGACAAGTGCAAGGTGTTGCATATAGGGAAAAATAACCGTTGCTGTAGTTATATGATGTTAGGTTCCATATTAGGAGCTACCACCCAGGAAAAAGATCTAGGCATCATAGTGGATAATACTTTAAAATCGTCAGCTCAGTGTGCTGCAGCAGTCAAAAAAGCAAACAGAATGTTAGGAGTTATTAGGAAGAGAATGGTTAATAGAACGGAAAATGTCAAAATGCCTCTATATCGCTCCATGGTGAGACCACACCTTGAATACTGTGTACAATTCTGGTCGCCGCATCTCCAAAAAGATACAGTTGCGATGGAGAAGGTACAGAGAAGGGCAACCAAAATGATAAAGGGGATGGAACAGCTTCCCTATGAGGAAAGGCTGAAGAGGTTAGGGCTGTTCAGCTTGGAGAAGAGACGGCTGAGGGGGGATATGATAGAGGTCTTTAAGATCATGAGAGGTCTTGAACGAGTAGATGTGACTCAGCTATTTTCACTTTCGAATAATAGAAGGACTAGGGGGCATGCCATGCAGTTAGCAAGTAGCACATTTAAGACTAATCGGAGAAAATTATTTTTCACTCAACGCACAATAAAGCTCTGGAATTTGTTGCCAGAGGATGTGGTTAATGCAGTTAGTGTAGCTGGGTTAAAAAAAAAGGTTTGGATAAGTTCTTGGAGGAGAAGTCCATTAATGGCTATTAATCAATTTTACTTAGGGAATAGCCACTGCTATTAATTGCATCAGTAGCATGGGATCTTCTTAGTGTTTGGGTAATTGCCAGGTTCTTGTGGCCTGGTTTTGGCCTCTGTTGGAAACAGGATGCTGGGCTTGATGGACCCTTGGTCTGACACAGCATGGCAATTTCTTATGTTCTTATGTTCTTAAGGATAGATGGATTCTCCAGGCAGGAAGGCCCTCCTAGGAGCAGATAGCCAGAATGTAACAAGGCCCCCGAGGAGCGGATACCTAAGGCGTTCTAAGTCCAGGAGTTCAGGAACCAGTTCAGAGTAGTGAAGTGAAGCATTTCCAAATGGAGTGGTATAAGCAGGAAGGAAGTCCTTGCTAACTCATAGGAAGCATAGGCTGGATGGTATAAATACACTTGGCAGGTGACGTCATGCGGAGGGGACGCCCCTGAGGTTCCCACCATGACGTGAATAAGAGAGTGCCTGCTGCGCGCGCACGTACCTTAGGTAATCCCCGATTCAAGATGGCAGAAGGGATCGCCCACGCCGTCCCGGGGATGCTAGGGAAGGCGGCGTTTGCAGGCTGAGGCCGCCATGGCTTTGAGAATCGCTGGTGCAGAGAAAAGAGAGGTGAGCAGCCAAAGTTGCAGCTGTCTGCAACCATCAGGTGCAACACTCTGCAATCTGGTTAGGGCTAGCCCTCATAGTGTGTCTCTCGCTCACACACACATACACAATATATGTGTGCACACTGATAATTGAATTCTTTTGCACACACAAAAAAATTGTTAGGGAAGACAAAGCTGTTTTTCTGTTCTACCTCTGCAGTCTGCACTATAAGCAGCATGCTGTGCAAAGTCAAAGCTATTGCTATTCATTGCCTTTCTGTCTCTACTGTTCTGCCTCAATGAACAAAAAGAATGCAGTGCCTCTATCTTTCTTTCTCACAGTGAGAACATTGTGACTGCCAAAATTCTGCTCTCTCAGTCTCTTGTTCTTTTCAAGAACATTTACTTTCATTCTAATAGAGCTTCCGAAAAGATAACCTTTCTCTTTGAAATCCAGTAAAGAGTATGGAGTTTATTTGCACATGCTGAAACCTTTTTCTGGGAGGTCATCAATGCCATTTGAACCAGGTGCCAACTATTTGCTAGTTAAAAACATACTTCTTCTTGATTGGTCCTCCATCCTTTCTAGCTATCTACTTCTCCTGCCTTCATTCCATTCAGATTATTACTTCACTGACATTGCTTGGTTGCTATAACTACCTTCAGGTGAAAACCCCCAGTCTCACTGCAGCACTTTTACATGGGTCATAGACTTGAATGAGAAAATAAATGAATGAAACAAAAATGTTTGTTTATATTAAAGGGCATCCTCCATTCACTTCAGGAGCCACAAATGAAATGAATATGGTCAGATTCATTGCAATTTATCCATGCATTTCAAATGAATGTACATCCCTAATAGTATTGAGAAATTAATTTATTACCATACAGTTTACATACTTTTCATATAGAGGTTAATTAAATTTTAATGCATCCACAAGTGCATTAAAAAATGGCTTTGTCTCACATAGGGACATGTTAAATACCTTCAATATGAAATAATCCTAGTGCATGTTTAGTACATAATTCTCAGGGTACAGTAAGCTCCTGCTCTATACTAACATTGGCAGTTCTCTCTTGCAAAACATCACATGTTTTTCTGACTGAATATTTTTTTACTAAAGCTCACATCATGGATTTTCTAACACTTTTCACTTCAGCTCTTTGAAAATTGCCTCACTCTTATTGGACCTTTGCCTCACCCTCTATGTTTGGGCCTTTGCCAGATGGACAGATTGATGGATTGAATCATTGCTATAGAACTATCAGCCCTGAATTAAAACAAAAAAAGTTTGCTTTCTTATTCCTATAGTTCTGACCTTCTTATCAACACTCTAGCCTCAACAAAAAAAAAAAAAAAAGATCCTTTTTCATAAATCCTGTGCAGTTCCATGAATATAAACTTAGCTTTAGACCTATATACCATTTCTGAAACTGAAGTCATTAGTCTTTGCAGGGCCCTCCATGTATCAGTTTCCCTATAACAGACACTATGCTGAAAGTATTCTGCCCGCCTATTCTCCAACTAGTGGCAGTGAGATTAGGGTCTCAAGGGGCATTACTGCGCCAGCCAACCATTTAGCCACCAGATTTTGGTCAAATAGAACTGGGCAGAGTATAGACTACTTGGCACAATAGTTCACTGATTTCTGTGACTGCTGCTTCATCACAATCATCTTCTCCTCTTCTCTGACATCATGTAAAATCGACTTAAGAGTTGTTTTAAGTAATAAGTTAACTTTTGCATTGTTGACTTTGAAAAAAAAAATACATAGCAATCAGCATCCCTAAGAGAAATCCATCAGAAGCAGAAACATGACTGACCTTTTTATAGTCTTAACTTCTCATTCATTTCAGACAGCAGTGCAACTATTTACTGTGTACTCAGAATGGGAAAGTTTGTGCACATCTCCTATTTTGTATGCACCCTGAAACAAACTGTCTCCTCTTGTCTGAAAAATAAAAAAGTGCATACAGAATGCCTGCTGTTTCTTATAATTCTAAAGATATTTTAAGCACACCATAAGAGTTTACTGAAAAATGAGAGAATTTCAGGAACAGCATGATCTTTCACAGAATCAGTTGAAGAAGGAAGTTTTCATCAGGTGGAATTTCACCTCTTACATGAGAGACTTTGGAACAATAAATAAATATCACTAGTTAGCTATACCACAGCTGATGACAACACTATCAGAGAAAGAGTTTTCCTTACTGTGGTCTACCGGAAGCTGATATCCAGCCTATGGAGAAGCTCTTGAAAATCTTTGAACAGGTGACTTGATGAGACTGAAAACGTCAGTCATATCATACCTCTCATATGTCTGCTCAATAATAGGGATGTGAATCGTTTTAGGACGATTAAAATTATCGTCCGATAATTTTAATATCGTCTTAAACCGTTATGGAACACAATACAATACAGATTCTAACGATTTATCGTTATAAATCGTTAGAATCGTGAGCCGGCACACTAAAACCCCCTAAAACCCACCCCCGACCCTTTAAATTAAATCCCCCACCCTCCCGAACCCCCCCCCCCAATAACTTAAATAACCTGCGGGTCCAGCGGCGGTCCGGAACGGCAGCGGTCCGGAACGGGCTCCTGCTCCTGAATCTTGTCGTCTTCAGCCGGCGCCATTTTCCAAAATGGCGCCGAAAAATGGCGGCGGCCATAGACGAAAAAGATTGGACGGCAGGAGGTCCTTCCGGACCCCCGCTGGACTTTTGGCAAGTCTCGTGGGGGTCAGGAGGCCCCCCACAAGCTGGCCAAAAGTTCCTGGAGGTCCAGCGAGGGTCAGGGAGCGATTTCCCGCCGCGAATCGTTTTCGTACGGAAAATGGCGCCGGCAGGAGATCGACTGCAGGAGGTCGTTCAGCGAGGGTTCCGGCGCCTCGCTGAACGACCTCCTGCAGTCGATCTCCTGCCGGCGCCATTTTCCGTACGGAAAATGGCGCCGGCCATACGCGTATGGCCGGCGCCATTTTCCGTACGAAAACGATTTGCGGCTTGGAAATCGCTCCCTGACCCCCGCTGGACCTCCAGGAACTTTTGGCCAGCTTGTGGGGGGCCTCCTGACCCCCACGAGACTTGCCAAAAGTCCAGCGGGGGGCCGGAAGGACCTCCTGCCGTCCAATCTTTTTCGTCTATGGCCGCCGCCATTTTTCGGCGCCATTTTGGAAAATGGCGCCGGCTGAAGACGACAAGATTCAGGAGCAGGAGCCCGTTCCGGACCGCTGCCGTTCCGGACCGCCGCTGGACCCGCAGGTTATTTAAGTTATTTGGGGGGGGGTTCGGGAGGGTGGGGGATTTAATTTAAAGGGTCGGGGGTGGGTTTTAGGGGGTTTTAATGTGCCGGTTTTTCAATTTTTCGATTTTTCGATTTTTAACGATTTTTAACGATTTTTCACGATATTTTACCCCCCCCCAAACGGCAACAATACGATTCCCTCCCCCTCCCAGCCGAAATCGATCGTTAAGACAATCGAGGACACGATTCACATCCCTACTCAATAATGGCTCCCTTTCCCAATGTGATGGTTATTCCCCCATGGAATTCAGATTTAGACAAAAACATTTTTTTTTAGTATTTTATAATTCTAGTTTCTTAAAGGATAATACCATTAGCCATGGTATTTTATTAATAATAATGTATTTTATTAATTTGTAATTTATGGCATAGAACATTATTATGAGATTTTAGCAATTCCAAAGGGGTTTATTCGGTGTTTTAATTTCAATGTTGCATCATTTTTAACTCCATTTAAATTTTATTTATAAATAGCTTTATGTTTTTTTTGGGACAAAGTAGTAATGGCTTGTCACCAATCTTTATGTAAACCGATGTGAAGTGCACACAGGTGGACTATTGTCTCCTTATGAGAGGGAGCAGGCCGGGAGGCAGACACCAGGCCGGGTGAAGGAGCTGGACTTCACACAGGGAGCCCGTACTCCCCAGGAGGAGCCTGTGGGAGTCAAGGGATAGGGCTAGGAGAACAGAAGAGGTGTCTTCACCCTGGAAGACGAGACTCCCCCGGGAGGAGCCCGTAGGAGCCCGGCCACTGGGACTTAGGAGATCAGTGGTGATGTTTTCACCCTGGAATCCGAGGCTCCCCCGGGAGGAGCCCGTAGGAGCCCGGCCGCTGGGACTTAGGCGAGTGAGGGCGCTGTGAAGATGAACCAGGATCAAGCAGGTATCTTGTCTGGAACTGAGGCAAGGCACAAAAGCAGGAACCAGGCTGGGACTGAAGCAGGGTACTGAGGCAGGGACCTGGCTGGAACTGAAGCAAGACACAGAAGCAGGAACCAGGCTGGGACTGAAGCTGGTACTGAGGCAGGAACCAGGCTGGAACTGAAGCAAGACACAGAAGTAGGAACCAGGCTGGAACTGAAGCAGGCTACAAGCGAGAAGTTAGCGAACTCCGAGGCACACAGCAACTAGAACCACAAGGTAACCTCGTTGCAAAGCGTCTGATAGAGGCAGGCGCCGACCTTACATACCTGGCGGGAAAGGGCCTTTATCTTCGGCCTTTTTGCGCGCGCGTGCGCCTAGGAGGAAGGCGGCTGGCTTGGGCGTCCCGATGCCGTCGCCCCCGCGGGGATGCCGCCGAACAGGCCCGGAACCCGGCGAAGCCCTCCAGCGAGACTGGACCCAATGCCAGGAGCCAGGAGGTAAGGCCCCGGTCGCGAGTGCCGCGACCGGGACTGCAACATTTAGTATATAAAAATTCCTAAAATAAACAAATAAATACATAAAGTTGGAAACACTCATTCCAAGGGTTTAGTCCTGGCTGAGTCCTAATAACTTGGCATGGATTTCCAAAAAGGGAGGGGCATTAACCTCCAAACCCAAGGTATTTAGATTATGTGACACTCAGGGTAATGGCTCCAAATAAATTAATTTTGGGCATACTTTGACAGGAATTAAAATCACTCATAAACCAGGATATGTTGAGCCTCAGAGTTACTGGTATTGCCCTTCTTAATACTATAAATATAGCAGCACATTATCTTTTTTTGTGTAAAAGGGGTCCATGTAATTGTTTCTCTTCCTCCTAGTTTTTTTCATTAAAGTCTGTCAACTGCTACAGCGGGTTCATGTACAAGTTCACCATGGCCTATAACCTTTCCAGGATTCTAATCTTCATTTGAAGACTGTGCACTATCACTAATCCATCATGAGCCTTAGTGCTGAAGCTAAGGTGGTCATCTTTTAATCCTGGGTATCATGCAGCCAGTATGAATTTTTGTCTTTTTTTCATATCATACCTTTATAGTAATGTTCACCTTGCTGAGATTTTGTCCAAATGTTATTCAATGAGCTCACCAGTGAAGGTACTCAGAAAGATTTGGTGAGAAAAATGTACTACATTCACATTTTTTCTCACCTGATATCTCAGTGGGACACTTTGGTGTACTTTATAGACTTTTATTTTTATAGAGTGTTTGATAGTCTTTAAAGACTCATTTGTATGCAGTTTAAATGAAGTGGCAATTTACAGTTTTAGGGATGTGAAATCCACATATAAATAATGAGATGCCAAGAAGATTATTGATCCTCCAGATAACTCCTTGGATTGATGTTGGGCTGGTATTTAAGGGCTCCCTTGGACTGATGTCCGGCTTTTTTACTCCCAAGAACCCTTTAGTTTATCTGATACTATTCCAAATGTTGAAATCTCTCCTGCTTACTGTAAGGAAAATAAGGATAGCCTGTAGCTGTGGGTTACAGCCCGCTACCCTCCCCCTTCTCTGTCTTCCTATCTCTCTGAGACAGGCAGTGCTACAGTTGATTATTACTTATTTACCTTATATGCGATCAGAGAAGCCCAAGAAAGACACTGTTTATCTAAGAATCATTTATTTTCAGACTTACTGCTCAGAATAATACATATCGGCGCTATTTTGAATACTGGCAGCCGACGGCGAGATCGCTGCCGGACCCCCGCTGGACCACCAGGGACTTTTGACAGGATGGTCCCCCAAGACTTGCCAAAAGTCCCTGGTGGTCCAGCGGGGGTCCGGGAGCGATCTCCTGCACTCGGGCCGTCGGCTGCCAGTAATCAAAATGGCGCCGATAGCCTTTGCCCTTACTATGTCACAGGGGCTACCGGTGCCATTGGTCAGCCCCTGTCACATGGTAGGAGCACAAGATGGTGCCGATGGCCATGTGACAGGGGCTGACCAATGGCACCGGTAGCCCCTGTGACATAGTAGGTCAAAGGCTATTGGCGCCATTTTGATGCAAGGCAGGCCTGAAAGTCCGACGGCACGGAGAGAGAAATCCCTCGCGGGACCCCGCTGGACCACCAGGGATGTTAGTAAGTCTTAGGGAGGGATTGGGATGGTGGTGGGGGGTTTGTATTACAGTAAATTTTAATGCTTGGGATGGTTTTTTATTTAAAAAAATAAAATGTGCCCCTCCCCCGTACAAACCCGAAAAACTAATTTTCCTCGTAGTTCGGGGAAAATCAGTTTCGGTGTTCGGGGCCCCCAACCCATGATGATTTAGGCCATTTCGTTGAAATGGCCTAATTCGTGAAAAACAATGCACATCTCTATTCCTAATAATTCCTAACATTCTGTTTGCTTTTTTGACTACTGCAGCACACTGAGCTGACAATTTCAATGTATTATCCGTTATGACGCCTACATCTTTTTCCTGGGTGGTAGCTTCTAATATGGAACCTAACATCGAGTTACATCATGGATTATTTTTCTCTATATGCATCATCTTGCACTTGTACACATTAAATTTCATCTGCCATTTGGATGCCCAATTTTCCAGTCTTGCAAGGTCCTCCTACAAATTGTCACAGTCCATTTGTGATTTAACTACTCTGAATAATTTTGTATCATCTGCAAATTTTATTACCTCACTCGTCATATTCATTTCCAGATTATTTATAAATATATTGAAAAGCACAGGTCCAAGTACAGATCCCTGAGGCACTCTACTATTTACCCTTTTCCACTGAGAAAATTGAGCATTTAATCCTTCTTTCTGTTTCTTGTCTTTCAACCAGTTTGTAATCCACAAAAGGACACCACATTCTATCCCATGACTTTTTAGTTTCCTTAGAAGTCTCTCATGAGGGACTTTGTGATACACCTTCTGAAAATCCAAATATACTATATCTACTGGCTTACCTTTATTCACATGCTTATTAATCCCTTCAAAAGAATGTATCAGATTTGTGAGGCAAGACTTGCCTTTGGTAAATCCATGCTGACTGTGTTCAATTAACCATGTCTTTCTATATGCTCTGTGATTTTGATCTTTAGAATAGTTTCCACTATTTTTCCCGGCACTGAAGTCAGGCTCACTGGTATAGAGTTTCCTGGATTACCCATCGATCCCTTTTTAAATATGTGGGTTACATTGGCCACCTTCTAGGCTTCAGGTACAATGCATGATTTTAGCAATAGGTTACAAATTTTAACTAATAGATCTGAAATTTCATTTTTTTAGTTCCTTCAGAACCCTGGGGTGTATACCATCTGGTCCATGTGATTTGCTACTCTTTAGCTTGTGAATCTGGCCTACTACATCTTCCAGGTTCTCAGTGATTTGGTTCAGTTCATCTGAATCATCACCCTTGAAAACCATCTCTGGAACCATTATCTCCCCAATATCCTCATTAGTAAACACAGAAGCAAAGAATTAATTTAGTCTTTCTGCAATATCTTTCCTAAGAGGAAGTTTAACCCCTCATCATCTAACGGTCCAACCGACTCCCTCACAGGTTTCTTGCTTTGGATATATTTTAAAAAGTTTTTATTATGAGATTTTACCTCTACGACCAACTTCATTTCAATTTTTTTCTTAGCCATACATGTCATAGCTAGGTAAAAGGTAGATACCCAAATGCACAGTACAGAGTAACTGCTAGTAGGCCATGAAATTAGTTATGGTTCATGAAGCGGTGCCATTAGGGTGCTAAAGAATGGAAAATCATGGCAAGAGCAAGTAATGGCAAGAAGGTAAATAACATAGATGAAGAATGGTCTTAAAATCCTGAGGAGTGTTTTAGTACGTTTGTAATGCAATCTATGGCTAGGGCCTTTGTGGTAATGACTTGAACATGGCATGTATAGCTGTAAGTGACAGGCCTCATTTGTAATGGCTCTAACATGGCATGCCATATCTGTAATGGACAAGCCTCCCTGTTAATGTTTGGAACATGGCATGCTGTAGCTGTAAATGACAGACATCATTGGTAATGGTTGGAACATGTCATGTGGTAGTTTTAAGTGACAGACCTCATTGGTAATGGTTGGAACTTGGCATGTGGTAGTTGTAAACGACAGACTTCACTGGCAATGTTTGGAACATGGCATGCCTTAGCTGCTTTTAGTGACAAACCTCATTGGTAATGGTTGGAAAGTGGAATGCTGTAGCTGTAAGAAACAGGCCTCAGTGGTGAGGGTTTGAAAATAGCATGCTCTAGCTGTAAGTGACAGACTTCAGTGGTTAGGGTTGGAGTAAACCAGGCTGATAAAGGATAAGTTATTCTCAAATGGTGTTTTTTGTAGAAGAGGCAGAGGATCTCAGTGGAGTCATGCCGCAGTGGTGTTTACCAAACATTACCCCCAATGAGGTATGATCCCACCTGCTTGCTTCACCTAAATACCTCTTTAAAGTGAAGTAGGAAAGGGAGGTCATAGGATTATACCTCAGTGGTGGTGTTTAGGGAAAGGAAGCATAGGAGCTCAGCGGAGTTATGCCTCTGAGGTAGCATTTGTTAAAAGGAGGTAGAGGAATTCTATGGAGTTATGTCTCTGAGGTTGCATTTGTTAAAATGAGGCAGAGGAGCTATCCAAGTTTCTGGAAGAAGTTGCCAACCAAGTAGAACCTAAAGCATTTGGTGAGCCAGAATCGAGTCTACCACCAGTGCTTCCATAGTCTGGCTGACCACTTCCAGTGCAGGTCTGTCCTGGCCATCTCCACTCTCTAATGCAGCTGCCCAGGCTTGAGCTGCATTGAAGCAGTTTCTGCTTCATTTTTTTTTTTTTAATGAAGTTTGATGTTCTTTTAAGATTCTTATTTATGAATCATAAAATGTGTTAGATGTGTGCTGCTGGTGTGATGGGATCAGTTAGGCCAGAAAATCCCAAGTGCTGCTGTTGCTGAGGGAATTGAGCCTGCAGTGAGGCTCTGTCCTCAACAAGCAATGGCTAACTGTGTGCTTTTTAATATTTTTGTGGGTAGGGACCCAATGATTTTTTTGTAATTGAGAGCAAGACTTACAGCTCTTAGTGCTACCAGGCTATGTCTTTCTTTCTGTGGTACTATTCATCTCTCCTTTTTCAGGACGCTTAGTGCTTCCAGCTGAGGGTTAAAGCAGGGGAATGCTTCCTGAGTTTGGGCTTTTATGAAGAGGCACAGAATGAATGGTGAGGCTGGCACAATAATGCCCATCGAAGCGGTAAGGTCTGAATTTTTTCTGCAGTTTATGAGCAGACCCAGGCTTGCTTGGATAAAGAGAGGGTAAGCATAAGCTCCTGCACGGAAGACTATTGGGACTTTTCTTCCTGTACCAGGAGTGATTGACACACATAATGTGCTTCATCTCAAAATAAGCGCTGGTTAAGCCTGCAACTTACCAAATGTCATCAGCTGAGCAGCTGAAAAGATGCTAGTGCTCTCCTTCCTCCCACCATGAAAATCAGAAACCATTGACCCTGGCTCTCCTCTCTCCAGTGGCAATACAAGTTCCATTTTATTGTATTTAGTAGAGATGTGCATTGTTCTTTAGGTTCATTTCGGGCTTCATTTTCGGGAAACCATGGGAAACTTCTGTTTTCCCGCGATTTGGGTTTTTTTTTTCATTGAAATTGTCTAATTCAGCAAAAACGAATGCATATATCTAGTATTTAGTTGGCACTTTAACAGTTTTGAGTTATAAATATTTTGCACTATGGGCCTCATTTTCTAAAGTATTGCAGGCCTGCGATACTTTAGAAGATGAGGGGCAGGGGGCTGAAATGGGGGACGGGCCTGTGCTAGCCGGCAGCGATCGCACCGTCGCGGTGCGATCGCTGCCGGTTTCGCACCCAATAGCTCCACCATAGGAGTTGTAGCTATTGGGAGCAAAATAGGCAGCGAAAAAGCATCTACCTTTTCGCTGTCCACGGCGTCGGTGCAGAGTTAGCGCCGGTGATACCCCGACTCCTCCTCCTCCGGGGCCGACTCCGCCCCCATCCTGGTATCGCACACGATAAGGGACTTTTCGCGTGTAAAAGGTCCCTTATCGCGTGCAAGCGGCTTGGAAAATGAGGCCCTATGTTTGTTTCTTTTATTTCTTCTGCTGAAGTGAGAGATTCTTGGTTGTAGTACATTTCTGATAGTTGCTCTATGACAAGGAGGAATATGAATGTTTATTTTTTGAGGCATTTAGAATATTGTCATACATGTAAACTAGCAGCAGGGTGGTTGTGGAAGTGTTGCCCAACTTGCGGTGCTCAGACAACAGCAGGACTCAGCATTGCATCTCTTCCAGCTCTCAACCTTCCACCTGACTGGTAGAAGGATCCAAAGTCTTGGAAGGAGTTTAAGGAACACTAGTCACCTTTTCAAAGACTAGTGTCTTTTGTCTTCCAGAAAGGGCCCCCTGACTACTACTACAACCATCTCCGTGCATATTGAAAGGGAAATTGCTTCTTCAGGTGATGCTCCATTCCAGCATTGGTTAAGTGGCCCAGTTGCTTCCCTTGACTGAGGTCCTTTGCACAATAGTTATAAATCATAAATTGTGGTTCATTTCTTATTTGAAAATTTCTCCAGTCACAGATTTCTTTCGTGATCCCTTGCCTCGGTCTGCATCCTTTCGGGTGGATGGTGCTGCTGGCAGTGAAGTGGTGGTGGTTACAGATGGAGCCTGAGGAACTACATCAGAGGATTCACTCACCCTCTGTTCCTTCACTGTCAGTGTGATCTGCTCTCCCTCACTAACATGTTCTCCTGCCTCTCTCTCCTCTGTCGGAGAAGTGGAAACTAGCACAGTACTGACTAAACCTCCTAATACAAGGTTTTTAGCTAATGCCTCTCCCATCTCTGCTTCAGGAAATTCTTTGAAGGGAGATTCATCAAGTTTGAATCAGAAGAGGATGACAAAACTGCTGCACTAAGGGTTTGGGGTGCTGGTTTCAGTTTCACTACTTGTACTTCTCTTGTCACTGGGGGTTGTCCTCTGCTGCTACTAGAACTACTAGTGCCTTCCTTTTCTATCTTCTCTGAGATAGTAGGATATGGTTGAAACACTGATGGAACAACTGGCATATTCTCCCCAAATCTGAAATTCTTGTAGCTTGACATGTCTGTCTCTCCTGCTGACATTTGGGATTTGAAAAAATCCCTCTTTATCTTAGTTGGGGGACTCGTCTGTCTAGCAAATCCCCTGTCATCAACTGTGGGTTTCTCACATCCATTGCCTGACATGATGGATTTTTTTTTCTGCTGCAGTACTGGACAAAAGGTGTTGTCAATTAATTGTTGTTTCTGAAAATGTGCTGGTTAGTCAAACTAATTGACACTGCCAATTCATTTTTGTTTCTGAAAATGTGGTGGTTAGTCAAACTCATGAGAGGCTTCTAAGAAAACTAAAAAGTCATGGGATAGGAGGCGATGTCCTTTTGTGGATTACAAACTGGTAAATAGGAAATAGAGAGTAGGATTAAATGATCAATTTTCTCAGTGGAAAAGGGTAAACAGTGGAGTGCCTCAGGAATTTGTACTTAGACCAGTGCTTTTCAATATATATATAAATGATCTGGAAAGGAATACGACGAGTGAGGTTATCAAATTTGCGGATGATACAAAATTATTCAGAGTAGTTAAATCACAAGTGGATTGTGATACATTGCAGGAGGACCTTGCAAGACTGGAAAGTTGGGCATCCAAATGGCAGATGAAATTTAATGTGGATAAGTGCAAGGTGTTGCATATAGGGAAAAATAACCCTTGCTGTAGTTACACGATGTTAGGTTCCATATTAGGAGCTACCACCCAGGAAAAAGATCTAGGCATTATAGTGGATAATACTTTAAAATTGTTGATTCAGTGTGCTGCAGCAGTCAAAAAAGCAAACAGAATGTTAGGAATTATTAGGAAGGGAACGGTTAATAAAACGGAAAATGTCATGATGCCTCTGTATCGCTCCATGGTGAGACCGCACCTTGAATACTGTGTATAATTCTGGTCGCCGCATCTCAAAAAAGATACAGTTGCGATGGAGAAGGTACAGAGAAGGGCAACCAAAATGGTGAAGGGGATGGAACAGCTCCCCTATGAGGAAAGGCTGAAGAGGTTAGGGCTGTTCAGCTTGGAGAAGAGACGGCTGAGGGGGGATATGATAGAGGTCTTTAAGATCATGAGAGGTCTTGAATGAGTAGATGTGAATCGGTTATTTACACTTTCAAATAATAGAAGGACTAGGGGGCATTCCATGAAGTTAGCAAGTAGCACATTTAAGACTTATAGGAGAAAATTCTTTTTCACTCAATGCACAATAAAGCTCTGGAATTTGTTGCCAGAGGATGTGGTTAGTGCAGTTAGTGTAGCTGGGTTCAAAAAAGGTTTGGATAAGTTCTTGGAGGAGAAATCCATTAATGGCTATTAATCAAGTTTACTTAGGGAATAACCACTGCTATTAATTGCATCAGTAGCAAGGGATCTTCTTAGTGAGATGTGCATTTGTTTATTACAAATTAGGCAATTTCGTTGAAGTTGCCTAATTCATTGTGGTTCGGGGGGACTTGAACCATGAAATGGATTTTCCCCGAGCTTCAGGGAAAATTCATTTTTCGGGTTAGTGCAGGGGGAGGGGCACATTTAAAAAAAAAAAAAAAAAAACTACCCCAACCCTTAAATTTTAATTTCTTACACCCCCACCATCCCGATCCCTCCCCAAAACTTACTAAAAGTCCCTGGTGGTCCAGTGGGGTTCCATGAGCAATCTGTCCCTCCATGCTTCGGGCCTGCTCTGACTCAAGATGGCACCGATAGCCTTGCCCTTACGATGTCACAGGGGCTACTGGTGCCATTGGTCAGCCTCTGTCACATGCTCCTGACCTCCCCAAGACTTGCCAACAGTCCCTGGTGGTCCAGCGGGGGTCTGGAGCGATGTCCTGCATGCGGGCCATCGGCTGCCAGTATTCAAAATGGTGCCGATAGCCTTGCCCTTACGATGTCACAGGGGCTACCGGTGCCATTGGTCAGCCCCTGTCACATGGTAGGAGCAATGGATGGCCGGCGTCATCTTGTGCTTTTACCATGTGACAGGGGCTGACCAATGGCACCGGTAGCCCCTGTGATATCGTAAGAGCAAGGCTATCGGCGCCATTTTGAGTCATAGCAGGCCTGACAGCCTGACATCATGGAGGGAGAGATCACTCGCGGGACCCCACTGGACCACCAGGGACTTTTAGTAAGTCTTGGGGAGGGATTGGGATGGTGGGGGGGGGGGGTAAGAAAGTAGCATTTGAGGGTGGGGTATTTTTTTTCCCTGATTAGCAGTTTTTTTTCCTGATTCGAGGGGGTTTTTTTTATTTGTTTTTCCGGTTTCGGGTTCAGGTTCCAGTTTCATTTTTGGCAAAAAACGATCCTTGGTAAAACGAGTTTTCACACGCGCCCGAACCAAAACCCGAATTGATCCAGAAAAATGAAGCTCATCTCTAGTATTTTGCTCTGCATGCTGATACACACAACACACACAGAAAAAGCAAAAAAATGATATACTATATATATGTATGAGAGCTCACTACTGGTAAAATAGAAGTAAAAGTGAGTACACTAGTAATTTATATGCAGTAGTAAAATAAAATAATCCACAAAGTGACTGGCTGTATCTGTGGTAGTAACTGGCAGAACCTGCTGCACTCTTTGTTGATGCACTATTGTATCTAACAGACATAGACCCAAAAAGAGTTAAAACAGCATCTCTATATCGGATACTGTGGCAGAGTTCAGATACAGTGCTGGTACTACCCTGGTTAGCAACAGGTTTAAAATGAAATAAATCACTTCAAAACTATCCCGTGCCAGTCAGGCAGGCCAGGCAGCCTGAAGTGACTTCACCCTAAAGGGAAGGGAAAGTTCGAGAAAATTAATGGGTCAATTTTCAAAGGGCCACGCCTGTAAAAAGCAGGGTTTACATGCGTAGTCGGTGTTGCGTCGGAGGTGGACCCTTGGGCTGAGGTAGGGGTGATGCAACCCATAGGTGAGAACCTACTGGTCCCCACCGTCGGCAAGTGGAGTGGGCTAAAGGCAGAGGCCGCTGGAGCTTCACCTATACCAGCTCTCATTCCCCGCAGGTTGAGCCTTTGGGTGCTGGGGCTGGCAGGACCTAGGTGGGCCTTGAGGTTGGTTTGTGAGAGTAGTTGGTTCAGCCCAGAGATAGCAGTCGATAGGTGGCGTAGTCCTACCCTGGACTGGGTACAGTACTGGAACTCAGGCACCAATTGAATGAAGAGTAATTGGGGGCGCTCAAGAAAAGATAGGCCGGAGCCTGGTAAGTCCACATCCAGGGAATAGGTTAGGAGAGGCATCAAGGACAGGCTTGGATCTGGACCGGCGACAAGCGGAGGTCGTGGCAAGCAATGTAGAATTCTGAACCCGGAGAAGTCTATAGAGTCAATCAAGGTGATGGTCTGATAACAGAAAAGTCTGGTGTAGTCAGGCATAGCAGAGGTTTGGGTCTGGAGATAGGCAGTACAGTAGTCAGGCGTAGCAGAGGTCTGGGTCTGGAGATAGGCAATAGAGTAGTCAGGCGTAGTGGAGGTCCTGGTCTTGAGATAGGCAATAGAACAGTCAGGCATAGCGGAGGTCCAGGTCTCGAGATAGGCAATAGCGTAGTCCAACAAAGCAAAGTCGATATCTGTAGAATCAGTCCAAAACATAGACAGGGCAGGAACTATGAGGGCAGGAACTATGAAGACAGGAACCAGGAACAATGAAGGTCAGGAACAAGGAATAGAGAGGTGCGCACGTGTTATAAAATAACCGTGTCCATGTGCGCGTGGCTGGAACCACGTGCACTTGGACAGGCACACACTCCTTTGAAAATCGACCCCTAAGCTTCCTCTAAGTCAATAGCAGTGACAGCAGCGAGATGTTAAAAAAATTATAAACCTGTGCAAATTAACACAGTGTGACAGCAGCCAACAGCTAACAGGATTAGAACAGATGGAAAGTTTCTAATCTTGAACCAAAGCACTGTTGATACAGAAGAATGTAGTAATACAGAATTCTAAGACAGCAGCAAAGCAGGATGTATCCTCCAGGAGTGAGAGATAGAATCCAACTTCAAGCTGATCAGTCAGGGATTACAATACAAAGGATAGAAAGTTCAGTGATTCGCTGATTTAGAAAATGTTTCCCTCTGATATGTTCCTTTGTTTTGTCAGTCTGGTTTCCTTGACAACTAATCCCGGTTCTCCTCTGACTTCACACATGAGTTATAGACATGAGGGCTGGTTACTATGAAAACTCCCACATGACTTGCCCAGCCTCAGAGTCTATTGTTTTAATGCAGCCAATGTTTTTCAATGGGGAAACATAAATGAATGAAATGAATGACATAGGTTTCATTTGTGGGACTTACTCACACATTTTTGGGGGCAAATAAATCAGAAAAAATATGGTATGTGTGTTGCTGATAATCCATTCATTTTAAACAAATGCACATCCCTACCAAATAACACCAAATAATTAAAACTAATGAGGATGAAAGAATCCTCCACTCTCAAAATGGGGAACTTTGTAGTTCTAGATGTCTTAATATTGTGTGGATTAGTGGTATGTGTGTGTGTGTGTGTGTTTGTGGTGGAGGGGGGGGGGGCATTATAGTGCACAAACTTTCTTCATTGTATATCACCCACACACTCACAGGCTCTCAATCACATGCATGACAGATGATTTAAAATGGCCCCATAACTAACGCTTCTTAACTCACAATCCCTTACTAAAAAGACTCACATTCTCAACAATTACCTGTTGGATTCCCAACTTGGTTGCAAAACACAGATATTGCTCTAACAAACCAACTGCCGCTACAACTTTATGATATCTTCTCATTATCCAGACTTAAAAAAGAGGGGGCGGATTACTGTTAGCAGGACAAAAAAGAACTACAATTATTTCCCCAAACCTTGAAATCGGCTTCAAAACTAGAAATTGGCCTCTTCAAATCTAACCAACAACTACAAATTTGCTTAATCTATGCCCCCCCCAGGGCTTCTAGAATCTGACCCTTCTCCTCTCATTGAAATAATAGCCAAACACATTAACACGGACTACCCTGCTATCATATTAGGAGATTTCAACATCCATGTTGACTCACCTACACCGACACCTAACTGCGAAGCCCTCCTAGACTCCTTCAAGGCCATGGGTTTCAAGAAAATTATAAATAAACCCACTCACAAAGCTGGTCGCACCTTGGACCTCATTTTCATAAATGAATCCATCTTGCATACCACCCCTCCCTCCTGTACCCCCATCCCCTGGTCAGACCATTCAATGCTCTCCACAGAACTGTCTATAAGAAAAAAATTGACTCCCATTGCCCCCAAAACAACAATCCACTTCAGAAAACCATGCTCCATGGATGACCTCAACTCCCACCTCTCCACGGATCTACCTAACCTGGACCTCTCCAATGCTGACTCAGCCATGACCTCTTGGCTTAACATCATGAACACCGTAGCAAACAAAATATGTCTCATGACATCTAAGGAAATTAACCCAGCCCAACTCAACAAAAAACCCTGGTTTTCAACAGAACTTAAGAAGCTCAAACAAGACCTGCAACACAAGGAACGTTGACGCAAGGATCCCACACCCACCACATAGGCTACCTACAAAGCGTCCATGAACTACTACAGGATCACAATATTACGCACCAAGAGAGATTTTTACACCAAGAAAATACATAGCTTTATCTTTGACCCAAAGGCACTATTTTCATATGTCTCTGTTCCCACAAAACCTATATCTCCAACCATCCCAGAAGATGAAGCCCAAAATAAATCCACCAAATTGGCTTTATTCTTCGAGAAGAAAATCAACTTAGTGGCACTGCTGACCACTTCAAATAACCAGCCTCCTTCCGTGTACAACCCACCCCCATCTATCAATAAACCCTTATTTGAATCCTTTGAACTAACTTCTTCCCTTGAAATTGAATCCCTACTCAAGAAAATGAAACCCTAGTACCATCCATCAGACCAACTACTGACTAAACTCTTACTCACTATCCCAAACACCATTGCCAAGCATCTGGCTATTATAATCAATTGCTCCCTCTCCCAAGGAAAGGTTCCCGACTCCTTGAAACTCGCTTCACTAAAACCTTTACTTAAGAAACCTAACCTGGATCCATCTAACCCCGCAAACTTTCGTCCTATCGCCAATTTACCATTTATAGCCAAACTAATGGAAAAATTAGTCAACAACCAACTCTCCGACTACCTAGACCTCCACAACATTCTCTACTCTTCCCAGTTCGGATTCCGAAAACGCCTAAACACTGAATCCCTCTTAATCTCTCTAACAGATAACATCCTAATGGGCCTAGACAAAGGCCAATCCTTTCTACTGGCTCTACTCGACATCTCAGCAGCGTTTGACACAGTGAACCATTCAATCCTCATCAACCGACTTTCGGACATCGGCATTGCTGGCACCGCCCTCACTTGGTTTAAATCCTTCCTCAATAATAGGATCTACAAGGTCAGAATAAATAATAATGAATCCCACCCCGTATCTTCCACTCACGGAGTACCTCAGGGTTCGTCTCTCTCCCCTACACTGTTTAATATTTATCTGCTACCCCTATGCCAGCTCCTAGAAAGCCTCAACCTGACATACTTCATTTACGCTGACGATGTTCAGATCTTGATCCCCATCACAGTTCCTATCTCCAAAACCTTAAATTTCTGGAACAGCTGCCTTCAATCCATCAATCTTCTCCTCTCTAGTCTCAACCTTGTCCTCAACACTTCAAAAATGGAGTTCCTCGTCATCTCTCCCAATGACTCCAACCCTCTCATCAGCAGCCCCTTCATACCATCAGAAAACCATGTGAGAGACCTTGGAGCTATTCTAGATTCCCGCATGAACTTCAAAAAGTTCATAAACAACACCACTAAAGAATGCTTCTACAAGCTACATGTTTTAAAACAGCTCAGACCCCTCCTACACCTTCATGATTACCGATCAGTCCTTCAGGCTATATTATTTTCAAAAATTGATTATTGTAACGCATTACTCCTCGGTCTTCCTGCCTCCACAACAAAACCATTACAGATTCTCCAAAATGCTGCAGCCAGAATCCTAACCAATTTAAGGAGAAGAGACCATATCATACCTTTACTCAAAAATTTACACTGGCTCCCCATCAACTTTAGAATATTGTTTAAGGCTCTGACCATTATCCACAAAACCATCTACCTTAATTCCACACTCCAACTCAAAATTCCACTCAACCTGCATGCATCTACAAGACCAATCAGAACGGAATATAAAGGATCCCTTCACGCACCCCCTACTAAAGCCTCACTTCACCCCTCCATTCGGAAACGTGCCTTGTCCACTGCCAGACCCTCTCAATGGAACTCATTACCACCAGAGCTTCGCCAGGAACAATGCCCTTTCTCCTTCAGATAGAAACTGAAAACCTGGCTTTTCAAACAAGCCTTCCCTGATTGAACATTCCACAAATCCACAAATTAGGATTGTACATATTCTTTCACAGCATGTACTTAAATATTCTTTCATAGCTTTCAACAAAACTACTCTGTTTCATCTACAATTTCAAGCTCAGACTGCTCTCCTGCTCTTAACCAGTAACATTGCAAGCCTCCCCGCTAGATTCTCAACCCACTATTCCCCCTCTTCCCACCCTTCGGTCTTTTCTTCCCTTTGGTCCCTCCATCCCCCCCTCTTCTAAGCCTCAAACCCCTCGACCCCCCCTCCTCTTAGCCTCAAACCCATCTCCATTAATCAGTTGCCCTGTACAGACAGTACCACCCCTTAAAACTGTTGTTTGGTTTGATCACCTACTAAGTGATTTAAAAACTGTTTGTTTGTTTATCACCTACTAAGTCGTTCACCCAGTTACTATTTTACTTTGCTAGTTATCTACTCTATAGTAGCGCTATGTTAAGCTATTTCCTCCTCTCATAGTTGTCCTGAATTCATCACACTGTTTTATGTAACTTTTTCTCCTATATCATTGATTTTCCCTTGTTTTCCTGTAAACTGGTACGATAAGATCTTTATCTTGATTATCGGTATATTAAAAGACTTTAAATAAATAAAATAATAAATAATTAAACAAAAATACTTATTCTTTGGGGCAGAGGCTCCAGAAAAGTTGCATGAGATATATTTTGCTTGAAAGTTATAAGGTTGCAGTAAACAGCAGTCTAGAAATAATTATGCTTAGTTTTATAGAGGCAAACTAGAAGCCGGCAAGGATAAAAAACATAACACATGGCACGCAGCAGAAGATGAGTAATGATGACACTAAATATAGTGGCTGATGGATTTTGGTACTGACCCCCTCCTGTTTGCAACTAAAGCATATTCTGGGTGATGCAATTACTTGTTTTTATTGCACATCCACTAATAGTTGTGTCCTAATGAGCTAAAAAGAATTATTTTCTCTTTCATCTGTTCATGCACAATTTTAGAAAAAAAATATTTTATTGTTGTTTTCTATTTGTTTGGAGTCAATAAGTTAAGT